>NC_142175.1:6416430-6742599 GCF_029865625.1 Vigna umbellata
ATATAGTTGGCTCAGATGTTATTGGTGTTTATGTAACCCATAGGGAACCACCTCCTTGATAGACCTATCAGTGGTATCAGAGCTTTATGCTTTGAGTACCAAGAGAGAGAAAGAGGAGAGAGTCAAACACCCTGAGAGAAAAAATGAGTGCTTGATTTTTTTGTGAGAGATGACAAAGGTAGTCAATGGGATAAATGTGCTACAACTGTCGAAAAATACCAATTACGACAATTGGTCTTTGCAGATGAAGGTTCTTCTTGGATCCCAAGATGTATGGGACATAGTGGAGGACGAGTAGAATGAACCTGCGGATGATGAGCATCAGACAGTGGATCAGACTGCTGCATTGACAAAGATAAGAGTGAAAGACATATCGGCTTTGTACTTTCTGTATAATGTAGTGGATGAATCTGGATTCTAGAAAATAGCTAATGCAAAGTCAGCAAAAGAAGCATGAGAAATTTTGAAGGTGGCATACAAAGGAGATACCCGCGTGAAGCAGGTCTGAGTACAAGCTCTTAGAAGAGAGTTTGAACATATGGAGATGAATAAAAATGAGGGAGTTGCCGAGTTTATAGGTCGAGTGCAGAAGATGCCTAACCAACTCGGAATGAACGGAGAAGAGGTTCCTCCGAACCGGGTTGCGGAAAAGATCTTGAGAAATTTGACGGATGACTTTGAAAGTATCGTGATCATATTGAAGAGAGAAAGGATTTGTCAACTCTCACCGTGGAGGAGTTAGCTGGGTCATTAAAAGCCCACAAATTGAGGAAGAAAAAGAAAAGGAGGGAACCCGACGATTAAACACTACAGATACATTTTGACTCGAATAAATCTCGGATTACTCAGAGTCGAGGTCCTAGCGACAGAGGATGAGGTGACCGAGGACAAGGAAAAGGCCGAGGTGATCGATCAGGAGTTGAGTGTTTTAAGTATGGTAAGTATGGCCACTATGAAAACGAGTGTAGCTCAAGCAAGTGCTACAATTGTGGCAAGGTTGGTCATATTGCAAAGTATTGCAAGTCCGAGACAAAAGGGGAGACGAATCTTGTTACTGAAGATTTTGAAGAAGAGTGTGGAATCCTGATGATGGCAAATAGCTTGGATGCAATGGACATGGAGAGCCCAATCCCAACAATGGATGAAGTGATCTTAGTAAAGGATGCAACAATTGTGGAGAAGGAAAACCTGGAGAAAGAACTCAAACAAAAAGATGAAGAGATTCAACGGATAGGGAGACTTCTAGATGAAGCTAATGAAATTATGAATAAACTAAGGGTTGAGCTTGAGGAGCTGAAGAAGGCGACTCTTGAAAAAGAAGAGAAAGCATATAATGTTCTTCAACCAGACGAAAAGGAAGATGAAGATAAAGATGTTGAGAAGAACCCGATGAAGATGTCGGCCAAGATTGTTGAGAAATCGTCTAAGGTAAAAAACGAGTTAGTCAAGGTTATTGAGAAGTCAGACATAACAAAGTCAGTCAAAGCATTAAAGAGGTCAACCAATGATAGGAGCGCCATAAGGAAAAAGAAGAAGTCAACTCTGATTGAAAGAAGCAAACCCGAAGTGGGATGATGCACATGAAAAGTCGAACAAAGGAATTAAGGATTTAAGTTTATAGGGGAGTTTGTTGGGATAAACTTAAATTTTAGGGTTTTATTAATAATTTTGTTTAAATATTATTTTATTTGTTTGTTGGGTCTAGTAATATTTAGTTTGATTTGATAGAGATAAAATAGGGATACGTAGTTATAATTTTCGATTTATCTAGGTACAATATTATTTTATATTAGATTAAGCATATTTTATTTTTAAGATAGTTGATATTTTATTTTTAGATTTTAGTTTTATTTTCGTAATATTGTAAGTATCTCCACTATTTAAAGTTTTCAATTATCAATGAATAGTAAGACTCAATTTCAGAAAAATATCAGAGTGCATATATTGTGAGATTTTCTCATCAATTTCTAATATCCTAAATACAATAATTTATTAATTGCGACTAAAGACGTGACAAAATTTTACTAAAGTGCTAAAATATATATCATTAAAACATTTCATTCTCAAAATCACTATAGTAATGTAAAAGTAATTTAAATTGAAAGATAATTATAACTTAATCCATAATTATTCAAAATCCATAATAGACTAAATAAAGTTTGACTTAATATCATATTTGGTCTCTATGTTCGTCAACTTTGTTAAATGTGAGACTTATTTTTTTTCGAATGTTCAATGTAATCCCTAAATTTATAATTTATGTTCAATTTGATCTTTTTTGCCGACGACGTCTAAATTGTTAACGGCTAAATGTCGACATGACCAATAAGTGAATTATCGACCTTATTGACTGACGTGATTACTTAAACAGATATTTACGTGTTTTTGAATTTTGAAAGTGATTTTCTGAAATTTAATCGAACATTGGCATGACATTAATTAGGAGCAATGTTTTTTACCTTTTTTTCCTGTAAGGTAACAGCAAAGCCAAGGAAAGACAATAAGTAATTGTCCGTACTGAAAATTGTGAAGTTTAAATACTTCATTAGTGCAGTGTGTTCCCCAGAATTTAGAGTTTCAGTTCTTCAAATTTTAAGCAGAGTGTTTGGGTGTTTTGGGAGGTTTTCACTCACAACATAAACGTACTTCTCTATTTTCAGTTCCTAAAAGCATGAACTTTTGTTTGGTGTCTTGCAAACGGGAAACCAAACATACATCCTGTCGTGGACTTAACAATGTTGTAATCATAAAAAATGACTCACTCCCTTCAAATAAACCTGAATTGTAAGGGTTCCAACCGTTTCTTCTGCAAGTTTGATGTTTGTTTTTAAGTGAATTTGATGAAAGTCTGATTAAACCACCACCGCCACTCTGATATAGAGCATCAAAAGCTTTGTGAAAATGGTGATTCCTCTTCTTCTTCAATTTCCTTTTGAACACTGTCGACAAGATTCAGTCAAAAATGAATTTCACTCAGTATACACATTAGAGATAGTATTGGACATCTACATTACTATTTATAATATATATAAATTGGTACAAATATCACCTTACATTACAGAGTTGAGTGAATAAAAAGTTCAGACTTTTCAAAATGGTATCTAAGGTTATAGATAAATATAAATCTCACCACAGAAATAGTTTTAAATCCATTTTCAAAAAGATAATCACAGAATGGGAAGTATATAGTTTCCTGGAATACAATATTTCTAAAAAAAAGGGTAAAAATTAAAATATGTAGTAACAGATAGCAGAGCAATAGTTTGAAGCATGACATAATTCAGTTATGGTTCAGCTGTAACGCTAGGATGATGATCTCTGTGACTTTTATAGTTATTACCTATACCTGTGAAAAATAGTTTTTCATGGTTAGATGTTGATGATGTAAGTGAAAGAAGTAGAATTACCTTCTCATCATCCATGCTCGTTAAACCCATCTATGGTCAATGTTTATCCCACGGACATGGCAGATTTTAGGCCAAATTTGACGGTCCTTTTTGTGGCATAGTTGTTTCAACAAGGGACATTTATATATCATTAATTTTATTAGAGAGAGAGGAAGCTTTTCTCCGGCAATATTCTCCAGCCTTTGACACCTTTCAATGTTTAATTCTTGGAGTGATGTGAGATGGAGAAGGCCCTTGCAATCCAACGTTTCCAGACTAGACAAATCACGTAGATGCAGAGACACAAGGGAGGGAGGTAGCAAACTCTCCTTTGGGAAGGATTTGATGCCATCACATGGACCCCACACTTGGAGAGAGGTAACCATGTCCATGCATACCCATGCTTGGTTGCTCAGTAGTTTCACACAATTTTTAATAAAAACTGTTCTCAAGTTAGGTGGCATACCTCCTCCAGGGAATGACTCAATTTGTTGACAGTTGGATATGTGAAGATATTCCATCTTTGGGAACACAGTTTCCATCTGATTGGGTAACGACTTCAACTTGTCACAATCATAAACAATGAGACGAGTCAAATTGGGCATACGCAATCCTTCTTCCGGGAATGATACAAAGTTGGGGCAACGACCAATGCAAAAATAATTCAGACTCTTCAACGACTCTGACCCCAAGACCAAAAGTGACTCCATATTTTCACAGTCTTGGATTTCAAGCTTTATGAGATTTGGAAAGTTAATCAGTGGGAGAGACTTCAGGGAATCACAACTATTAATTATACTTAGTGACTCCAGTAATTCGTGTTTGTGTTGCACCGGAAATTTCAGCTTGTTTAAACCACTGATATACAGACTTTTCAGCGATGCAGGAAGACGATCACCTGGAAACGATATGGCTGTGGAACAATCCTTCAAACTTAAATATTGGAGGCAGGTAGGTTGGATGTTAGTGATGGCCTCCATCATGAGCTCTACCATTGGCCTTCCTTGTATCATTAAATTTTTTACCAAAAGAGGAAACTCATGAAACGCTACTTTGTTACAGTTACGTATATCTAACGTTCGAAGGGTGGGAGCCATTGGGACAGAAGAGACCAGAAGCTCACAATTTGTAATGCTGAGTGTTTCCAAAGCAGGAAGATGATCTGGCAAACCTCCCCTTAGTTTGGGGCACCTTTCTATATACAGATTTTCGAGCACAGGAAAAGCTTCTGAATCAAAAGCATTCCACACCTCCCAACAAGGCATATCAGAAATCCATAAATATTGAAGGGATGGAAAGGGCGTCACAGATGAACAATCATCCTTCTTATAAAAGCCTGCATCAATAGTCTTTACCGAATTCATGTTTGAAATAACAAGGTTACTGAGAGACGGTAATTGCCCAAGTGAAGGAAGCATGCGACAGTTGTTACAATGTTGTAAACGTAGTCTAGTTATATTTTGATAAGAAAAATTTCCCATCCATTCTGGAAATCTTGTTCCTCTATAACCGTTAATTACAAGCGATTTCAGGTCTTGGTGAGGTTGTAACTTGCCGAGTACATCTAATTCAACTTGGAAGTCGATGATATCATCGTTACCTTCAGACCATATAAAAGATAAATGTGTAATGTGCTTCTTATCCATTATCCTGGCCTCTAGTGCTTCTTCACCTTTGGTAACATTCTCTAATTTCTTAATAGAAAACGAACCATGGAGATTTGGAAGTCCTCCCAGTTCTTTGATGCTATTCTCTTTATGCTTGCCCACAACATAACAATCCAAGACATGTAATTGATTTAGTTTCCCCATTCTTTTAGGCATTTCTTTTATGGAAGTATTAAAAATTTCAAGATGACGCAAGTTTACTAGATTTTGAATGTCTCTAGGTAACTCAGTCAGATTAAAGCAAGAACCCAACTTCAAAGTTTGTAGATTGTACAGATTACACAATGACTCTGGCAGCATTTCTATAGATGTACCACTGAGATTTAAGTAACGCAAATGTATCAATTCACCGATTGAATCAGGCAGAACAAGCTCACTTTGGTAGTCACCAAATTTTAAAACTCTCAAGTACTTAAGCATCGACACTATAATACGTGGTGCCTTTTCGTTGTTGAATGGAGAATCTTCACAATTGATCTGCAAGAAAGTTCTTGGAAATTTGGCTGTCTCAAAAACTTCAATATCGGAGACTGGATCAGTGAATCTTCCAAAAGACAAATGACGAGTCTTTCTATGAATTTTGGTTTCTTTTCCAAGTTCAATTGCTCTGAAATAGAATTCCCCGCCAAGGAATGTTGCTAGATCATGCATGAGGTCATGCATTATAAAATAATTACTCGAAGGCCGAAGAGTTGAACATTGAAAAAAGGATCTTGAAACCAAATCATCAAAATACTCCTCACCAACTTCTTCTAAAGTCTTTTCTTTTCTTTCTGCTTTTAAAAGATCTTCGGCCATCCACAGCAGGATCAGTTCATCCTTTTGAAATTCGTAATCCTTGGGGTACAGTGAGCAATATACAAAACACCGTTTTAAATGTGGAGGGAGATGATTATAACTTAGTCTGAGTGCTGGAATAATTTTACACTGACTTTCAGGAAGTTTCCAAATGTCACTTTCAAGTACATTAATCCAATCCCTAAGAGCGTGCTTTCTTCTCAACATTCCTCCAAGTGACTGTGCAGCCAAAGGCAACCCATTACACTTTTTAACAATCTCCTTTCCAATCTTTTCTAGAGTTCCTCTATTTTCACTATCTTCTGAGAGAGGAAATGCATGATTTGCAAACACCAACCAACAATCTTCATTCGACAATTGGTTTAGATGATATACTTTAACAACATTAAAAGGGACTACAGCCGCTACACTTTCGTTGCGGGTTGTCACGAGAACTTTACTTCCCCTAATCCCACTTAAAAATGGTTTTGTAAGACTATTCCAACTATCAAAGTCCTCAATCCAAACATCATCCAAAACAATGAAGAATCTTTTACCTTTCAGCTTGTCCATCAATTCAAGTTGAAGTAGATTTAGATCATTCAAATTACAAGACATCTTGGTAATTTCCTCTACCATAGTTTTTGTGACCTTCACAGTATCAAATATATCAGAAACACAAACCCATATCTTTAAATCAAATATCTGCTTCAATTTTCCATCGTTGTACACAGATCGGGCCAAAGTGGTTTTCCCAACCCCACCCATGCCTACAATAGGGATCACGGACACTTCTTCACCATCAGTGTTATCCTCCAATACCATCTTCATTATGGCCTCCTTGTCTTTATCCCTGCCGTACATACCATATCTGTCTTCCAAAGATGTAGGCTGATCTTTCCATGGCTGGTTGCTTTCCACTGGAATCTCCTTCAAATTAAGACTCTCCTTTTGTTTTAAAATGTCATCTAATCTTTCAGCTATGTCTTCCAATTTATTAATACTAACAATCCTTTTCCTATTGAAAATGTGAGAAAAGGAATTGCTTACCTCCTTTTGAGTAGCAGCTTTGGTAGAAACTTCGTCAAGTAAGTCATCAACCTCATAGACAATATCTCTGAGAACATCGAGCCATTTTTTGACATTGGAGTCTGTGATTTGTCGATTCTCAGCATCAGCAAGCACAACTCTAAGGACTATCAGCTGGTTCTCCACCTTTTGAAGCAACTTGTCATGCTTCTTTCCACGGATCAGGCTGACAAGCTCAGGGGAAGCTAGCCTGTCAAAAAGAACGTCGAGGAAAGCAGAGAGAAGAGCACCACCTACCACGGCTAATGCCATGATCTCAGGAACGAACAAATGATGATCAGAGTAGAAACGCAAAGGAAATGAACTAGGCGCAAAAGTTGGGTTGGTCCTTGATAAGGTGGACTTTTACGAGGAGAAACACTCTTCAGTTTAACTCTTAGCTCAACGTAGTGGTGCTGAATATTTTATCTTTTCTAAAAGACAAGGCTCTTCATTGGATGATTTTCTAAAGACTCTTCTTTTTGTTCCCCACTAGTGGGTTAAAGCTAAGATGATGTACCTAACCATGATGAGGAACTAAATTGACATAAAGTTACTGGATTCCAATTTTTCCATTTTGCAAAGAAGTCCTAAAAGTATTTTATACGGTTAAAGACATAAAAAGTTGATAAGACAAAATACGATTCCAAGATGTATGATTCATGTAGTTTTGTTTTTAGTGTTTGAAAAAAATTATGAAACAGAGTAATTTGTTTGTAATTAGTAGATTGTCATGTATCTGCACACTTTGTCTTCCACATATCATATTCCCCAAAATTGATTGGGAAGTTGATGAAGTATGTGATTCGTTGTTGTTTGTCGGAATAACCAGATCTAGATTCCCTCCTCGCCATTTCCTCATCTTCCAGTCAGTATTCAAGTTCAATCTATAAGTGATCTATTCCTGAAAATAATATTGAAATTAGAACTAATAAACAAAAAAGAAAAAATGAAATAAATATCTAATTTTCAAAAATACAATGAACATTTCATATAATTTAACTAAACGATTTATAATCTCATAGTAAAGAGAGAAAATGAATGAGAGGAGATAATAAAATTTGATGTTATTAGGATGAATTGACATTCCATCTTAATTTTTACATTTGTAATTAATAATAATAACTTGTTCATAAAATTTTCGTCACTTTACTAGTATCATATTAGCAATCACTATAAGAAATTATAGACTAAGAGTCGGTCAAAAAATCAACACAAAAGACAAAACTTGGACGCTAGCTATGATTAGCATTCGGGTTTGTGTCAGTCAAATAAATAAACCCTCCGTCACGACGTTTGGATTTGTTCCAAATAGCTGACACAAGTGTCAACTAAACCCACGCTAAGATTGATGTTGTACATTTAAGTTATAAAATTTAAATATTTATTAACAAGTAGTTGTTAGAAATAAATTTTAAGTGTAGTTCAATATCACAAAATTGATTTATAAGTAAGATTTACACATATTTATATATACTGAATTAATTTTATTTCTAATTGACCTGAGATTTTCAATAAAGTGTCACAAGACTTAATATATTCTAAATGAAATATCAAGAACTTTCTTCGAGATATTATTTTGTTGGTTTTAACTGAGTTTTCTGTTTTATGGGAAGATTGAGAAAGAATACCTAAAAAGGTTAAACTCGTTGTAATTTGAATATACTTGTATTTCTTAGAAAAGATTAAACTTGTAATATTTGGAGAGATCGATACTCATTATAACATAAAGAAGTTGATTATCGTGTTAGTCACGTGTGCTGTTTAGTGAATTTTTAAAGTAGGTGACTAAAGATATTTGAGGATACTGAGGGCAGTGTAAAAGTTAGAGACAGATGTTGGACCTTAGTGAAGGCCATAAAGTTTTTTTAGCATTGCAGTACAAAGCAAATCACCTTGAGAAAAACTTCTCAAAGATATTAGTCCACATTACAACATTCTCAAATAGAAAACAAAGATTTTGAAGGAGAAGGAGTGGATATGGAACCCAGCATAAAACCCATTTTGTTTTTAGAAATCAAAACCATTTGAAATGAACAAGACCATGAATATTGCTTCCACTACAGGCGTGATAAAAACATACCTAGGTGCTTCACTAGGATGAATGTAAAAAGGTATGAATGAACTGAGGTTCGGATCTCATAGAATAATTTCTAGACTTCCTAAGTATTGGAGTTGTGTCCGACATGATGAATAAAAAGGGACAGAGCTCAAGGAAAGCTCTAATACCATAAGAGGAAACAGACTTAAAGAAAGAAAGGTAAAGAAGAAATTTTTGAATCCACTTTCTGTTATTTTTGATTCAATAACAGTAAAATATACATACAAATAAAAGATGACCAGATAAGGATTACGAGAAAACACTACAAACTTGTCCTGTATAGCTCACTGTTGATTTGTGTCATCTACTGTTACTCTTTCTATTATGCCTTATTCATTTCGTATGTCTATTGTGGCCTAATTTTTCACCAATTTTTCCCTTTCCTCATTAGAACTTGATCATGGCTATAAAAACTTGCTAGTCCAAAGTCACTCAAACGAGCATTGAAGTCCTTATCAACAAGAATATTGCTAGATTTCACATCTCTACGGATCAGCTCTCGTCTCCCACACTTCATGAAGATACAACAGCCCTGCAGCTATTTGAGAATTTTGAATCTCTGGTCTCAATCCAAAGCAAGTATTTGTTGAAAGGATACAATCAAGGCTTGGAAAGTAGTGATAAATTTGGAATAGATCATTCTTGTGCTTGAGCCATCTTGAAGGGTGACCATACTCTTGTATCTCAATCTTCCTAAGCTTTCAATCTCACCTGCAAATTCCCTCATTCCTTGAGCTGAAGTTCTCGTATCTTTCTCTTAACACCAACCTAACTTCCTGTGCTAGGTAACACACTTTTCTACACAGAACCAAACCCTCCAATCCAAGTAGCTGGCACTTCAACTTTATGTGGCTTTTGTGCTCTCAATGAATATTGGTTTCTCATTTTAGGTGTAAAGTGTAACGCTTTATTGAATAGTAAGGAGATATTCTTCTGTAGGAGGGGCAGCATGCAACGTTACAATGGTCTGAAATTGATTCCTGTGAATTCTGGTTCAATGTTTCTGTGAAATCTTCCCACGTGGAAGGAGAACTTTTCAATGCCCCTGTGAAGCAAAGATCTTAGTTTTTTATGGTTTTCACGAGATGCCCATTTTTCCAACTACTTCTATTTATTCCACCCAACCAACTATAATGTGATATCCTCTCTAACACCAATTTTTTCAACCTTCTATCACACAATTATCTCACATAATCCATCTAGTTCTTGAAGCCTTTTGTATGGAGACAATGGATAGAAAACGTCCAAGAAAGTTAGACTTAAACGCACCCCTTTTGTCAACAAGGCGTCTTGGTTGTTCAGTTGTTGGAGATTCATCTTGCTCATCATATTCAGTATGTGCAATCCAAAATACAAGTGAAAGAGTTCCATTTTCATGGGAGAAAGCACCAGGTAAGCCAAAAGTGACCGAGAGGAATTGCAGCACTCAAGATGGTGGCACGCCACGCCTAAGACTACCCCCTAGTCATTGGCTTCTTTCAAGAAAAGCATCTGAAACTGATGTTGATGATGCTAACGATGCATTTCATGATCAAGGAGATGGTAGTTGTGTAGGAAATGACAACAGGGATGATATTTTCTCAGATGCTATGGATGTTTTCTCTCTATCAGAGGCATTAGATTATGTGCAAAAGAAATCAGAGAATGTTCATAATGAAAAAAATGAAGGGTTGAGGTTAAAGCTTGCAGAGTGTAATGGATACCAATCTCCAACCTACATGATCAATCGCTTTCTTCCTGATGCAACTGCTTTGGCTGCATCATCTGCTTTACATTTTTCTAGGAACTTTGAAGACAAAGATTGTGATACTTGTGGAAGTTATCCAGAGTGTTATATGAGGCATTCGTATGCTTCTTCTCCAAAGGGTTGTGGGTTTGAATTTCTGTTCCCATGGCGTTTGAAGCATAAGCTTTGTGCTATTGAAAGACCTGTGTTGCCATGCTCCAGTAATTTGCACAAACATCAACGTAGCTCAAAACAGAAGAAGCCTGGTTCATCAACTTATATTCCTTGTACAAACGTGAAAGAAGATATTTGATGGGTAGAGCTACTAGTTCTTTCATTTTTTCATTTTTATTTCATACAAATCTTTATATATATATGTGTATAAAATATATATACCATGTGTTATGTTAGCTACTGAAATAATAATACTGATAATGTGCATTTATGTGTGACAAAAGATCGATTCAATGTGATAGAAATTATCTTTTTCCAGAAAAAATAACTTATTCGGGTTGAATTCGTTTCATCTAGCTATTATTTAGGCGCGGTAGCAGAAAATATTTAAATTTAAATAATTTATTTTTTTAGTGAATGCTTTTGTTTTACTTCGAAGCTTTTGACATTACTAGGTTTGTGATTTGAGCATTGTAATTCAACTCATTACCAAAAGAAATCGTATTTTGTAAAATGTTTAATATGTAGATTTTGTATAAAGATTCAAAAAAGAAGTAAAGATTTTTTCGTAAAATTTCACACCATATTTGTAACAAAAATGAATAAATAAGAAAAACTCTCGTCATTATGTTTTCGTATAAATAATATACGGAACATTAAACAAATGTATAAAAGTATAGACGGAAATAAACATTTTAAATTACAACTGACGCTATACAGGCCATTTTACAGTAGATATTAAATTTATAATATTATCTTTATTTTAGTTTAACTGTTATATAAAAAAACAATATAAATAGGTCGTTTAAATATAAAATGAAGGTGATAAATTGTGGTTACAATTCAAACATTGTGAAAATGCCTTGAACAGAGGAAATCGAAAATTTAATGATGATGGTTTTAATTTGGATAATGGTTTTCATAGATTTTGTTTACTAGTTTCTCCTTTATTCTTGGCAATTTATTTGGACTATTGTACATATTTGAGTCTAAGTTAGTTTTGATACCACTTGTTAAGTTTATAAAGGAAGGAGTTCATTGAGAAGACGCAATATCAATAAGATTTAAGTCCAACGACATAAGGGATTGACATCATTCTCTATTCAAAATCTTAAGATAATGGATTAATAGGTCTTCACCTTTATATGGTGCTTCACTTTCTCGTTTCTATTCAACGTGGGACTTAGACTCACACTTAGATTTCCAACAGTAATTATGTCAATTCATCTTCATCTACATTTTCTTCATTTCATTTTTCTTTTTACTGCATGTCATTCCATCTTCATACATAAAATCACAATTAACGATATTAGGATTGTTAACCCATGTGATAGTAAGTCTGAGCTACTAAGACACATATTTTTACACCTAACATAGTAAGTTCAACTGCTTATTGTGTTAGGTCTCCTAGCATATAAAAGAACACATTTTTTATATCACCCATAACTATGCCAGAATAACCATCTTTTAGGCCCGTCATAGAATGTGTTGCATGCAATATAGTGTTTGTGTTATAGGGAATATTTTCACTATCTGTTTCTAAGAAGATCCACACCAAAGATAACTACATTAAACAATCTCTTGGGATTTGAACTAAAGCTAGTTTCTCTACCAACTACCTTGACTCAAACATATTTCAACTCTGGTCTTATTGTCTGCCTAATATAATGTGTCCATTTACTATGATTTGAAATAAAAAGATATGTAACCTAGGAAGATAAGTACTACTAGTTATCAAGGATGTTGTATGAAGAAGATAAGAGCAATTCATGTTGCATGAATCACATTCAATGATTTTCAATGATCAAGCTTGATAGATTGTAGAAAAAGAAGAGGAAGATATTCAAAATGAGTTCAAGCTACTCAATAGCTAATAAAAAAGATTATAATAATTATTTTCATCTAGATATTAATCATTTTTAGACACTTTTTAAAGAAAAAGATATAAAGACAAAGTCATTATTTGCAAGTATTGAAATCTTTTCCAAATATTTTTATGCCTAAAAGCTTTTATAAGAACATAATTTGTGTTCAACCTTTAATAAAATAGTATAGGGAATGCTTAACATTGTAAACATTAAAAGACATATACCCTTCTTTAGTGAGTGAAACCTATGAATTGTTGATCATAAAAGTATTTTCTCTATCATAAGCTAGGAGTGACTTCTTGTTTAAAGAATGCTCAAGTTAAGCAAGGAGTGATTTTTTGTTAAAATAATACTTAGCCAAAATTGTAGCACCCCGATTTCTGAGATGTCACGGTTTATTAAAAATCGGTAAAATTAGAAATGTATCATAGCGCGGAAACATACTTAAAAAACGCCTTATCCAATTACATTATTTCGAGTAATAAAATAACGAAGGAAATACTTTAATTATATTGTCTTAACTTGTAAAACAAAATAGCTTTAAATGAATCCCAAGGTTATTCCTCATCCTCTCTCGAGTCCATCACGCCTCTAGAACATCTATAGTATTATCTGCTCACGTATAACACATTATACGATTATCGTCGATAATTTCATTCACAAACACAAACATGTATAGGGTGAGCTACCAATAAAACAATTATAATCAACAAGATACATACATATTGATTATATCAACCATAATAAAAAACACAAGATACATATCTTCTTATTATATCAACCATTATAAAAAAAATACAGGATACATACCTTGATGGCAACTCCTTTAGGGATTTGCTATCCAAAGAAGTATCAACTTAGACTAAGACTAAGAAAGGAAAGTGAATAAAGACTTTCGACAAAAGCTCTTTCCTTATCTAAGTCTTAGATGAATTTTCTTTACTAAACACATTTATATTGTTTTGTAGGTCACCAATAAAGGTTGGAAACCATGCCTATGCCTCCTAGGAGGCTTGCCAAGCTAAAGAGAGCAAATGAGGCAAAGAAGGGTGAAATTTAAGTGCTTTCCGAATTGAAGACGACAGCTTTCAGATTGGGAAAAGCTAGCCAAAGTGCCTTCTGGATTCGCCAGCGCTCAGCGGCAAAGAAGGGTGAAATTTAAGTGCTTTCATCAAACACATAGTGTTCACCTCCGTTTTCCTTCTTCAATTCATTCTGTTGCGTCACTTTGAGTCGTGGAACTGCTTGAGCTTGGAGCTGCTTCCATCATACCTTCTGTTTATACCAGCCATAGTCAAACACACAAAAAGATACATACCTTCTGATTATATACCAACCATAATAAAAAACCCCATACATAGTAGTAATAACAATAGGATTCCTAATCCTCTAACATAAACAATTCAATTATACTAAATTACTTGATCCTCGATCCCCAATCCTTGAACTTCGATCACTGATCCTTGATCTCTAGCCCTTGATGTTAACACTAACATCTCACACATAGATCCTTGGTTTATCCACTCATTAGCACACATGCTAACTACTTACTATAACCATTATAGTAACACCACTATCAACGTAACATAACCTAGAGCATCTCAAGTACCATAATCATCATCATAGATACACCACCATCATGATTATCCTAGTCATGAACAACACCATGAGCATCATCCTACCATAATACCATAGTGGAAAAAGTCTATCTCACACCTGTACCCTATCTCATCGATTGTAACCGCTCCTACAGCCCATTTGTAGCCTCTCCTACAGATCATCTCCTTTCAATGCACACAAGGAAAAAGGAAGCACATATTCGTAGATAGAACCAAGATTTACAAGGTACAACAACTAGACTTATCCTCCACTCTCATGCTCATCAATCACACACTCAGGTACATCTCAACACTCACTTATGCTTCATTCTCAACCATAAGTGAAACTAACCCTAAACATAACCACTAACCTCAATCTCTGATTATCATTATGTTCCACAACACCTCGAGCTTGGTTCACGTCCAT
Organism: Vigna umbellata; assembly: GCF_029865625.1. Lineage (NCBI taxonomy): Eukaryota > Viridiplantae > Streptophyta > Magnoliopsida > Fabales > Fabaceae > Vigna > Vigna umbellata. Next base: position 6,431,223 of record NC_142175.1, read on the forward strand.
TCTTTATCAAATTCACCATTTTCACCAAAATGCATTGTGATAATCGATTATCACTTAAGATAATCAATTTTCTCAGTGAAATTTACCCAAAAACATCCTGCAGGAAGGGATAATCAATTATCATCCTAGATAATCGATTATTCTTGAAATCACACTCAAAACCAAGGCACAGATAATCGATTATAACTAATGACAATCAATTGTTGTCGAATCGAAACACATCTTGGACAAGATTCAAGCATTCAAACATACATACATTAACCCTAGATCACGTGTAAACATAGTTAACACATCATACATGCATTCAAGCATTTCATACCCATGCAAATATACTCAAACACATATATAATACATCACTTGAATCATCCAGATCCAATCATTAACATGTTATACCCCTAATAATAGGGTGCAAAATAGTCTCCGATAAAAGTACCAAATAGGGTTCTCAATCAGCAAAACTAACTAGACGTAATGCTTAGAAATGAGAACCAAGAAGATGAAAATTCTCCAAAACAAAGCTGCTATGAGGCTGTTTTCTCCCAAACTAGACCTCTGATTGACAATCTTAATGATCAAAATGATGAACCATACATGTGGAACCCACGATCCATCGGTGAACAACTTCACAATGACGAAAACACTAGTGCAGGTTTTATGAAATGCTCCAAAATAGAGCTTCTGATGCGCGACTATTTTTTCCCCCAAATAGACCTCCAATTGACGATCTGAACGGTCAGAATGAAGAACCATATGTTTGGAACCTACTGTTCAAAGCGCAGCCCGATCCAACGGTGAATAGCTTGACAACGATAAAAACACCAGTGGAGGCTTTAAGTTATGCGAGAATGACTTCTTCTCTTCCTTTCTCTCTCACTTGGCTTTTTTCTATTTTCAAATGACTCTAATGTGCCCTACTAATTTGACCCATCTCCATTAAAACAAAGTAATACTTAATGGTCCATATTATTTGGCCTATTATTCACATAAGAATGGACCCAATAACCCAACACTTACAACATATATTTGTATGGAAACCTCCAAGCATAATAATTTTGTTCTCCCTTAGCATCAAACCCTTTGTTGGGATAACCCAAAAAAACATACATAATACATTCATATGTAAAAATCATCACAAATATTACATAAACCCTATGTCCATTCATACACAAGCTCTTACCCAATAATAACCTCAGATAATCATAATCATATACACATGTATCAAAACAAGGATTATCAATCAAGATAATCAAGAATACATATAACATACAACCGTAAACAAACAAATGTAAGTTTCACCATACCTTGGTCAATCATAAGGCTTTATCTACAACCCTAAAACACCACAAATCTTCTGTTACACTAAGAGTTTCCTGTCACTCTCTCTCATCTTCTCCCAAAACGGCAATCTCTTTTCTTCCTCTGTTTTTCTCTCTTTGATTTAGACTTTCTAGGGTTTCTAAACAAAAAACCACCCTCTTTCTCTAGAGCCTTGGATTAGCCTTCCTCGCCAAGTAGAAGCTTTGCCCACATCGCGACACCACCCCCTAACGCAGCGAAAACACCTCCTCACATCGCCAAACCACCCTCGTAAGCAAAAAGGAGCTCAAGAACGTGAGAAACAATGGCTCAAGAAAGAGGGAGACAAAGATTAGGGTGGGGGAGAATGGAGAGAAATTGGGAGTGAAAGTTGGGGGGAAGCTTTCGCAAGGAGAGAATTGGGGAAAATGGAAGAGGGAAATCCCAAATTATGATTTCATTAAGTGCATGCCTATTCCAAAGCAAAAGTCTTCAGTAAATTCGCTGCCCATTACTGAAGGGCATAAGCCCTCGGTAATCACCATCTCACATGACCGTCAGTAAAGCCTTCAGTATATCAACTTTACCGACGGCCCAAAGGCCTTCGATAATAATCTTTCGGTAATTAGCACATTTTCTCACTTATAATAATACATTTTATTCTAATTTATTATAATGAATCTATCAATAATATATATTATTGTTATCTAGCCATAATATCTAATTATAGATAATAATATCTCAACATATCATTTAAAATATCTACAATATCTAATTATAATATCTCTTTTAAATATTTAAACCCACCAAAGTTATATCTCCTATTTTCTTCGATCTTACAAAAATTGACTATGATTTTAAAGAATGCTAAATTTTTAGTCAGAAGTGGTTACATGTAATTGAGAAACATAAAATTGATGCACAAACTTCAAAGAATGATGATGGACACTTTTTTTAATTTTTTTCCTTTTTATATTCATTTGTTCTCGTATATATCTTCTAAACTTTCTAATAATTTTAAACTTAAAGTAGATGAATATGTATTTGATATTGATCTTACCAGGATCTTAGCATAGATTTGTGGACAAGTGTCAAGATCCTAACAATGGCTTGAATGTTCTTGATGACCAAAATTGAATCCCTTACTGTTATGAGTGGGGAGATCCACTTATGAAAGACTATCTCACACTTAAATCAGTGAGAGAGTTAAGATTTTTATGAATATAGTAAGATGATTATGAAGTATGTATTCCTTGGAAATATTAATTGTATTTATAGGATCATCATAGGTAATGGGCCTATGTTTCCATTGGAATAATACTTACATCAAGCATATAATAATAAATAGTTAAATATGTTTTTAGTTCCTTAACTTTTAATGAAAATTAGAATTAATCTCTCTTCAAATTTAACCAATTTAGTTGTCATATTTAGAACTGCGTGAATTTATTCTAAAATGAAGAGACTTAATTGAACTTATTAGATCATACTCTTTAATATATCTATTGAGTGAAATAAAATCATGATAAAACTATATTTTAATAATGACTTAAAAGTATTTTCAGTCCCTAAATTTATAACAATAATTTAATATTTTTTTCTCTATTTATTTTATACGCAATTGTATCATGTTAGTACGACATTATTTTAAAATATCTGAACCAAAGTTTTCTTAACGTAACTCAACGTCAACTTTGTTTCCCTCAAATAATTATTTTATACGATTTATCCATTTTCATAATTTGTTTTCCTCAATAATTAAAAACAAATGCACCAAAATATTGTTTTTGCCAGTTGAAGCTCATCGATTTATGATATATCATTTGATTAATGATATATTACAAATCAAAAAATTAATGTTTGAGAAAATTCGAACTAACTATAATAACTCACATATATATATATATATATATATATATATTTTGATGAAGTCTTTACCAAAGTATATGTACGAGTTTTACGGAAGAGTTGCAAGAATATTAGAGTGGTCCACCTAAATTGGTAGAAAAGATAGATGAAGAAAAACCGAGAAGGAACAAGACAAATAAAAACAATACAAAAGAGAATTCTTATAAAGGTTAAACGGCAAGGAAAAAGAACACAAAAAAAAACTCTCCTTCATTCTATGCCACATGTTGGCTATCAATATTTGTCAGGGAAACGTATTTCTTACGTTACTTTGTAAAGGTTTTTGAGAAACCAAAAAGAGAGTTTTTGAAAAATATAACTTCATTTCTGGATGGTATAGTGTACTATCCCATCGGTAAGATATGCAATAAGTCATTGCCAACAAAACACGATATATTAGCTAAATGGTTTTCTACATTAAATTATAAGTTAAACAGGTAAAATGGGCTTCTGAGTATTGGATTATAATTGGATCAACGCAAACATTAATGTTATTGGGTCAAATCAATTTAAGATCCACAAAATACCTAAAAATATAAGGGTAAACTACATAGGTAAGGAATTGAGTTTTGATAACTAATTGTGAATTAAGTTCATTAAGTAAAATCTGACTTAAATGTCAGAGTGCCTTTAGTAGGTACCCACTTCAGTTTGGACTCGAAGAAGTTGGATCAAGTGATTCAGAAGTAAGAAAAAGAAGAAGGTGATAACAGAAAGGTGTGTCTCTCGACCCTACTCATTTGTATACTTAAAAAATTTCTATATGAAAGAATTGTTGAGTGAATTATCAAAAAAACTCATTTGTATACTGAAAAAATTTCTATATAAAGGAATTGTTGAGTGAATTGTCAAAAAAACTATAGAGTTGGTATATTTCCCAACATAATGCATCATTTTGTGATTTATAAAACTACAATGCACATGCATGACCTATTAGATCTGGAGAGAGAAAGAACACAACTTCTGTGTTTCGAGAGAAGGCAGAGAGAAAAAGGAGAAATCACCTATGCTAGGGTTCACAGACAACTGCACACCACAAGCCAGAGAATGGCACACACACTGGAACAACGAAGAACAAGACAAAGGGAAAATAGAAGCACACACGCAAGGTACTGAAACTGAAATTTTCTTATTAGTCTACTGTGTAAGATTAACAACAATTTATATGAACAATATAAACTGATTCTGGTTTTGTTTACTTTCTAACACACCTCCCTAAACAAAACCCTAATCTCAACGAAAAATCACATTTTCTGAAGAAAGACACCTCCTTTCACCGATTGAATTGGTGAAACTCCTTCCTGCTTCAATCTGAACAATTTTTACCGATTGAAATCGGCAAAAACACTTCCTTTTCAGCATACGAAACGTTTTTCACCGATTAAACATGCGAAAAACCCTTTCTCTGAGCTCATATCCTTCATGCGATGAAAACCCTAGGTTTTCGAAACCCCTTTCAACCGATCTTTACCGATCTCAACTTTTACCACCCTGATCTGCTTTCTAAGGGTTAGAAAGCGTTCTCCTTTAAGTGCTTTGGTCAATATATCTGCGATTTGGTCTTCGGATATGCAATAAACGACCTCTAACTTCCCTTTGCTCACTTGTTCTCTAATATAATGAAACCTGGTTTCTATATGTTTGCTTATCCCATGAGAAGCAAGATGCTTAGCTAGATTAATGGCCGACTTGCTATCAACAAGTAGTCTCATCTTTCCATCTAAACCAACCTTCAGGCTTTTCATCAATGAACTTAGCCAGGCTGCTTGACAAGGGGCTTCACAGGAAGCAATATATTCTGCCTCACAGGATGATAAAGCCACTACGGGTTCCTTTGTCGAAGTCCATGAAATTGGTGCTCCTCCAAGGAAGAAAACGTACCTAGTTGTACTCTTCCTGTCACATTTATCCCCACATCAATCTACATCTGAATAAGATGTAAGTTGTACCTCTTTTCCTGGTTCTCGTCTAGGCAATAGTATTTCATATGTGTCAACACCCAATTTCGTCCGGGTAAGTAAATTTTTAAAAATAGCAAAAAATAAGATAATAATAATTAATGGTGAGTAAAAGGGATAAAATATTTAATACAATATTTTTGAAATGTTAGTTTAATATAGTAATAATTTGAATTAATATTATGCTAATAATTATAAACAACAATTAAAATAGTATATTTACATAATTTGTTGCATCAGTTGCTTTTAAAGAGGAAAATATGATTTTATGATAATAATGATAATCAATGTTTTGAATATTATTTAATTTATTTTCTGGCAACCATGACTATTTCTTGCCCTATTTTGTTTTATTGTCATTTAATTCACATTTAAGGCAATTCTTTCCCTATTTTGTTTTATTGTCAATTAATTCACAATTAAGGCAAGGTTTCCATAATATCACGATGTGTGTATATAAATACACACTCTGCCATAGAAAAAAGGGGGGGAAAAAAATAGAGAGAGACACTATGAAATAATGGAGATAGAAAAGGTATGAGAGAGTATAGAGAAAAGTAAATTATCACGCTAGAGGAACTCTGCCAACAGAAATTACCAAGGAAGAATTAGAGAGTATTGAAAGCTGAAAAGGTACGTCATCTTCACACCCTCTTTTTTTTTTTCTTTTTGTTGCAATTTGAAGGTTTTTTCTAAAGGTTTTATTTTTTATACACAAATGACGTTCTTTTAAAAATCATGATTTTTGAAGTATAGATACACGTCGACATATGATCAGTTTCTTTCTTTTTTTTTTTCCACCGTTCATAAAAATAAAAAATACAAAATCTTTAAAATAAAAAAATATCAATCTTGTTAAACCAAATCTTTTTTCGTGTTCACTTTTCAAAAATCCAAATCAATCTATAATATTTTTTAAACAAACTCACAAACCTTTTTCTAGATAAAGAACTACGTGATCCCTGATTGTCCATTAAATGGATGTACGTAGGACCAAGGTCAATTTTGTCGGGTTCATAAAACAAAAAATTTTTTTTTGTCTCTTAATAGTTTCTTTATCTTATTTTTTTAGGGAAAATTAAACACTAAAAAAACCACATCAACCTTTTTACATTTAATTAAAGGTACTGCCTTTAGGCAGGCGCGATAGGGTGCTAACACCTTCCTTACGCGTAACCGATTCCCGAACCTAAAAATCTACTTTTCGCAGACCATACCTTATTTTTTTGGTTTTCCATAGTTTTTCCATAATAAATTATGGTGGCGACTCCACAAATCTTTTTTTTCTCAAACCTGTTTGTTTTTTCGGGTCGCTGTCCCGTCGCGATCTCGGTTGTGACAATATGTATGTGTACCTTTCAAATACCTTAGGATGCGCTTAGCAGCATTCAAATGAGAAATTCTCACTGCATGTACCTACTTATAACACCCACACTGTAGCTGAGATCAGGCCTAGTATTACATAGATACCTTAGGTTCCCAGCCATCTTCCTATAATCTGTAGGGTCTACTCCTTCTTCTTCATGATATTTCTCCAGCCTCAAACCCACTTCTACTGGACTATTTGCAGAATTGCAATTGAGCATGTTAAATTTCTTTAACATGTCCAATGCATATCTTGACTGATGCATCACAATTCCACCATCAGTCTTAGTAAACTCAATCCCAAGAAAATAACTCAACCTTCCCAAATCACTTATTTCAAATTCCTTTAACATTTGGATTTTGAAATTAGAGATTTTCTCCTCACTACTTCCTGTGATTAACAGGTCATCCACATATAAGCACACTATCAACTTTCCTGCTTTGTCATTGTGTTGACAGCACTATACATACAACCCATGTTGAGAGACACATTTCTCAAACCCAATGTTGCTCATAAACCCATTTATCCTCTGATTCTAGGCCCTTGGAGCCTGCTTAAGCCCATACAGAGCCTTCTTCAGCTTATACACCTTGTTTGGATGCTTTTTGACCTCAAACCCCTGAGGTTGAACAACATACATTTTTTCCTCTAGGTTGTCATTTAAGAATGCAGACTTTACATCCAATTAATGCAAAGTCCAGTGAAATTGTGTTGCCAAGGAGACTACCAATCTAATTGTCTCTATTCTAGCCACAGGTGCAAAAACTTCTCCGTAGTCTTTTCCAGCTTGTTGTAGGAATCATTTGGCCACTAATATGGCCTTGTGCCTAATCACAACACCTTGTGGATTTATCTTTGACTTATAAATCCACTTTAGTGTTATTGGCTTCTTGTTGGGAGGCAACTCTATCAATACCCAAGTTTGGTTTTTCTCAATGGAGTCTATCTCTTCCTGCATAGCCTTATACCACCTTTCATCTCTCATAGCCTGGTCAAATTCAATAGGTTCAGGTTCTACTATTGAAGCATAATGAATGAAATTACCTTCTGATGTAATTGTTGCATCATAAGACAGGTTATAATCTCTCAGATGTGTTGGCAGCTGAGTAAGAAAAACACAACTTTTGTGTTTAGAGAGAAGACAGAGAGAAAAAGGAGATATCGCCTTTGCTAAGATTCACAGATAACCGCACACCACAAGCCAGTGAATGGCACACACACTGGAACAACGAAGAACAAGACAGAGAGAAAACAAAAGCATACACGCAAGGTACTGAAACTGAAATTTTTTAATTAGTCTACTATGTAAGATTTACAACAATTTATATGAAAAGTATAAATTGATTCTGGTTTTGTTTACTTTCTAACATGACCGTATAAAATTCCATAATTAGTTAAACTATTACCAAACCTATATAACCTTATCTTTAAATTCTATGGATAGAATTTAACAAGGGACCAGACAATTGTGAACTTCAATTCATGTTTATAAAATTGTATTTCTAAAATATTAAAGCACCTAAACATGTAAAATAAGAGGTTAAAGTGAATACATACTTATGAATACGTATGATATAGTAAAGAACCATGTCATAATATTAGAATAACAAAACAAATTGGAAAAACAACCATGTCAACCTTAAGCAAACAACCTAGTGGGAAAACAAATTGGTTCCATTTACACCACTGATTATATTTTTAATCACTCATACATTAATTATTGCATTTGCTCACACAAATAACATAGATTATAAATTAAACTAAAGAATTTAGCTTACGAGTGGATTTGACCGATATTAACTAACTGCACTTATAGGATGTACACCACATTAAAAATTCAATATAAGCTGGAAGTGTTATATTAAATAAAAATAACTTATATAAAAGATATATAAACAAGAAAGCCCACCAAGTCTTTTATATCTATTTATTAATGATTCATCAAATAAGATTACTCGATACGTAAACTCTTATCTTCTCTCATACATTTTCCTTCTCTTGTTGACTTGTGCGTAGAAAGGTAGCTTGAAAATCAAATCCAGTTGACTAGTATTTTCTTTTTGAACATTTTAAATTTATTACTTTTTGAGTCTTTATCCTTGCATCATTCATATTTTCCTCTCCATCTCACATTTCAAAAATAAATTTAAAATCTGTTTAAATTTTTGAAAAAATTTTTAACAAATTTTAAAATTTGTTATAAAAATGGATTTTAAAATTTATTGAAGGATTTTTCAAAAGTTTTAACTACTTTTATAATTCATTAAAGATTTTTTAACGAATTTTAAAATATGTTAAAAAAAAATTATTTAACAAATTTCAAAATTGATTGAAAAAGGAAAATAAGGTATAAGATATTTTGAAGTGTAGAGAATAGTTTTAGAATTTATTGAAAAAGGAAAATAAGTTATAAGATATTTTGAAGTGTAGAGAATAGTTTTAGAATTTTTAGAAAAATATGGAGTGCAAAAAAAGAATGGAGAGTTGGTGTAGGGAGGAAATACTCTTACTTTTCAAGAGTCCATGGATCATTTTCTGAATGGCTGTACTCGTCCTGTTCATGTAAATATATACTTGATTCGGACCACTCCACACATGCCAAAACAATAACTTTTTTTTCATTAAAAGTTTGTTAGTCATAATATATTTATACATTTTAATTAAGTTCTTACATCTATCACTTACTATCCTATGAAAAGAATTATTAAAAGAATAAGAGAAGACCAAACTAATCCGTGAAAAAGAAGATATCAAATTTCTCAAACTCAAGAAGCTAAATTTTACTAAATATCAGAAGTCAAAATTTATTTGACTACTAAACATTTTAGTTAGATCATTTTAAATCAAAGACTAGTAAAAATAAAATGATCAGTACGTACCAGTTAAGTCTCATAAATTGGGTGGAAGATAAAGTAAGTGTAGTAGGTACAAACAATTAAATGGGAATTAATATGGTGAAAGGAAATTAAAGAACAAATTGGATGAATATTCTTCTGCTATCTGCCAGCTTCTATGGACATTGTACTCCTGTCAATGGAGGGTAAACTGTACGAGGATGAAGTCTTACCCGTAGACATGGCTTCTAAAAACCCTAAGCTTGTCGTGCTACTTTGAGAATCATAGTATCTGCAATCAGAGATATCAGGAAAAGGGTCATCAAAGTTTAGGTACCTAGTCACTTGTTCGATAGAAGGTCTATACTCAGCTTTGTTTTGAGCGCATAACAGACCCAATTTCAGAACCAATTCTACTTCCTCTTCCTCATAAATTGAATCTAACTTTGGATCAACCACTTCAAGAATCTGACCCAGTTGGAAATTTTCGAGAACCCAATCCACCAAGAAAAACTGATCTGATGAACCAACAGGTCTTGTTCCTGCAACCACTTCAAGAAGTAGGACCCCAAATGCGTACACATCAGAGCTTGTAGATGCTTTTCCTGTCCTAGTTAACTCCGGTGCAATATACCCTATGGTTCCAACCACACTTGTTGTGTGTGACTCTTTATCATGGCTATAAAGCCTTGCTAGGCCAAAGTCACCTAAATGAGCATTAAAGTCCCCATCAATAAGAATATTGCTAGATTTCACATCTCTATGGATCACCACTTGCTCCCATTCTTCATGCAGATACAACAGCCCAGCAGCTACACCTTTGAGAATTCTGAATCTATGATCCCAATCCAAAACAAAGCTTCTGCTGAATAGGAGAGAGTCAAGGCTCCCATTTGGAATGTAATCATAAACCAAAAGGAGATCATTCTTGTGCTTGCACCACCCTTGAAGGTTCACCAAATTCTTGTGCCTCAATCTTCCTAAGCTTTCAATCTCAGCTGCAAATTCCCTCATTCCTTTGGCTGGAGTTCTCAGGATCCTTTTAACAGCAACCTCAGTTCCTGTTCTGGGTAACACCCCTTTGTACACAGAACCAAAGCCTCCAACTCCAATTAGTTGGCTCTCTACGAACCTCTTTGTTGCTAGGTGAAGATCTCTGTATCTGAACCTGTGAGGACAATCCATTTCCCAGTCCTCAAGAGTTTCAAATACCATGTATCTCTTATAGAGTGTCACATAAAGAAAAAGGCACAACAAGATAAATGTCAAAGCAGACAACATGCCAATTATAACCTTGATCCAAGGAAAAGACTGTGAGTGTTTCTCCTTTGGTGGTGGCTTTGGAAGTAGTGCATAATCTAATGGAGGGGCAATCCCATTCAATGCAAAACTCCACCCCAGAATATAATGAGCACTTGCTTTCCTCTTACCTGTTGATGCAGAGAAACCAAAAAACATGCTCTCCTTCATGACAGATTTGATGTCAACAGCCTCAGATATAAGAGGTTTGCTTGGTTTTGGTTCCAAATAAGGGGATATTGTGAGATTCAGTATTTCTGTTTCACCATCATATTCAATCCAAACACAAACAGCGTCAGCCTTCTCCATGTTGAACTCTTCCTTTTTGCCATCTACAAAGTAAGCAGCAGGCTCGGATATATTTGAGGACATACCATTTTTGTTCACCCCAACATGGTTTCCTACAGTGTCAGTGGCATCTTTGTAGCCATTAACTGTATCAAACTCAACCACTAAGATGTGATTTGAGGATTTCATATCATTGGAGGAGTTGAAAAGACCAAGAAGATGGCCACCTTCAGCTTGTGGGAATCGTGTTGAAGGAGCTATTGTGAAGGCAAGACCAAAGCCACCAGGACCAGCGCTTGGTGACACAATTGAGAAAACAAAGCATGTACTGAAGGAGAAAACCTTTGGCTGGACTGAAGCAGTTTTGTGAAGTATTTTGATGGATTCGTTGTAGAATGCATGGCCAACAATATTGTTTTCTCTTCTTGTAAGCTCAAGTCTACCTTGGTTGTCAATCTTTGCTTTCTCTTCACGGGTGATATTGCTTTCATTGAAGCCATGGAATGTGAAGGAAAAAGCAGTGGAAGAAACAAGCAGAAAGAGAAAGATGAGGAGGCCAAAGAGAGTTTTTGGAGCCATTTGAGAATTTTGATGTCAAAAAATGTATGCCAAGCATATACTTATAGGTTCAAAGCAAGTGGACAAGGTCAAGAAAGAAAAGTATGTATAAATGCCAAATAACATGTAAGTGAGTGATATGATACATCAGAGAACAAGTAAAACCATTATTATCATTTGTGGTGTAGAAGAAAGTGGTTGGAAATGGGGCTGAAATTTCTCTGCCATAAATTTCATGACAACTGAACTTTGAAGTCTTCTTCGATTAGAAATTATCAGTGATTCTGCAAGAGACCGCAATTGACATACATATTTTCGTTTTGGTTGCTTGCGCGAACATAATGCTTCACATGTGCACAAACATGACAAGAAAAAAATTCTATCTCCTAAGAGTAACAGTCTGAGAAACGTGTATACCATCGGGTTTTTGTTGTTTAAACTAAAAGACAAAAATGTTAAAAATAAAAAAGTATTATTTAATATAAATTTGTTTACAATAAAAGCGTAAGATGTAAGATAATTAGTAGTGTTTGTTAATAAAAATACTTTTATACGATAATAATATGCTTTTTTAAATTAATTTACTAAATTGAAAAATATTTTCTTTATATTTATTATATTATTTATAAAAAAAATTTATAATTTATTTTATATATTTTTATTTTTATTTTTATTTTCTTAATGAAATATTTAACGATGGTGTATATAATATGAGAAATAATTTTTGTAACATTCCAAAAATACAGTCTAAAATTATATAATAGAATAATCACATTTAATAATATTACAGCTGAGTCTTACATATAGAGAAGTAAACTTGTGGCTGAACGACCTTATAGAAAGAACTAGAAAACTAAAATCGAACAACATAAGCAAACCCCGACCGAACGGTCCTACCAAAAGAAGAGGGAAAAGATGATCGAACGATCATCTTAAAACTAAGCTAATAAACTGACCGAACGATTCTATTCGTTCGGTCTTAACTTCTACCTCAACTAAATTCTCTTCTTCCAACGCTTCTTCTAGCAGCTCGTCTCCTAATGCTCACATCCACATGGATGATCATTGCAACAGAAGGACAACTGATCGTACAAAACAGACAAGACAGGAAACATAGGGTAAGCTTATGTAATCTAATTCATGTACAAACATATATTTCACACAATCAAAACCAAACAAGATAATTCATCACCCGCTCATGCAAAGCCTAATATTAGACTGACTGTCCGGATTGTATGAAGTCTGTGTAGCTACGACGTTCGTGCACCCGGGTGATGTAGTAACTGGGATACCCTCAACAGTTGCCACCCGAGGTTAGTCCTATCTGTCCAAATTAACCATAAGGACTAGGACCTCCTGCCGTTCCCATACATGACTTACTCTTCTCTACGTGAGAATGAGTAATCACGGAACATCAGGATGAACCGCCAGCTTAGCATGCCCACATTCATACTTTACCAAATTTCAATATTCATTCATGAGATATTCCTCCCTGGAATACTCGTTCATAATCATGCTCATTTCATATACATCATATTCCATCATCTTCCATTTTCAAACTTCACTTTTATCTAAGATCACTTAAGTTACCAAATACCGAACGTACAACTTTAACCCTTAACGAGACCGATCACTTGGACTGAGACCGAAAGGTTTCCCAGTTCCAGAATAGATCAAAACCGAGGGAGAATTACCATCGGGATTGGGAAGAGACCAAGTTCAATAATATTTCTCAAGATTTAAAAGGATCGAGCGTTATTTACAAAGTGAGTCAATTTGATGAACTGACCCATGAGAGTTAGACTAAACACCTTAAAGCCTAGATCGAGTACTAAGACTCTAGGCCGAAACCAATGGAAACAGACACTATAATACATTCAAATAATAGTACTTAAAAGAATCATATGAAGAAACCGAACTCTTATAAATACTTAGCTTATTTATAAATTTATCCTCAAGAAAACCGAATGTCAGTCAAAGATCGAGCACGGTAGAGAATGAACACTATTGAGTTTAGACGAACGTTATTTTCATCAAGGTAGATTATAGAAAAGAGAATGAGCGCTTGGTGTAAGACCCAACACTAAATAGTACGAGCGCTTGGTGAAAGACCTAGCTCTAAATCGTACGAGCGCTTAGTGAAAGACCTAGCATTAAATAATACGAGCGCTTGGTGAAAGACCTACCATTAAATAATACGAGCGCTTGGTAAAAGACCTAGCACAGAATAGTACGAGCGCTTGGTGAATATAGGATATCATTTGACCAATGTTCAAGAACGAACGGACATACTACTACACAGATATACTTGAATTTATATTAAACGACCAAGGAAAGGATATCCTTGGTGGAACGTCTGTACACAAATTGTACTAGACAAAGACGCTCGTCCTCAACATAAATTCTTTCCAAATGAAAGAATCCAGTTCTAAATGAGTCCCCTATAAAAGCCGAACGGTCAAAGAGCATTCAGTAACGAACACACATTATCTTAGGGAAATTTCATACTTAGAAATCATTTATCTCAATTCATTTCTCAACATTTATCTACATAATTTCATATATCCACATCATAGTAAATTCACATACTTCATACATCAGAACATAGCACAATCATATTTCATTTTAATTCATCAACTCAACAAACGTTCATACAATACAAGCAACATACAAATTAAATTATATAAGCTTCCCTTACCTCTAAGTGTGACCGAACGTTCACAGATAGGATTACTGATTCACCTCTACGAATCCTTCTACACTCAACGCTCAACAGTTCTTCAAAACTAAACCAAGTAAAATCAAACATTATCAGAACTACGAATTTTTAGAAGAGTAAACCATACATGAAACCAGAACTTGGTTTGCATGTCCAGAAAACCGCACGGCTGAGTGAAAAAAAGAACTTACCAGCTTAGCTTCACAAACCGATCGGTTCAGTTGAAAATTCTTGACACCGGGAGAGTGAAAATGGTGCCTGAGTGACGATCAGAGGAAGAAACGATGAGGCTTTCTTAGAGAGAGATGAAGGAGATGTAGAGAGAAGAAGGAGAAAAATGGGATTTTTCAGAATCTGGGGAAGAAGGGTGCATGCAGAGAGAGTGGCGTGAATTTCTGAAAATCAAAGTTTTCCTTCCAATGTCAAAAACGAACGTCCACTCAGCTGCTAACACCTGCCTTCACCCATCTGAATGTCGAACCCTTCGCTTGACACATGAAATCCACTAAAACGGCACGTGCATGGATTTGAGTGATTCTGACAATTTTAATAAAAAATAGAAAATAAATTATAATTTTTGTTCTGTACTTATCAAAATAATAAAAATTTTAATTACAAAACTTTTTAATTGACTTTTTTCTCTCGCTGTCGTTTTTTCCATTTAAACGAAACTTTTTGGGTTAAAAGAATTGACTTTTTTGTCTAAATTTATTAAGATTGACTTATTTTGATTTATAATTTAAACCAATTTAATTTGACATTTAACATTAATCTTTTATTTGAGTGAACTCATCTTAATCATTGATCGAAACTCAAAATCTCGTATTTAAGAATTAATGAAAATTTTATAGTAAAATCAAACTTACTTTTCCCTATAATCCTAACCATTTTAAGAAGAGCTTTTGGTGACCAGAACTTTTTCAGATCCCTTATTTTATGGGCAAATAACATAGGGATCTTTTTAAGATGATATTGAGCTTGGTCAAATTTACATCATGTATCACATAGAATTAAAATTAAGTTTCCTATGCTTGAGGAATTAGTATATCCATAGAACTGAACTGTTTATATTACATTTTATTTTTACTGTGTGTTGTTTGCGCCTTATTTTTGTGTGCATTCTTTTGTATCCTTTTCATTTATACTTCTAACTTTTACAGAGAAATTGTAAATATATGATTAATTTCAACTTGAGTAATGACCTAATGACCTCAGAAAAATAGAATCTTGCAGAAACAATTTTTTTTTCAATTTTTCGAATTTAATTTTATAGAAAAAATATTTTATTACTTAATTATAAATTATTATAAATAATAAGTATTTTATATGTTTATAATAAATATATTAACCAATTAAAAATATTTAAATATTATTAATTTATTAATGGTGTAAGAACATTATTAAAAAACTTAACTCTTGATAAAAATAAGTACAGGTTTCATTTATGTAAAACCCACCACCATGTTTTGTGTCCTTTTATTTATTTTGTATATAAATGAACAATTGTATAGTTTGAGTGAATAACATAATATGTATTAATATATATATATATATATATATATATATATATATTATTTTATTTTATTTTTATTTTCTACACAAGATTAAAAAAATGTATGTATATTTTGTTTGCATTAAATAAAATCAAAGTGCGTAAAAGTCCACTCAAATGCAATAATTAGAGTTATTTTTCACAAACTTAAAAATAAGTTTATAACAAATTGATAACAATATTTATCTATTTAACACTACTAAATTATAACAATTTTAGGATTGTCAACTGTGAGACCCTTAATAATTAGCTTAAGTTAATCCTGACATCTCACCCTTAATGCTTGCCACCTCATTCCCAGCCATTTAAAACCCACTTCCTAATCTGATCACAATTATGTCTGACGTGCACGAAGCACCACGCTCATCATTCTCTGAAACATTAAAACGCACTAAACTCTGCATGCACACACGCCACTTGTCACGTTGGAATCTTCTAAATCAGAGTTTGGTGTGCATGTGGCAACCTGTGACACGTTCTTCCAATTGAACGTTGGTTTAACAAAACCAGACTTTTCGAAAACTCTCTCTCACTTGCACGAACTCATCTTCAACCTCTGAACTCACCCTTTCATCTTCTCCAACTTCTCTCTAAAAACCCTAAACTTCTCTCTACTGTAATCCTTACGTTTCTTCTCCAATCACGTTTTCAGCACCGTAGGAACACCCACTGCACTAAGAGCTATCCATTGGACCGAACAGCTTCAAAGACTGACACTGGTAAGTCCCTTTCGTAGTTCGTCCTTAGGTTCTGGAAAAATAGAGTTTTAGTTGCATGCAAACTGGTATTCTAAGTGTTCTGTAATCTGTGGTTAGATTTGGTTCTGGAAGAGTCAAGAATCCTAAGCAAAACGTAGTTGGACGAAGCCATTTTTATACATCTAGAACAAGCTTGAATTTCAATCCGGGTAAGGGAAGCTTATATGTTTAATTTATACTGTATGTTGAATGATCTGAGTTGCATGAATGAAGAATATAAGATTTGAGTTGTATGGATGATCACTGTTATTGTGCATGTATGAATTTCATGAAGTTGAGCTGTTATGAATGGTTACTGAGATCTGATATGAATTCTGGTTTTGATTGATCTGTTATGGATGAACACTGACTTTTATGTATGATATATGTTGTTGATCTTGATTAAAAAGCATGTTGAATTGATTATGTATGAATGGAGTATGTTTATGATATATTTGGAAGGATTTGGATATTGAAACTGTATGATAATGATGTTGAAGGTGAATTAAATCTGGAATGAATGTTATAAAGTTGGAAAAAATGAAATCTGGAAAATTCTGTTAAGTTTGAGAAATCTGGAATTTTAATCTTCCCTTTTATGAATGACGCTCGTCACTGTACGGTCATAGACCGTTCGGTTTTTCATTAAAATAACTTAGTTGGAATTCGTTCATTTGGAATGAATTCTGCTCGAGAACGAGCGTCCCCAATTTAGTGAATGAGCGTTCGTTTCAGCTCAGTTTAGATAAATATTTGAAACTTTATAAATACGTGACGTTCGGCCTCATGTCGAGCGTTCGTCCTTAATGTCGTTCGGCCTTATGTCGAACGATCGTTCTATAGAGCGTTCGCCCTTATACTGAACGTTCGTCTGAATTGGCGTTCGGTCTTATACCGAAGCGTTCGTCCTAAATAGCGCTCGGTTTGTATCCAGCGTTCGTTCTGATTTGTGCTCGGTCATTGACCTAGCGTTCGTCCAAAGCAGGGTTCGGTTTCAAACTGAACGCTCGTCCTTATTATTGAATTCTGAGCGAACGTAATTGACGTTCGTCCAAAGTAAATTTCTGAACGTTCGTTCATTTACAGTAAGAGTTGTTTTCTGTACTTTAACTTCTCTGGTTATTTATCTAAGCTATTCTTTATCTAAGTTATTCTGTAAGATATTTATTCTCTTAATTCAACCTAAAGTCTTTGTACTCAATATTTTCTAAGTATTACTCTGATTTTCTAAACTCAATCCCATTTAAACTATTTTAGTATTCTTAACGTCCGTAAGTGGACTATAGTTCGTTTCTTTTGTTCAGAAGCGTGAAGTCAAATGCACTGTAATAAGTTCGTTCTTATTTGATTAAAGGATGCCTGTTGTTAATATATGAGAATGGAACAGAGAATGAGAATGTGAATAAAGGGAACTTGTTATTATGGGAGAATGATACTTTGAAAGAATTATTGGAAATGGATTTTAACGAGCGTTCCAAGGAGGAACGTCTCAGATGTGTGAAATATTGAATGGTAAAGTATGAACCTGGATAAGTTAAGCCTCGCAGTCCATCCTGATATTCCGTGATACGCCTCTTCAAGTAGAAGGGGGTATTCATGCGTGGGAATGGCAGGAGACCCTAGTCCATTGAGTACTTCGGGCAGATAGGGTTAACCTCGAGTGGCAGCTGGGGAATGATCAGTTACTACACCACTCGGGTGCAAGGACGCTTGTAACTACATGGTTCATACAGTCCGGACGGTCTGTCTTATATTACATTTTTCTATGATTATTATTTGATGAATCACATGCTGTATGTGTGTTTTGAAATGTAACTGTATGTGTTGATTGTATAAATTAAATATTATAAGCTTACCCTTGCATTTCCATTGTGTTGTCTCTTGTATATGTACGTCCGTCTTGTCAAATGCAATGATCATCCGTTGTGGATGTGAGCAGATGGTGGTGCATCCCTTGAAGCAATGCTGGAAGAAGAAAATTTGGACGACTCCAATCTGGTTGAAGTTGAAGTAAAGGTCGAGCCTTAGAGTGCTCGTTTGATTTTAGGCTGTATATGTTAGCGTAGTTATAACATTCGGCCACCTATTTTGTAAGGCCGTTCGTCTTAATCATCTCTGCTTGTATTTTGGTAAACGTTAGTTTATATATTTAAGAGCGTTCACTCTTGGTTTCATTGTATGCGTTTACACGCGTCCTCTGTACTGATGCCGTTAGGCTTTTCAATCCAGTTTTAATGTAAAGACTGTTTGTGATTACTGTTAATTGTAATTAATTCTGAATTATAGTGATTACTGTATTTTGGGATGTTACAATAGTGGTATCAGAGCAGTTTTGTTCTAATAAAGGACACTGTAGGGTTATGAGTGCACTGTGTTTTTGCTGTGTGCTTGTTGCATGTTTAATGAGTTATTATCGTTTAACTCTTGGACATAACTAATGCTCGTTTGTTTTTCTCTGCATCCAGAGAACAAATGGTACCTAGACTTCCTCCTCCTCCTCAACCGAATGAGTCCGAGACGTCCAGCAATGCTAGATTGTTGGAAACCGTGGTGGAAAGACTGCATCAACAGAACACCACGTTGCTGGAGCAAAACGCCACCTTGATGCAGCAAAACCAAGCTGCTATGCAAGGTTTGGAGGCCTCGCGTGTCAATTCTGAAAACACGCAAAGGCAGTTGATGGAGATCTTGGCTGCAACTAGAGGTGCGCCTGGAGCATCTTCTTCAAACGCTGCTCAACCAAATGCTGAATGGAGTTTGGAGAGTTTTCTCCAGCACCATCCGTCCAAATTCAGTGGCAAGTGTCTTCCGGACGAGGCTGATCAATGGTTGAGGGACATGGAGAGGATTTTTAACGCCAAAAGGTGTCCGGATGAGAACAGGTTGGCGTATACAGAATACTTATTAACTGGAGAAGCAAGCCATTGGTGGGCGAGCACAAGGGCCATACTGGTAGACGCTCAACGCCCTATTACTTGGGAAGTGTTCCGTAATAAATTTTATGAGGAATATTTCCCTGACAGCGTAAAGTTTGCAAAGGAGGTGGAGTTTTTACAACTGGTTCAAGGTGGAATGTCTGTATCAGAATACACCAATAAGTTTAAACACCTTGTCCGATTCAATACAATGGCCACTAGTGAGGAGTGGCAGTGCAGAAAATTTGAGAATGGTCTACGCAGTGATCTGAAGGTTGTGATTTCCAGTTTATGCATCCGAACGTTCCCTGCCATGGTGGAGAGGGCTAAGGTACTGGAAAAGAATTTGGCAGAGGTGGAACGGTATAAGAAACAGCAAACAGTAAGGGGGCCAATTGTCTCAAGGGGGAATGTGAATCAGAGAGGATCCCCTTACGCTCGTCCAGCAGCCAACACAAGTGGATCTCAAGCCTTGATTCCTGCTGGACAGTCTGGGCAGCAAGGCAGTGTTGTGTGCTACAAGTGTGGAGGACCCCATTATCGTTCTTCATGCCCTCAACTGGTGGGAGTAAAATATTGCACTCGGTGTAGGCGAAATGGCCATCTGGAGAATGAGTGTAATATGGGCGGACGCGCAGTGATGAGGCCGCCAAACGCAGGAAGAAATCAGCAAGGAAGGGGTGGTCGAGCCCAAGCTACTGGGCGTGTGTACGCAATTACTGGTGCGGAAGCAGCAAGTTCAGGTACACTTATCACCAGTACTTGCTTGTTATATGGAATGCAATGTTGTGTGCTGTTTGATTCGGGGGCAACACACTCCTTCATATCGAAGGCGTGCGTTGATAAGTTGGGAATAGCTGTGAGCAAGATGAATTTTGATTTGATGGTGTCAACACCAGCTGCGGGTGAAGTTAGGACGTCTACCATGTGTGTTAGATGCCCTATTGAGATAGGAGGACGTAAGTACAAGGTGAATCTTATCTGTTTGCCTCTTAAAGACTTAGAAATAATTTTGGGAATGGATTGGCTAAATATCAATCGCATTCTCATAGATTGTGGCAAGAAGGAGTTAGTATTTCCTGAAGAAGATGAGGAATGCTTGGGTGTGACACTCGGCCAGTTAAAGGAAGACATTATGGAAGGCGCGGCTTGTTTCCTCATCATGACGCATGAGGACCAAGAGCTGGGAAATTTGAAGCAAGAACGAACGTCCATTTTGGAGGAGTTTCAGGACGTTTTTCCAGAGGAAATACCTGGGTTACCTCCTGCTAGAGAAGTTGAATTCACCATCGACTTGGTAACCACGGCAGCCCCTATATCAGTTCAACCATACCGTATGGCGCCTGCAGAGTTGGTTGAACTCAAGAAGCAGATTGAAGAACTCATGGAGAAGCAATTCATCAGGCCAAGTGTATCACCTTGGGGAGCGCCTGTACTCCTAGTGAAGAAGAAGGATGGCAGCTCTCGGTTATGTATAGACTACAGACAATTAAACAGGCTGACCATCAAGAATAAATACCCGTTGCCAAGGATTGATGACTTGTTGGATCAACTGCATGGGGCAACAGTGTTTTCTAAGATTGATCTGCGTTCAGGATATCACCAAATCAGGGTGAAGGAGGATGACATTCAGAAAACAGCATTCAGGTCTCGTTATGGACACTACGAGTACGTGGTGATGCCATTTGGAGTAACGAACGCTCCTGCAGTGTTCATGGATTATATGAACCGTATTTTGAGGCCATATTTGGACAAGTTTGTGGTTGTTTTTATAGATGATATTCTCATCTACTCCAAGACCAATGATGAACATGAAGAACACTTGAGGGCAGTGCTGAGCGTGTTGAGGGAGAAGGAGTTGTATGCCAAACTGTCCAAGTGTGAATTTTGGATGAAGGAGGTGCAGTTTTTGGGCCATGTAGTCTCGGCTGGAGGTATTTCAGTGGATCCAGCTAAGGTGCGTGCAGTGTTGGAATGGAAGAGTCCTCGTTCAGTCACAGAAGTAAGAAGTTTCGTTGGTCTTGCGGGCTACTATAGGCGTTTTATTGAAGGATTTTCTAAGATAGTAGCACCCTTGACTCAGCTCACCAGGAAAGACCAACCGTTTGCGTGGACTGATTTATGTGAAGAACGTTTTCAAGAATTGAAGAATAAATTGACGAGCGCTCCAGTGCTAATTATTCCAGACACGTCCAAGCCTTTTGAAGTCTACTGTGACGCGTCTCATCAAGGGTTGGGCTGTGTACTGATGCAGGAGAAACGAGCAGTAGCTTACGCATCTCGTCAATTGAAAATTCATGAGAGGAACTACTCCACACACGACCTGGAACTGGCAGCGGTTGTGTTTGCATTGAAGATTTGGAGGCATTACCTATACGGATCCACATTCCAAGTCTTCAGTGACCACAAGAGCCTCAAGTATTTATTTGATCAAAAGGAATTGAACATGAGGCAGAGGCGTTGGTTGGAATTTCTGAAAGACTATGAGTTTGAGCTGTTGTATCATCCTGGGAAGGCCAATGTGGTGGCGGACGCACTAAGCAGGAAGGCAGTGCATGTCTCGGCTTTGATGGTGAAAGAGTTAAGCTTAGTGGAGAGCTTTAGGGATTTAAGGTTGCAGTTTGAGTTAGAACCGAACAGCATCAAGTGCTGCAACCTTAGAATATCAAGTAATGTGTTTGATCGTATCTGGATGAAGCAACGTGAGGATGAAGAATTGGTGAAGATCTTTGATGCACTCGGTACAGACAAAGCTAAGGAGTTTAATGCTGGAACAGATGGTATGTTACGTTACCTTGGTAGGACGTGCATTCCCAACGATGGCGAGCTGAAGCGGATTATTTTGGAGGAAGCTCATCACAGTCGTCTTAGCATGCACCCTGGCATGACTAAGATGTATCAAGACCTACGAAAATCGTTTTGGTGGCCTGGAATGAAGAGTGATGTTGCACGCTTTGTGGCATCTTGCTTGACCTGTCAACGTGCAAAGGCTGAACACCAACGTCCAGGAGGGTTGCTTCAATCACTGGAAATTCCAGAATGGAAGTGGGACAGCATCTCCATGGATTTTGTGACTCACCTGCCACGAACAGTGAGGAATCATGACTCAATTTGGGTGATCGTGGACAGACTAACGAAGAGCGCTCACTTCCTACCAGTGAATTTGAAGATGTCAATGACGAATTTGGCTAAGTTGTATATCAAGGAGATCGTTCGTCTTCATGGAGTGCCCTCAAGCATCATTTCTGACCGAGACACGAGATTTACATCTCGGTTTTGGCAATCACTGCAAGGCGAATTGGGAAGCAAGCTGCAGATGAGTTCAGCATATCATCCGCAAACTGACGGCCAATCTGAACGTACCATCCAGACACTAGAAGATTTATTGAGGACGTGCGTCCTAGACCACTTAGGCGCATGGGATGAGGTCTTGCCACTGGTGGAGTTCACGTACAACAATAGTTTCCAATCTAGCATTGGAATGGCGCCGTTTGAAGCTCTCTATGGGAGGAAGTGCAGAACGCCACTTTGCTGGTTCCAGGAAGGGGAGAACGTAATAACTGGACCTGAACTCATCCAGCAAACAACCGAGAAGGTTAAATTGATCCAAGACAGATTGAAGACGTCCCTGAGCAGGCAGAAATCTTATGCGGATAGAAGAAGGAGGCCTTTGGAGTTTGCTGCAGGAGATCACGTATTCTTGAGACTGAATCCAATCACTGGAGTGGGAAGAGTTGTTCGTCCAAAGAAGCTGTCTCCCAAGTTCATAGGACCGTATCAGATTTTAAAGAAGATTGGACCAGTAGCCTATGAACTCGCGTTACCTCCTCAATTATCAAATTTACATCCGGTCTTCCATGTGTCTCAGCTTAGGAGATACATATCTAATCCTTCTCATGTCTTGGAGCTGGAAAACATCCAACTACGCCAAGACAGAACATTGGAGCTACAGCCAGTCCGCATTGAAGATGAACGCACCAAGCTGCATAAAGGAAAAGACATTCGTTTGGTGAAGATAGTGTGGGATGCTAAGACTGGAGATTCAACGTGGGAAGTGGAGAGTGCAATGAAGGACTTGTATCCGCACTTATTCACGGGTAAGTTATAAATTTTCGAGGACGAAAATTTTTGTAGTTAGGGAGAATGTGAGACCCTTAATAATTAGCTTAAGTTAATCCTGACATCTCACCCTTAATGCTTGCCACCTCATTCCCAGCCATTTAAAACCCACTTCCTAATCTGATCACAATTCTGTCTGACGTGCACGAAGCACCACGCTCATCATTCTCTGAAACATTAAAACGCACTAAACTCTGCATGCACACACGCCACTTGTCACGTTGGAATCTTCTAAATCAGAGTTTGGTGTGCATGTGGCAACCTGTGACACGTTCTTCCAATTGAACGTTGGTTTAACAAAACCAGACTTTTCGAAAACTCTCTCTCACTTGCACGAACTCATCTTCAACCTCTGAACTCACCCTTTCATCTTCTCCAACTTCTCTCTAAAAACCCTAAACTTCTCTCTACTGTAATCCTTACGTTTCTTCTCCAATCACGTTTTCAGCACCGTAGGAACACCCACTGCACTAAGAGCTATCCATTGGACCGAACAGCTTCAAAGACTGACACTGGTAAGTCCCTTTCGTAGTTCGTCCTTAGGTTCTGGAAAAATAGAGTTTTAGTTGCATGCAAACTGGTATTCTAAGTGTTCTGTAATCTGTGGTTAGATTTGGTTCTGGAAGAGTCAAGAATCCTAAGCAAAACGTAGTTGGACGAAGCCATTTTTATACATCTAGAACAAGCTTGAATTTCAATCCGGGTAAGGGAAGCTTATATGTTTAATTTATACTGTATGTTGAATGATCTGAGTTGCATGAATGAAGAATATAAGATTTGAGTTGTATGGATGATCACTGTTATTGTGCATGTATGAATTTCATGAAGTTGAGCTGTTATGAATGGTTACTGAGATCTGATATGAATTCTGGTTTTGATTGATCTGTTATGGATGAACACTGACTTTTATGTATGATATATGTTGTTGATCTTGATTAAAAAGCATGTTGAATTGATTATGTATGAATGGAGTATGTTTATGATATATTTGGAAGGATTTGGATATTGAAACTGTATGATAATGATGTTGAAGGTGAATTAAATCTGGAATGAATGTTATAAAGTTGGAAAAAATGAAATCTGGAAAATTCTGTTAAGTTTGAGAAATCTGGAATTTTAATCTTCCCTTTTATGAATGACGCTCGTCACTGTACGGTCATAGACCGTTCGGTTTTTCATTAAAATAACTTAGTTGGAATTCGTTCATTTGGAATGAATTCTGCTCGAGAACGAGCGTCCCCAATTTAGTGAATGAGCGTTCGTTTCAGCTCAGTTTAGATAAATATTTGAAACTTTATAAATACGTGACGTTCGGCCTCATGTCGAGCGTTCGTCCTTAATGTCGTTCGGCCTTATGTCGAACGATCGTTCTATAGAGCGTTCGCCCTTATACTGAACGTTCGTCTGAATTGGCGTTCGGTCTTATACCGAAGCGTTCGTCCTAAATAGCGCTCGGTTTGTATCCAGCGTTCGTTCTGATTTGTGCTCGGTCATTGACCTAGCGTTCGTCCAAAGCAGGGTTCGGTTTCAAACTGAACGCTCGTCCTTATTATTGAATTCTGAGCGAACGTAATTGACGTTCGTCCAAAGTAAATTTCTGAACGTTCGTTCATTTACAGTAAGAGTTGTTTTCTGTACTTTAACTTCTCTGGTTATTTATCTAAGCTATTCTTTATCTAAGTTATTCTGTAAGATATTTATTCTCTTAATTCAACCTAAAGTCTTTGTACTCAATATTTTCTAAGTATTACTCTGATTTTCTAAACTCAATCCCATTTAAACTATTTTAGTATTCTTAACGTCCGTAAGTGGACTATAGTTCGTTTCTTTTGTTCAGAAGCGTGAAGTCAAATGCACTGTAATAAGTTCGTTCTTATTTGATTAAAGGATGCCTGTTGTTAATATATGAGAATGGAACAGAGAATGAGAATGTGAATAAAGGGAACTTGTTATTATGGGAGAATGATACTTTGAAAGAATTATTGGAAATGGATTTTAACGAGCGTTCCAAGGAGGAACGTCTCAGATGTGTGAAATATTGAATGGTAAAGTATGAACCTGGATAAGTTAAGCCTCGCAGTCCATCCTGATATTCCGTGATACGCCTCTTCAAGTAGAAGGGGGTATTCATGCGTGGGAATGGCAGGAGACCCTAGTCCATTGAGTACTTCGGGCAGATAGGGTTAACCTCGAGTGGCAGCTGGGGAATGATCAGTTACTACACCACTCGGGTGCAAGGACGCTTGTAACTACATGGTTCATACAGTCCGGACGGTCTGTCTTATATTACATTTTTCTATGATTATTATTTGATGAATCACATGCTGTATGTGTGTTTTGAAATGTAACTGTATGTGTTGATTGTATAAATTAAATATTATAAGCTTACCCTTGCATTTCCATTGTGTTGTCTCTTGTATATGTACGTCCGTCTTGTCAAATGCAATGATCATCCGTTGTGGATGTGAGCAGATGGTGGTGCATCCCTTGAAGCAATGCTGGAAGAAGAAAATTTGGACGACTCCAATCTGGTTGAAGTTGAAGTAAAGGTCGAGCCTTAGAGTGCTCGTTTGATTTTAGGCTGTATATGTTAGCGTAGTTATAACGTTCGGCCACCTATTTTGTAAGGCCGTTCGTCTTAATCATCTCTGCTTGTATTTTGGTAAACGTTAGTTTATATATTTAAGAGCGTTCACTCTTGGTTTCATTGTATGCGTTTACACGCGTCCTCTGTACTGATGCCGTTAGGCTTTTCAATCCAGTTTTAATGTAAAGACTGTTTGTGATTACTGTTAATTGTAATTAATTCTGAATTATAGTGATTACTGTATTTTGGGATGTTACATCAACTAATAAACTTAAAAGGTAAGATCAATCCTAAAATCTTCCACCGAAACTAGAATTCATTTCTAACAGATTATTTCTTAAGAAAAATTACAATAAAAAAATTAATCAAATACAATAAAATATTATTATGCTCACAATGGGAATTCTATTTTTTTTTTCAAATAGAATTCTTCAATTGATTTTACAAAATTTTTATTTATTTGATTTTTGTTTTAAATTTCAAATTAATCAAATAAATTCTTAATTAATTTATTGGTGTTTAAACTATTAATCAAACTATATCATCATCAATTCAAAATAAAAACTTTTAAATTAATTATAATAAAGTATATTTTTAATTAAATATTATTATACTCACAACGAAAGGAATTGAGGTGTCATGACACCCAAATATATATATATATATATATATATATATATATATATATATATATATATATATATATATATATATATATATATATATATAAAAGGAATTTTTAAATTATTTTAAAAAATTTAGATAATACATAGTCTGTATTAAAAATTTGATAAAAATTAAATTAAGTATTTTTTTTATTTTTATAAAGCGTAAATTTAATGTTAATAAATTAAAAAATATAAAATTAAATATAATAAAGAATAAAAATATTTATTAAGATATTTTTATTTTCTTATTGTGTTTTTTAGTTTCCCAAAAAATCTTATTCCTCTCCCATTCTCACATGTTTTTTTTGTTTCTTAAGCTTTTTTTTTTCAAAAGATGGGTATATTTAAAAAAATGAAAGATAAATTCATTTTTTAAAACTGATAAAAGGAGAGATACCTGTGGAGATAAAAACAAGATAAATTTCTTAGACATGTGTGATTTTTTGTAGTTACAAATATACTAACTTATGTATTAATTTTTATTATGTTAGTGAGAATAATTAAATATATAAATTTTGAGTGTATTATTTTGGTTCCATTATTGGTCAAGATCTGTCACTAATTATGACTTATCATGTCTATTTTTTTATCTTTTTATAAAATACAAAACTAATCAACGAGAGTAAATTTTTGATTAATTCTTACTTTTAATCAAAATATATTTTTAATTATTAGTAAAAAAGTTATTCAATCACATGAAAATTTTTAAATTTAATCAAAGTATATTTTCAATTAGAATTAAAAACTCTTTAATTCATATTATCAAAATAACAAACAAATAATTTCATATAAACTTTAGAATCCATTAAGAAATTACAAATTTTATAAGTTATCCATTCCATAATGATAAAAATAGCATAAAAATATAAGAAAATAGAGAGGAGAACCTAAAAGAAGTGAGAGAGATCGAAATTAAGCCCCATAAAGGGTTACCAAGCTCTTTTTGTGAAAAAAAAAAAAGATAATACTATAAGATCTAACTTTTGTTTATTGTTCTCTCTTCTTGGTTTAACCAAATTTATTTTGACTCAGTCAAACTTCTTTATTTTTTTATATTTTGCTTGTGGTCTTCATGCATGCAGTGTTTGATTTGACTTTTTAGCTTTTAATTATTTATCATTCTTAGATTTATCTTTATCATGTCATGAAACTTTAATCAATTTATTTTGATACCTTTGTGAACTTAACTTAGTTGTATTAAAACACCTCAAAATATTCAAAATATATTTATACAACTAAAAATCTATTTTTAACACGTTTTAATATCTCATTCTCAATAAACTCAATTATAAAATTTTCTAATTAATCAATTTTTTAAGTACAAAAATCAATTAACAAATTAAAATTAAAAGTTAAATGAGGAAATTAATAAATATAAACTCATCAAAAAGATATTTATTTATTGAAATTACTCAACGACCTAAGTTAATATAATTAAATTGGATTGGGTTTTATTTATAAATGAGTCAAACTCGATAAACATCAAATTAATTCAGTTTATTTTATATAAATTGAGTAGAGTTTAATGAATTGCTTGAGACTACAACGAGACTTATAAATTAGATAAATTATATTATGTTTTTCATATTAGATCTTGAATTGATTTTGACAATTTGACTTATTAATTTAATTAAAGTTTTGAATTAGTTTTATAAAAAAAATATTTTTTAATTAAATTAATACTTGAAAATTATATTTTTTTAATAAAATAGCCTACTTAAAATTTTGATCTATTTCCATAAAAAATAGATAGGTTGGATTGAGTTAAAAATAATAAAAGCAAAAACCTAAGCCAATCCAACACAACATTTTTTAAATGAATTAAATAATATGTTCAAATTCAAAATCCACAAACACCCCAAGATAAAATACCTTTTAAATTTTCCTTACCTAAAGAAAACTAAGCTTTTTTATTAGTAAAATGTGTATTAATAGTAGAGTACTTATGTGCTTTAATCTTTATAAAAAAAATTATATAGTTCGTCTCTTAGAAATAAGATTTTTATATTTCAAACCAAAACAATCCTACTCATCTCGTTGTGGTCCTCTCAAAATATTGTGCCTTAAAGAAATCCCTCTTTCCTTGCACACACTTCATTACAGCCCCTAAAGAAAACTAATACTGCACTATTTATTTCGTAATATGACAAACAAATTTCTAATTAACTCCCGAACATGAGGAACAGTATTTATGGATAATGGACCATAATGAACAATCCTCATCTTAATGGCTGATAGAAATAATAAGGTCAACTAATTAATGTAGGAAAGTGTCACAGTAGAAAAAACTTCGGAGAGTACTAAAAGTCATTATTGGTTCAATGCTCTTTTCATGTTTTGATATCCTCTTCCAAAAGTTAGTAAAAAGAATATAAATCTTAGATTTGTTCCCTTGAACTAAAGTTTTGAGTTTTCTTCTGTTTTATAACAGGTTAGCTTTGAGGAAATTTATTAATTCGTAATTAGCTTATTGATTAATTTTATCAAATATGCTTAATATATAAACCCGAGAAAGGGACACGTATAATGTACGTTCATATACTCTCAAGTTAGACGAGGAATGATCACAAACGACAAATAATTCAGTTGTCATGAGATATAATAATTTAAAACCTAAAATATATTTTTTATCATAATTTTCTTTTTCAAATTACAAGAATATAAAAAATCTCAATTTAAATTTGAAAGATTAAAATCTAATTCAATCTCACACAATTAAGATGATAAAAATATCGAGTATCTACAGATAAAATTCACAATAAATAGTTCGTACTTATAAGTATTTATTACAAGCGGGTAAGATGTATTTTAATATTTACTTATAAATCACAAAAAATAAAAATAAAATATTAATTTATATTATATTAAATTTAATTTAATTAAAACTAAATTAATTTATATTTTATCAAGTTAAATAAAATTAAAATTAAATTTTAATTTATATTTAATTTAATTTATATTATATTTTATTTATTTTGTAATTTTATATTTAATTCAATATCTTTAAAAGTAGAGAAAAAGAATAATTTAAGTACACCTTTTCAAGAATTTTTAAGTACAATGTGGTGATTAACATGGTATTTCAACAAACATGAGTTCATTTTCCTTAAATATCGATCGAAGGTTTGTTCCAATATGTTTAATAGTCTCACATCACTTATACATTATCTTTCAATATTTTAAGACACTTTTTAAAGAAAAAAATTGTGACAAAACTTCAGGTTTCAAAGCAAATAGTACCTCAAAATTGGTGATTGATAGTGTCGATGATATCTCAACAGACTTATTAAGCTCATCTCCCTTAAACTTTAATAAGAGATTTTGTTCTAATACATTTAATAGTCTCACATCCTTTAGAGGTTGAAACCAAAGCGAGTTAAATGCATCTTCATCCTTTAACCTTTCAAGACACATTTTGAGAACAAAACCTCACAAAACTCCATTCAAAATCGAATAATACCTTAGATGCGTTGATTGACCTTAACCATATTATCTCAATGAACTTGAGTTTGAAACATTGATGCCATTTGTGAGATAAAAAAAAAGGAGGTTTCGAATACAAATCATCATTTTTCAAAGGATTTGAAATCTTCATTCCTTTAGCTCTTAGCTAGGGAGAATGGAAAAATTGTTTCAAAAATCAACCTTGATCCCCTTAAACTTCAACTCGAGAGTTTGTTTTGAACATATTCAATAGTTCTGCATCACTCAGAAATCAAAATCAAAGACAATTTAAATACACATTCTTTCCTCAACTTTCCTACATGTCTTATAATGAGAAAATCGTAAAAGAAATAATGATTGATTCTAACTATATTATCTCAATAAACTAGATGATGAAAAAAATAAAGAAAACAATAAAAGAATAACGAATTAAAATATCCATTAACATAAAATATCCATTAACATAAAAAAAATATAACCTCTAATACATCTTTAATAGCGAATTAAAAAAAACTTTTAGTTATTCAACATAGGCAACCTTAAAACCAATAGGAAAAAACTTTATTTCAATTCAAACTTAAAATGTTGTTAGAAAATTACAATTTAAAAACATTGTCCAAATACATCTCAAAAACTCCCAAAAGATTTTCTAATATGTTGTAAGATCTGGGAAAAAAATAAGTATTAGAAATAAGTTATTCTTCAAATTTTTACGCTTTTGTTTGATAATCGATGATTATAATTTATGGTATGTATTTTTGTTATGGTAAGTAGAAAATTGTATTCATTTTGGATGATCATAATTTATGGTCTGTATTTTTGTTATGGTAAGTAGAAAATTGTTTTCATTTTGGAATTGTGGTATGCCCTACACCAAATGCAAAATAACACACCAAATGCAAAATAACAGAATGTGTATATAATTTTTTTCTCTCACCTTCGCAATGGGAAGTGAGATTGTTGTAGAAAGTAGATAAACTAGGGAGGGAAAACAAGGAAGAGAAATAAGAAAGGAGAAGTAACTATTGTCTTATTAACATTAATTAAGGAATTACAATTTTATAGTGTATTTTTTATAATATTTTAATGTCATTTTTATTCTTTTTAATATTTTTTACACAATACTGAAACACTGATCAACCAGAAAAATATATGATAGAAAAATAAAATAAAAGAAGTTAATATAAAATAATGTAAGAGAAAAGAATGAAAAAAAAATCTTAATTTTTAATATACTTTATTTTAGTAGACAGATTACTATTATGAATAGTACAATTGTAACAATAATTAATAAATGTGATTGTTGAAGATAAATCTAGAAAAAGAATATTAATATTATCATTAATTTTTGTTAAGAAAATCATTAATAAACTTCTAGTAAATTTGAATAGTACAGATTTTATGCTCATATTTCTTTTATCAACCATAATCAATTTCAAATTTTATTCAAAGAGATTAAACATTTGCTCAACTAAAAATAAACTTTTCTTTTCTATTTAGGAGACTTAATTCAATACCTTATTAATTTATTTTCATTCAAACTAATAACTTGTTAGTATATACTGTTTATTGTTCTATAATCATAAAAAAATTGTCTAGCAATGAAAAGTTGACCTTAATATCCATTGAACAAAATGATTAGAAGTTAAGGTTTCTTCAATATGAATATAAACTCTATGAGACCTTCCTTGTATAAATAATTACCTCTTTAACATGTCTCTAACTTTGTTCAAGAGAAAGGGACCAAGAGAGGAATAGAGGGTGAATGTATCAGTAATACACTTCCATTTAGCATGCAAGTTTAATAATGGAAAAGGTAGATTTTCTGATAATTTTTTGCTTTTTTCTGCATGCTACAGCAAACCTTTTTCATGAATACTAACTATTATAGATGTAACATTTTATGCAGAGTCAATGTTCCTTTTTCTGAACCAACACACACTGTATTATTAAATAACTGATTTTATTTCTCAGTAGCATTCATTTCAAAGGAGATTTGCAGACCTCTGGAACAGCAACTTCTCCGTAAGCCTTGCAAACATAATGTGCAAAATTTGCATAGTCCTGTGAACTCACAAACAGTACTCATTGGTGAGTATATTCTCAATAATCTTATGATCATAAATGTGGGTGAATGAGAAAGTATGAGTAAGAAAAAAATGTACTAACTTTTCCAACAGGTTGATTGTTCACTACCACCCATGGTACAAATGAAGGAGATGGGGAAAGATGTGCAATTTGATTAATATATGCTTTTCCAAGCTGCATAAAAATTCAAATTATACAATGTAACCCCAGAACAAGTTATTAAGTAGTTCAAAATCATTATGGTTTCTATTAACTAATAAAACTAAAACATGATCTAAATTACATAAAATCGACACCATTTTCTCTTCAAAACCTTAAAACATTAAAATAGGTTTTATTTTTATATATTTATACTTATATTTCCAATAATATAAACATTTATCAAGTTATAAAAACAAAGTGGTATTTTTATATGGAAATAAATGTTTGGACTCTTTTTAAGATGTAGATATCATTGTTATACAAAGTGGAAAACAACATTAATATTTTTTACATAACATTGTAGTCATAATTAAGAGATATCATGATTAACAATCACTAATAATGACTTGACCAAACAGAGTCATAGAAGAAGATAATTTGTTCATTCCTCTGTTGCATAGTTTTAGCTGAACATAGAATGAAAGTGATGGAAGAAACCTGTGTCCCATTTCCCATGTTGAAGCAATTCAGAAAAAGTTCCGTAGGCAAACCCAACTGGTCTAAACATTCCTTCCATGTGTTAATGGTTCCTCTAATTGCCAGAAACTCAAAGCAGTTGATCAATTCATATTGAATGTCCTACATTACAATATTATGGCAGATATCTCAGATCATTAGAATTATAGAAATCATTATCAATTACCACCATAGAGGTCTGATTTCTCTAATAGTATACTTACCACTTTATGCCAAAGATTAAGGGCACATGATTCCAATGAATTTAGCTTACATTCATCTGGCCCATTCTGCCAACCAGTGTACAAGTATGAGTCACTGATAATAATAAATTTCTTACAGTTTATTAAATACAGAGAAAATGTAAATTACAACAGGGTCATCTTTCAGCAATATGAGAGGAATTTTGATTCAACAATTTGGTTTTATTTTAGAAGTTTGATCTTTCAGGATTAAGTTAATCCCAACTCAAATTCTAAAAGAGATTTATAAAGCTAATTTACTTTCACACCTTTAAGATTTTAATTTCAAAACATAGTAGTATTTTAATCATTATACTTGTTTTAAATCACAAAGTTTACTTTCTTTTCTTTCTCCTAAAGTTAACTTAACTATAATAAAATATTAAAATCTCCCTCTCTTTATCTCGTTTCCTGCAACCAAACACTGTGTAAGTATTCTCTGCAGTGAGTGCTTGGATTGCAGATTCTGACATATCAGAAATAGAGCCAGACTGCAACAGTGAAGTTTATTGACTGCATAATTTAGTGAGCAAAAATTAAAAGACATTGGTAAAATGAACAGATCAGAAAAATTAAACTAAATTAAAGCAGCTGAAATATAGCAGAGACAACCATAACTCCTATTCCTAGCATTTATGTAAGACTACTTTACTTTTTATTCCCAGAAATGCTTAAATGAATGTACCTATGTTTTCTTCTCATCATAAGTTGAAACTAAAATACACTTATTTTTCTCAAATTTCTGAGACCCTTGATCATGTGATAAGTGATGTATATATATATATATAAATATATAGACCTGAACTGAAATGTGTAATTCATTGTAGCAGAGCAAAGATAAAATTATACCTGGCATGATATGGAACTGTTGTTGTTATTGATGTGAGCATTGGCCCAAGGGACTAGCCGAAGATTCACAATGCTGATGAGATTGCTGTCAAAGACATTCTTCAGATCCTTAACAATGAATTGTGCACAAGATTGGCAAAGGCTGTTATAGTACACAGACAGATTCACTTTCTGATGGGAAAATGGTTGGTTGATGTTTGCACCATCACCAACACTAAGTAAACCGGAAGAATTTGATGCACCCTCAGACTCATACATGAAAAGGAAAAGGATTAGCATCAATGCATTGGTGATAACTAGTTTTGAATGAAACATTCTGTTTATACTTGTAGAAAGACTTTTTACTGTGACTGAGGGTGTAAGGATGTGACTTCTAACTTTAGTGAAGGAGATGAAAAATAAAAAGAAAAGAGAAATAGAGAAGGAGAGAGAATTGGTATGTCAGGTTGGAGAACTTCAAATTGTACTTTCCATTTTGGTTTAGAAAATGTAGCATAAAAGCCTTTATCTATGGTTTTGTTTTGAAGTAAAATCTAGAGGGCATGAAACCCATAAATACAATAAAACAATGTCCATAACAGTAGAAGCTAAAACCTTCATTATGAGGCATGATCATCGTTTATTATTAATTCACTCTTGAAGCCTTTATTTTTGTATTGTTGTATTAACTTTGCTAAGCTCCTCAAAAATAGAAGTTTCAAGCTTCATGCTATCATAGCCATTCTTCTTTGTTTGTTAATTTTTCCTTCTCCATTCTCTGTCTTATATTACCAACCACAAACGCTTTGATATTCCTTTTGTCTTTTACCACTTCCTACTTTCTAGCTTCTTTTGGCTCTAGTTTTCTTGGTATCCCTATCTAAGTTTTGGATTTCTCTCTTTTATTTCTGTCCCTTTTGAACCTAAATTCTCAATCCTATGAGTGATGGAGAAATATTTATGGTAATGGTTGGTTGATATTCTTATCTTATATTTATGGTATGTATATGTCTGTATGTATAGTGTGTGTGTGTTAATATATTGAAAGGGCTAGTTCCAAATTAAACTTTAGAAAATTTCATTCTGCTTTTGTTCTCATGGTAGCTATTTAAAATGTCTCGCTTTGGTATAGGATTGATAGCATTCACCTTCCTTTACGTAAATGCTTTTTTAAGTTACTGATAATATCTTTATGTTAGTATAATTTTTCAATCAAGAAAGGGGGTTTTAGAACTCGTTATGTTATTTTTGCAAATGAAATTCAGGTTATAGTGCAGCATAAATAGAATTACTTGCTGTGTATAAGTTATGTATGCAAAAGAAAGTAAAGAATGGAGAGCAAGTACTTGCCAACTTTTTTAGTTAAATTTTAATTTTGATGTCTTTTAATTATATGACGTTTTAGTTGTAACGTCCTATAACTATACATTACAATAATTATAAGTCATTAATATTGGTTTGGGTTCTCAAATTTCTAAAAGGTCCAATCTTGTCGATTTTGTCTCACTATTTAATCTCTAAATGGTGAGGAGTTTTTTAAGTCAAGAGAATGTGTAAGCTGTAGATCTTAGAAGAGAGAAAATTTGTTGGTATATCCAATTATTTCAATAAAATTATAATTTCTACCAATTTGATCAAAGCTTAAATTTTGATCGTAGGTTCGCAATACAATATTTTTCAATTTAACCATAGAGACTTTTGGTTAAGGAAATCAGTCTCAAACTCTTGCTCTATTTTTGATTTCTTGTTCTTCATTTTTTTATGTATTAACTCATTATAAACATTAATTTGTATATTTTATTTGACTTATATATATATATATATATATATATATATATATATATATATATATATCAGTAGAGTTTGATTTAGTGGCTTATGCCTTTTAATTGTCACATTCAAAATATTTGTATTCTCTTTTGTTATTATAATTATCTTTTTCTATTACTATTGCTTCTCATAAATTTTTGGATAAGTTTGGAATAATTATTTAAGTTGCATCCTTTAGTATTTTTGGTTGTTGTTATTATTTTTCTCCCATCAAATAATATAAACATAAAATCAATAACTTATTCACATAATTGGTATATCTTATCCCACAATATAAGTTACAATACCAAATTAAAATAAAATTAACTAATTTTATAAAAGTCATAAATTTTAAAGAACATATAAATTAATAAATGAAAATAGCTTAATATCATGTCAAATGGTCAAATATAATGGAAGTTATTTGTAATTTTTCTAAATTCCTAATTCATTTTAAAAAACTACATTATAATATTTTAAGATTCTCATACATTAATATACATAAATAATAATAGAACCATGATTCATAAAAAATCCGATAAAAATATCTTATTTATAAATAGAATCCTAATCCCTTTTATTTTATTATTATTTCTAATAATAATTAATAAATCGTTCTAGTTTATTAAATTATATTTGGATTGATCATAATATTTCACATTAATTACATAATTAAGTTAATTTATCAATTAATTCTGATATTCAAAAGTCATGCATTGCAATATCTTGGACTTTAAGTGTTAAATGATGATTATAGACATAACATGTAACAAAAGCAAAAACATGAAGGATAGGCTAATAATATTTCTATTCCATATGCAGTTAATATTTACTAGTAGTAATAATAAAGGTAAGTCAACAAATTAACCTTGCATTCATGTATAGTTATACAATCAAACTCACCTGTAAATTAGTTCATCTATAACATGCTCGACTTTAATTAAGATCTTCAAGAATTTGAACTTGTTATTATATGACTTCGAGAAGATATTTCATGTCTAATAAGGACTAACATTTGTCTCAGAATTTGAATATACTCCCTCTTAAGATAATCCATAAATATCCATGAAGGAATCTTTTTTAGTGTTAACAACTTAAACTCTCATCTATTTTATTTTAAATTTAGTGAAACATGGACATCTCCTTTCATTAATATATCAACAAATCAACACATCTAAACTTCAACTAGGTTAATCCAACAGATTTCACTAACTCAATTTCAAACAACGAAAAAAACATTCAAAATACACTTAATTTATTAATTTAAATTAGAACAATAAATATCAAATTTGTTTAAATAAAACAAGTAAATAATAAAAACTCAAAATCTTTTAGAAACTTACTCATC
The DNA here is from genome assembly GCF_029865625.1 of Vigna umbellata. NCBI lineage: Eukaryota > Viridiplantae > Streptophyta > Magnoliopsida > Fabales > Fabaceae > Vigna > Vigna umbellata. The sequence continues at coordinate 6,468,443 of NC_142175.1, forward strand.
GGGATTTGGTTGGTTAGTACACATTTTTACCATATCCCATTTTATTGACCCATTTTTTTGTAATTATTTTTAACTTGCTACTATATAGATTTCATTAACCCACACTCTCTCAAATTCACTAAGAGGTTTTGAATATGCCAAACCGAAAATTTGCATTTCAAAATTGTGTCAAACACACACAACATCAATTCAACGTTTAAAATAACTATCAAATTTCAAATCAACATTTAAGAAAATTACCGAATAATAATTTTATATTCCTAACAAACTTCAAACATTATACTTTATTTAACACATAAACTAACTATCTACAACCAATTCAAATTCAACCAAATTTCACTTTTCAATAACTTTTCAAATGGTTATGAAATCAAAATTCAAAAGTTAAAACCCAAATAACTAATCATAGAAAAATTTTAAAGATAACACAAGAAAAATAATTTCCATTAGTTGCTAACCTAATAAACTTGGGATCTTTGAGGGCGTGATAAAAGGAGAGTGTCAAGAAAAAGTTAATCAAATTGGAATTGTCCAAACTTAAGAATCCAAAACCTTATGTTATTATATCGAAACTCAATTTACTCTAAAATTATTATTTCTCCTTATAAACATCAACATGCACGTGGACTTTAGAAAGAGAAAGCAAAATAACGAACTTAATGATGAAATCATGGATCAAGAAAGACTTATGCTACAGTTAAGGAGTGAATTTTAAGTAAAACTCAATATTACAAAAATAACTTGTAAGGAAGGTTTTCATCCACTTATATTAGGAATTTATCTTATTTATAGTTGATGTGTGATCTCTAACACACCCTGCTCACATTTCGAGCGTGAGATTAGAGAGTAGTGGCTTGATAAAGACCCGATAGTGTGGATGGATAATAAACCCAACAAAATATAAACTTTGCTAAGATATCTTCTAATCTATGACTTTGATATCATGTTAAAAAATGAATTTTAAACATAACCCAACCTTATAAAATTGGATTTTATGGTGAAGTTTGCACCTTTCTTTAAAGCCTAATAAATGCATAATTATAATTAATAAAAATAACCTCAGGAATTTTCAAAAATATTTCAATACTCTCTCTCAAGCTAATGGGTAAGTGTTTTCTATTCCTGACTTAGATATAATTCTTTCAAAATTATTGTAATTCAACCCTTGGGTAAGTATATATGCAAATTGTGCTTGAGAAGAAACATGGTGTGCAAATCATATCGTTGTCAAGCTTTTCTTTAATTAAATGGTTATCCGCTTCAATATGTTTGGTTTTATGATGTTGGACTAGATTACAGGTTATGCTAATTACAGATTTGTTATGACAATAGCTTCATAAGTCCATCCTATTTTATCTTCAAGTCTTTCAGTATAATTTTTAACTACAATAGCTCACATATCCCTTGAGCCATGACTCAATTTTTGCTTTAGTAATGGACCTAATTATCACACTTTGTTTTTACTCTTCCAATCAAGTTACCAAGTTTGTGCAATAACTAATAGTTGATATTTTATAAAAAAAAATAAACTTGTATAACCAGCATCATTATATGCTTCAAGACTGATATTTTTGTTTCTTCTTAAAAAAATTCCTCTTCCTAATGAAATAAAAAGATGGGGATGATGTTTATCTTCTTTCTTCCCTGACTTTTTGTTTTATACACACGTTACAGAGATAAATTATAAATACTGTTTAAGTGTAAAGTACATGTTCCAATTTATTTAGTTTCTATTTAAGCGAATGTAGTAGCAATTTCTTATATTTTTTTCACATCACAAAATTCAGCATTTTGAAAATGTGTATTATTAGAAAATTAAAATGAAACAAATCTGCACCTTCTAGTATCTTATTATAATAATTTACACTTCCATAATTCAAGTTATAGATTAGTCAGAAGAAGCTTAAGCTTATTTCCAAAGTATAAAACCTTCATACATCCACATGAATAACTACACTAAAAGTACATTCCCACCTAATTTTAATGGTGATTTACTGCTTAATCTCGTTGCCAAAGTGTAAGGTCAGATTTCTTGCTTCATCTGCATAGCAAACAGGTATAAAGAAATTATTGTCTTTTTCGTTTGACTCATCATAAGTTCTTGCTGTAAGGGATGATGATCTACAAGCATTTGGCTTCACTTTGCCTTTGTAAGCCCTACAAATATAGGTCTCAAAATTTCTGTAGTCCTGCATCCACAAGAAAAGGCAAAATAGTTTAGCCACAATTCAGTATTCAGTTCTGTTCTGCAATCTTCAATTTGACATCACTCGCAAACCTCTTGGAGTGCTTGGTTGTTCACAACCACCCATGGAACAAATCTATGGGGTGGTTTAAGCTCAGATGTTTCCTTTCCATACTTTAGGTGAATCTGCTTGGTAGACACATAAAAGGTGTTAATATGAAATTATATTTTTTTTATCAGAAAATATTTCTTATTAATATATTAAATTTATTGATTTTATTAATAATTACCCGTATAAAAATAACAACACAAATGAAGAGTGAAATTAGAAAATAAAAAGAACTAACAGTTTTCCCGTTGCCACTTGTGTAGCAATCAATAGGTGATGTGCCCAAACCAGTCATTTGGAAGCAGTTCATCCATTGCCTGTGTCTCCCTTCTAAACTCAGACGCTCCAAACACTCAATAAATCTGAAATGTTGCATCTGCATGCATCGTAATTCTGTGTTAAATTCATTCATTCACTCAACGAATCTGAAATGCTGCATTAGCCATGCATGAAAATGAGATGCATGACTACTTAGGGTTAGTATGATGATTTTTTTTTAAGTTGTTCAAAATCATTTTTAACAATTTTAAAGGTATCATTTGACACTGATAAATGAATGTAAATTTCGTTTTACGATTTTATAATTTGTAGGATTGAATTAGAGTTGAATTGAGTTTGTTAAGAAACTAACAGTTAAAAGAAAAGTAAAATAAAGTTTACAAAGTTAGAAGAGAAAATTAAAATTGTTATATAGGAACTCTACCACGTCAGGATAGATTGTAATAGTGCAGGCCTGGATCGTGTTTAGGAAGCATTCATCCTCTCCATGCTGCAATAATTAAGAGAAAAATAAAATAAAATTGATGATCGTGAAAATAAATTATAGAACAAAATAAAATAGAAAATGATTTAATTAACAAAATAGACATTACATGTATCTATGTTGTTTAGATAACCTACTCTGGGTCTCTATGAGTGATAGTGCTTCTCATGGGGTGTGCATAGTTTGTAATTGATGAATTGCCTATTATGCATCATTTAGTCAATTTGGTTCATAATTTTAAACTCTAATGTAGGCTTTATGAGAAGGGATGAATGAGATTCAAGTGGTAAAGATGATGATTTCATGATTATAAGAGGATTATAATTAAACATTTTGGTTTATTTATAGACTATATGAATGTGGTTAATTTTAAGGAGAATTGTCACATTGTCTAGTGTTGGGGTATATGTTGAGTCGGAGTCTAAAGAATGAAGTCATCCTAATTCTATTGAACTTATTAACGCATATAAATAATGAAATTTAGGTGGTGCGAGTTAAAGGAGGTTTGTATAGCGAGATTTAGTGTGGGAGAGCATATCTCTGACTAGGCTATAGTAAATTAACCCTATCATGAGGGACTTTAGACCAAGTGGAACTAAGTTTGGTTATTATAGTGCTTTACAAGGTTATTTCATAGGTGTATGACTTCATGAGCATTCAACTTAATACATGTCATTTTGAAAATTGAGTCTAGATCATATTTGTATTGATGAATTGTTATTGTATGATATATTATGGGTCTTTTAAGTTTTTGTATTAGTAAATGTGTGAGCACATAGCTTGTTAATTTTTCATCAGCTTACCCTTGCGTTTTCATTGTAGTGGTTTTTTCCTTCCTACAATGATCGTCTATTATTCGTGAGCATATGATAGTAAAGAGGGTTGAATAATGAGGAATTGTAGCTTAGGTATGTAATCTAAAAGTTATTTTTCCTTAAAAAAAGTTTCTGAATTGTATAATCCAAAAGTTAAAATTGACTTATATATTGTGAAATCTAGAATTAAAATTTACTTCTAAAATTTCAAGACGATTAAAAATATAGGTTGCAGATTGCACAATCCATTAGTCATTTTTGAGTTCAAAATTTCACAATTTGAAAGTCAGTTTTTATTTCTAATTGCACAATCTGAAAGGCAATCTAGAAGGTATTTTGGGCTTGCAAATTATACAATCTGAAAAGTCTTCTAGATTATGTCATATGGAGAGGGCAAAACAAGAATTTTTTTATACAAGAGCGTAAAAATAAATTTTTAGAGGTACAGGAAGAACTGCCAAAACAAAAGGATGGCTAGCATGCCTAATTTGGTCATTCTTAGAATAAATCCTTAACACAAATTGCATGAACATTGAACTTGCACTAAGCTATTTCGTTTTACACCCCCCATAGTTTCTTCTTGAATCTTCATGGGATGTGAAAAAGATTTTGCTACCATCACCCTTATTGTCAACCAATCACTTCTCATCATTGTCCTCCCTTGTTCATGTGTTTGTTTGGATTGTTAGAAGAATATTTAGATTACCAACATTTTTTGAATTGTGAAATTTGGAAGATACTTTCAAATTATCCAATCTGAAAGTCAATATTTGCATAGGAAACAATATTTAAATTATGTATTCCTATTTTTTATTATGAAGAAAAAAAAGAACATAAGAAAAAGAAGAATCGCACGATAACAGAGGAAAAACCGAAAAAGAACATAAGAAAACCCAAAGAAGAAATGAAGAAGAACCACAAAAGCAGAAGGAGAGTGAGAATGAAAAGGAGAAGAAGGAGGAGAAAAAGAAGAAGAAAAAGGAAGGAGAAGAATTAGGAGGAATGATTTGTGGTTGTCAATAATTATTACTTGTTTTTTTTTTATACATAGGTCAAATTTATCTACGAGTATTTTACCAAAAAATAGTCATTAACAGGTCATTTGTAGTTTTTATTTACCGATGGATTTTGAATTATAATTTGTTTTTGTAGTGCATGTTCTTAACAAAAGAGGAAGGGTATTTGATAAAAAATTCATATTGAGTATTGTTAAAGTCAAATCATAAATATAAATAGATGTAAAACTCATATTGTAAAATCCAAATTTTAAAAGATTAAATTAAGTTTAAATGATAATATAAAAAAAATGCAATTATATAAATTTTAAAAATATAAAATATTGAAGAATATTTTAATTAGGGGTGACAAAGCGGGTCAAGTGAGTCAACCACCAACCCCACTTTATTTTGATATGACAAGCTAGAATTTTGAACCTGTCAAACCCGTTTTGATCCACCAAATCATTGGGCTATAGGATAGGGCGAGCCAACCTGCCTAATCATAATGGTTCACTCCATGTTGTTGCTCAAAAAATATTCTAAATCACGCACATATCCATCTTTCTTCTACATAGTTTTTTTGACATCTATAACATTATCTCCCTCACACACTAGTTTCACGCAAACATATTTCTCTATCAATACTCCTGATCGCATCATTCTTTCTTCATCCTACTTTTCAAGACCTCGATCTCTTCTAAGAGTTAATTGATTTAGGAGGAAAATTAGAGTTGCTTCATCTCTTCTCAAAGCAATTTGTTTAGGGAAAAATTACGTTTGCATCCATTATTTGCTTTTCTAATCTTCTTTTCTTTCTAGAGCCATTTGATTTGGGAAAAGATTAGGACTTCATTGAATTATTAATATTTAATCACATTTTCTCATTCGATGCTTTTGAGTAGCATGTTGTTTTTGGTGGATTCACCCGGGTCACATGAAAAGAATATGGTGGTGTTCATGAAATAAATTTGTAGGTTTTCAATGCCTTTCTCAATGCTACTACATGTGATGGGGTACAATTGATTTCAATTGAATAGACATTTTGGCTCTTAAACACCTCAATTTGTATTGTGGTAAGAGCAATTGTTGACGAGGATTTTAATCATCACAAGCAAAGGTTAATTCAAGAGTTGTTGAATTCTTGAGATTGGTTTGTTTGTTGGCGAATCAAAACATGAATCTGCAAAGCAGTTCGTTGAAAATTGGCGGACCAGTCTGCTAACCCGCTAACATGTTTTATGACAGAATAAGTTACAAAATTCAGTTTATATGGACTTGTGGACCATCTTAACTCAATCCACTTTTTGATGGCTGAGCTAAAATGAACCAAGACAGGTATATTTTGTGACCCCTAATTTTAATAATTTAAAAATAGATATAAAAAGAGTAACGAGACAAAAAGGCCCCAAATAAGGGTATTTGCCATTAGACCTAACTCCTTTCTTTTTACCTTATCCTTAAGGTTGATAATTGTGGTGGGTTGTTGAAGAATTGAATTCGGGCAAGGAATCAATTGAGAAAATTTAGGGGCAAGAATTTATTAGGGTGACAGTGCCTTTAAATTACGTTTTACGGATCCCAGAAATTGACCCATAACTCTTACAACTTTCTTTCGATATCATAACTTCTACTTCTGGTTTCAGATTTGTTCTGGAACCACTTTGTACAAATCATGCAAAGAGTTCAAATGAGAATTTCATAGTAAAATGACAAGTAAAAATCAATAAAAAAAAAAAAAGCATGTTCTAATCATCACAATGTAGCCAACTAATTAAAATTCAAAAAGATTAAATTCTCACAATGAATTAATATTCAAATCTATATTTTTAAAAAATATCAACATTTAGTATCTGACTTTATGAATCAAGAATACATTTTAGAGCATAACTAAGTATGTTTACACAAACTTATCCCAAATAACTTTTAAGAGAAAAATATAAATGTTTCTATAAATTAAAATTAATTTATGTATAAATGAAAAAAAATAGAATAAATTTGACATATTAACTTATATATACATCAAAAAGGCATCTTAAAAATTCTAATAAAGAAAAAGTTTATCCAAACTCATTCAAAATTAAGAATAAAATTTGATTCCAACTCTCACTACTTATATAATATTCTCATTCATCAAAATTAGAACCTCTTCTGACTCACAATCCTCCTAATAAAAGTTTGCATTAATAATAACAATAAATTATCAGAAGAAAAAAAAACTAAATTTTAATTAAAAATAACAATAACACATATTAAAAATTAAGTCTAGATTTTCCCATTACAATAATTAGGTTAATGATAGAAAAAATTCAACAATATGAAAAGAAAAAAAGTGGAAGAAATGTAACCTGACAAATGACAGAAGCATCAGGTGCAATCCAAGCATTGCCCCAAGGGACCAATCTGAGGTTGACAATGGAGATAAGATCCGTTTGGAAGAGCCTCACAAGACGGTTCACAATGAAATCAGCACAATAGGGGCATAAACTCTCATAGTAGAGTGACACAGTTACCTTTTCATTTGGGGCAGAAGAAGAAGAAGATGAAGAAGAAGGTGGCACCAAGAGCAAGAGCAGAAGAAAAAGAGAAAGGAGGAGGAAGCAACAGAAGAAGAATGAGCGACGAAAAGAATGAACAGAAGGATGCATTTTCATGTGTTGTGTTTCTTAAGAATCAAAGGGTTTTGTTTAGTAGTTGTTGTGTTGTGTTTGTGTTCTTTTGTGTTCTTTTGTGTGATTCATAGGTTGTGGAAGAAAGGTATCTTCTTCCCTCTCCTCTCTTGTCGCATCTGTTTCCTGCAAAGTGTGCCAATGCATGTCACTTTTCTTTTCATCTGTAAATTTATTATCACACAATGCATGTCACTTTTTACCTGCACCACACCACTTGACAATCTATTTATTTTTTGGTCACAAAAAAAAAAGTTAATTTCTGTATTTATAAAGAAGAAGAAAAATTGGAAGGTAAAATAATAAATATAAAGTGTGTATAAAATAATAAATATTCCTTAAAAATTATTAAACTTGATTTTTAGTCTCTTAAGAAAAAAGTATTTTTAACTTATATACAGTATTTTTAATCTTCAAAATAGTTTGATAAAAGAAAAGTATTTTTTGTCTTCAAAATAGTTTATATAAAAAAATGTTTCTTATATTCAAAATAGTTTAGATAAAAAACAGTATTCTTTATCTTCAAAATAGTTTGGATAAAGTTTTATAGAATAAAGAAAGGTAACTTAAATAATATTTGAGATATCAGAAAAAATACGTTTTAAAATTAGGAAGACTAAACAATACCGAATAGTATAATGTTAAAAAACTAAAAATTTATCTTATTGCTTAAATCCAATTTTAATTCTTGTAGTTTCCTTAACGTGTGTAATTTTGATTCTTAAGCGAATTTAATAGCATATTTAGATTTATAAGTTTTCAAAATTACGTAAATTCAGCCTATTATATCAATTATTACTTGCTCTAAATTATTATCATATATGTTTTTGTATAATAAGGCTCAACGTTTTATTAATCACAGTTACTAATATTCTACATAAATACGTAATATACGTTTTTCCCATTAGTGGCAGGTCAATTCAATATTTTCTGTTAGAAATTATAAAAGGTAACCACCATGTTGCAGAATAGTTTAATTTTAAAAGACTGAAATCAAATATATTGGGCCGAAATTTCACGTTTAGAAAACTGTCTCTTAACATTGATGATGATGTTATTGTTATTATTATTATTATATATTTCTATTTTAATTTTTCCTTTTTCTAATATCACATTATTTACTAGATATCCTCTCTGTGGAGAACTTCCTAATGGGAGGACTTTACCTCTTTGTCGAGAGAGATTTACCGCTTGGTCTTTTAGCTAGGAGTGCTTCCTAGTGAACGGGCTTTATCGTTTGGCTTTGAGAGGGATTTACTTCTCTCCCGAGAGGGTTTTATCGCTCGGTCTTTGTCTTCAATGAGAGGGATTTACCTTTCGGTCTTTTCTTCAACGAGAGGGATTTACCTCTCGGCCGGGAGGGATTTACCTCTCGGTCTATATCTTCAACGAGAGGAAGTTACCTCTCGGCCGAGAGGAAGTTACCTCTCGGCCGAGAGGGATTTACCTCTCGAGAGGGATTTACCTCTCGGTCTTTGTCTTCAACGAGAGGGATTTACCTCTCGGCCGAGAGGGACCTACCTCTCGGTCTTTGACTTTGACCTAGGAATTCTTCTAAGGGAACGGGCTTTACCGTTCGACTTTTTAGCGTAGGAGTTCATTTTGGAACTTCCTAGAGGACGAGAGTGTCAGTCCTTGGGAACGTGCAACACCGCTCGGTTCTTCAGCATAGAAGTTCGTTTTGGAACTTCCTAGAGGACGAGAGTGTCTGTCCTTGGGGACGTGCAATACCGCTCTGTTTTTCAGCGTAGGAGTTCGTTTTGGAACTTACTAGAGGATGAGAGTGTCAGTCCTTTGAGATGTGCAACACCGCTAGGTTTAGGACCAGGGGCTTTTGGAGGGCGTTACCTGGGTTTTGTTGACGCTAGTGATGGCTTACTTCTCGGTCTTCGACCTAGGGATCGCTGGAGAATTTCCTAATGGACGAGAAAGATTTACCTCTCGGTTCTTGCCCTCCTCTTGGACGAGTGGTTTGTATGGTCCTGACACTTGTACTGTGAAGTCGAACGGCTGAATACGAGTGAGGCTGAATGGCCGAGCTGTTGCACGATTGAACACTTGATGCCAAATTTGCTAGGTGTTAAGTGCGTCATTAAATCTTTGAACAATATTATAATATTGAATTAAGATATTTAAATTAAATCATATAATAAAATGACTTTATATCGAAATAATTATTTGTAAAGCCATAGAAGCTTGTTGACGTTGATGTTGAGGCTGCGTCCTTGTCTGGTTCCTTGCGGTTTCAGTAGGATGCCCCCCGGCCCCACGGTGGGCGCCAAAATGTTTCGGTAGATATTTTGCGGGACCGAGAGACGTACCTTTGTTGATGTGTCTTCCTCGCCTTCGAACGCTTGGATCGCCTGAGCCACTCTCCTTTCTTCAATCTGGACCGCTCGGTCATGCTGGTCTTTGCCGATCAGTTGCCTTCCTGCTTCAGGAGGGGGAGGTACATGCAAAAGGCACTCCGACGCTCAAGTTAGGCGTGTGATTTGAAGAGCCTCGGCTCTTGGTTTAGTGAATTGTTATCACTATTTAGTATTTGAGAATAGTGGAGAGTGAATAATGCGTATGTGGAACGTACTTGGCTTTTGGCCCTGGCTTTGTATTTATAATTTACGTCATGGAGCTGATACAAGCCCAATAAAATATAAACAGAATAAGATATAAACAAATTACCTGAAAATTCGGTGGGTTATTTATAACCTGCTTTATCAATATCTTTAATTAGATATTCTTTGATTATTTTATCATCTGCTGGACTGTTGGCCCAAGAATAGCTTAAGTGCTGACCCAATTGTGGCCCAATCTTTGACCTGAGTGTATGGATTGAACGGTGATGATTTTTAACCGTTCGGCCTCCACTGGGTACAGTATAATTAAGATTTTTATTTATAGGTATTTCAAGTTGTATACAAGAGAGTATTCATTGGTCATATTAGTATGATTCTTGTTTTTAACAATGTAGTGCATATTATATGGCTAAGTACGTCCTAGTTACTTGCATTTAAACATGTTTAATATGTATGATATATTTAAACATGTTTAATATGTATGATATATGATTATTATTAGACGGCTTGACTGATTACATATCGATCTAATACCAATGACACACTAACTACCCTATAGCTATCATCAAAGTATCATCAAACACACTTACTTTACTCAGATAAATGGACCATTGAGCCCAAGTCCAAACTCATCCAGATAAGGTTACATAAACATCATAAATAGTACTATAAATAACACTTATTACAAGGAATATGATTTATGTTTTCGTTAGTTATGCATTTATTATTTTGTTGACATGAGATACTCACTTGAGCGTCGAAGTTTCTTTCTCAAGTAATCTCACTTGCAGAAGACAAGTCTTAAGAAGGTGGACGAATACACTAAAGATCGAAGGTTGGAGACATTCAAGAAATGTTTGAAGTCTTTGTAGGGTATGTTATCGGCTTTGAAAGAACAATTGGCGCCTACCATGGGGTTAATTATCATTATGTGAAGAAACTATTAGTTTAGTGAAGGAAGCATTATGGTGTCCACATGGAGCAGAATGGTTGGAGAGAGAGAAACAGGACCCTCCACTATTGACATAACCGTTATCTTGGAAGCTTAGGTGAAGATGCAACAGGAATTCGCAGAGTTTAAGAAGAAGAGTGCTGAGGAAATTGATGCCTAGAGAGATGAAAATGCAAAGTTGAAAAACAAGGTCGAGGTAACAACTAGCAAGGAAAAGGAGAAGCAAACTTCTGATAATGTGGTCTCAGTGCAGAAAACACCAACTGAAGGACTTGGTTTGATGGTCTCCTCTTTAAACTCTTCACCTCAAGATCTTTCGGCCATAGTTGTGTTCTTGAATGCCTTGGTAGTCGTTATCTTGTTGATATCCAGCATACAACCTTCAAAGATGTCTTTGTTTACATTGAATCTCACATCCTTTTAGGAGACCTCCTGATATAGGAACTCGACTTGATGAATTGCATTGTTGAAACCGTTGGTACACTAAATAATTATATACTTTTGGAACCTAACTATATCGGCCTCAAGTTCCATCCTAAACTAAGGCACCTAATCTTCCAAGTTTTTGACTACTTGGCATTCTTCTCCTCGACCCATGAATTATGTTCTTCCTCATAGCTCTTTGTTTTGTAATTATTGTTGTGCATGTGTGTGACAAGGTAATTGTGATAGTTAGTTTGGCTTTGTGTGAAAGTGAGGCAGGAAATGAAAATTTAAAATAAGTTGGCAATCAAAATCAATCAGAAATTAAAATAATATCAGTTCTTAAAATATTATGAAAATAATGGACCAAGACACTCTAAATTTAGGGTTAGGTATATCTACTATTTATAATTTGTTAAGATAGAAACCCTAGCCACCAAGAAAAAGAGACAGAAGATTGAGTGTGTCGTGAGGGAAAGAGATTAATTGTGTGAAGGTTCGTGAGAGCTCGAAGGTGTAATAGAAGGACATTATCTGTTTAAGGGAAAGCATTGGTGGAAACCAAGGTATGGGGAGTTATCCTTCTAGTTTTGTTCTATGTTAAATATGTGTTGGCTTTCAAGTTCACGTTATTTTGTTGCAAATCCATGCTATATTATATATTATGCAGTTGTGCTCTTTTTGAGATCATGATGACCGTGATGTGTGTGGTGCGAGAATTTGTTGCTTGCATGATAAATTTTTGGGCTCTTGGTGCATGGACTGTTTCACGTTGGTTCCATCCTTACATGCCATTCATAATTTTTGTGTTGTACAAGTTTATGTTATATGATGTTTTCTTCCTTTCAATTATTATGTCTCCTAGTATAAGCTACATTAAATACTTGATTTGCATTATTTTTCCCTTTGTGATGGTTGTGCGAGCAAGGGAGGGGCTTGAGGTATATCTTTTCCTTTTCTGTTTCATGTGATCCCTTCTTGTATCAAGTGTACAAGTTCCTTTTCTCCCAAAACCTTGGGTTTTAACATGTTGCCATGATATATTATGTTGTACTTATCTATTTTTACATGATTATGGATGTGTGTTCTATTTCCATATTGTGTTTAAGTTGTTGTTGGGTTGTTAATGTGTTGCCATGCTATTATTGGGTTGTGTCGTGTTGTGTTTAATTGTTATCATGATGTTTTAGTCATGTACCTGTTTAGATCTCGGTAAACGTACCGAATCGTATTAATTAATAAATCGGTAAGACCGAATATTGTATCCCAAGAGACTTGTGTGACACTAAACAATCATATAATTACTTAACTAATTTAGACTAAAGAATGATTCCATTAATTGTAATTTCGATGCAATAAAAATAAACATAATGCATAAGTTGTAAATTGAACTATTTTGGTTAAAACACTTGGAAATGGAATGATTAAAGATGATATGGATAAGAAATGTTGGGGAATGATTTTACCTACTACACGCAAATGCACTTTACTTCTTCTTCATTTAATTGCTCAAGTCAACCTATTAATCTACTCAAACCCAATCCCTTGGTAGAGAGAGCCTAGACTTACTCATTAAACTCCAATCCCTTTGAAAACCTAACAAGTTCATCGCATTAAGAAAAGATTAAGAAAACTAAAGGCCCAAGTTCTATCCCTAGATACAATTTCCTTTAGGTGTTTAGTCCAATTCAAGGTTCACACAATATCTCCCAATATTATGCAAACCAAAGAATCATGCTATGGTTGATCAAGTCACAACAAGCTTTAAGAGAGGGAAATAAACACTTACAATAACTGAAAGAAGCTTATATTCATTCAAAACAAGTGCATTTACAAGAGAGTTTCATAGTTACATCATTTCCCCAACAAAATGAACTTAGCTCTCCATTGTCATGGAGAGCTTGAGCTTACAATAGAAGAAAATGGAGGAGATGGAGACCCAAGGAAGATGAATGGAGAGCTCTCACTGCCCAAAACTAGCTCCCAGAGGTCCAAGAAGATGTTTTCGTGCTTCAGCCGCCAAAAAGATGCCACCTTTGTTGCCTGAAAGCTTTAAATAGGTCTAGGGTGCCACATCAGCAAGTGTCGATCTTAGCCCCCTTTTCTGGGGCGCCCAGACGCGAGAGTTGCGCAACGATTTGCGCGAAGACTAGCGCTCAGCCCCCTTCCTAGGACGCCTAGGCGCGAGAGTTGCGAACCAATTGGGGCTCAACCCCCCTTTTTTGGGCACGCAGGCGTGAGACTGCCTTTATCTGTCTTCTAAACAATTGCTTTTGCATCTTTTCCCGGGTTCCAACTCTTGATGGTTTTGATAATCTTCCAATGCACACAATTTGCCTATAAGAATTTGAGGGAATTAGTGATGAAAACCCCTAAGTGTAACCTAAACTAAACTTATTCACAAAGTTAGATAAAAGAGAGGATTAAGCAAGTTTCAAGCTTTAAGAGAGTTGATTTGGTATAAAAATGCACCACAGAAAATGGTAAGAATTACCATTATCAGTACCGAGTTGGTAAAATTGTTATCTTGATGTTTAAAACATATGTTGAGTTGTTTTAAAGGTCACCATGATGTTTTGAGTTTATGCTAAGTTGTTTTACAAGCTACCATGATTTTTTGAGTCTGTGTCGAATTGTTTAAATTGCTACCATGATGTTTTGGGCTTTGTCATGTTGTATTTTTATGTTGTCATGCTACTTTAATTCTTGTCATGTTGTTTGAGTGTGTTTATAGACTATTCATGTTATTTGGGTGTGTTACCATGCTTATTATTATTTTGGGTCAAGCTAGGTTGTTTTAGGTCAGGCTGGGTTGTGTTGGTTAAGTTATTCTAGCGAGTTGTATTGGCCAAGTTGTTCTGGCCTAATTGTGTTGATCAAGTTGTATAGGACCTTAGTTTCGAGGTTCTAGAACTCAACCTAAGTGTTTTGGAGGTCGGTCATGAGGTTTTTGACCTTGGTCGAGCTGCTGCTTGTGTTTTCTAGGTTGTTTCTTTTATTTTTTTTGCGGTGTTTGCATGAGTTCCAAGTTGTATTTTTCATTATTTATGAGCTATTTGTGTCTTTGGCTGAACTGTTTGCATAATTGTCGGGCTATGCGTGTTTCTGGCTAAGTTGTTGTGATGATTGTCGTGAACATGGATGTAATGTTGGTTATTGGTTCTACTATTGTGGTGGAGTGATGTTTGTTTGTTCAATGTGAAGCTGAAAGACATGTTTGGTTGTCATGTCTTATTGTTGTGACTTGTAAAGCTAGGGTTTATTGCTTTTCACTTGAGGCTGTGAAGGTTAGGGAAAATGAGATGTCGAGTACTGCACCTTTTCGCTTGTGTGAAGTAGTGGACAAGGGAAGAATGTTTTGGCCATAGGTTTCCAGTTTGTAATTGAGTATAGTGTTCGGTGTGTGAGGCATCATAAGTCCTTTAGGAGTAGGGGAGACAAGTCCTTGTTATGATAGTCGAACAACTCGAACCACCCTGTTTTGGAAAACAGGTTGTGTACAATAGGCTAAAAAAATGACATATGGTTTGGAATCACTTGGAGGTGATGTGTTCTTGGTATGATTTTGGTTGGTATCACTTGGAGGTGATATGGATCTTGTAAGATTCATTAATTGAAATGGATGTTTTGAGTAATGTGAGTGAGTATGATTATTCCATACTATCTGGTATTGTTTTCTAGTTAGCTCACCCTTATTTGTTTGTGTATATGCGATGATCGTATAACTCGTGTTGTTATATGGGGGCATATAATATTACAGATGATGTTGATGTTGTCTAGAGCGAGGAGACGCGTGGGAAAATCTTATGAAGGATTTTCAAAATGTAATTAAGACAATATTTTATTTTAAAATGTAATTTTTGAATATTATCTTATGGTTTGGATTTGGAATAATGTTGCTTCCACTTGGTTTGTTTTCATTTGCAATAATTAAATAAAGTTTTTATTATCAAAGTTTGTAATTTTCTTAAGTTAATGAATGTTTTATAAACTACACGTCACATCTTAAAAGGGTTGTTAATTCCTCAGTAGTGTCTTGATAATGCTAATTCTTACCATTATCTAAGCATCATTTTAGTAGCAAAATCAACTCTTCTTTAGCTTATTACTTGCTTAAATCCTCTCTTTTATTTAGTTTTAGTATTTATCTATATTTTGAGCAACATTACGTAAATAATATTCTAATCCCTTGTTTTTTTGATCTATTTCGATGTTGGGAAGATCCTCCATTACATTGAAGAGCCTCGGTGATCCAGGAAGTCATTGATTTAAAAGTCATTTTCGCTTAAGCGAGAATAATTTAGCTTAAGCGAGAATGACTATCTTCTCCAAGAAGTTTATTCTCGCTTAAGTGAGAATAATTTAGCTTAAGCGAGAATTCGGGCAGTATATATACTCACGAGGCAGAAAGAAAAAAGGGTCTTTGGTTCTTTGGAGGCGTGATTTCACGTCTGGAGCTCATAGAGGGCGTGAGGAGCTTGTGGGAACATCTCCTCCTCTTCCTTTGGGTCTCCTTCTTCTTCCATCTTCCATGTTTGTAAGCTTTAGAGTTCTCCATGGAAATGGAGAACCAGATTCATCTTGTTAGGTTTAGATGTAGCCTATGAACTCTTGTGTAATGAATGATTGTTTCGTATTTATAAATGTATTTTCTATCTATTACTAGTATTCTTGTTTCCGATCTTAAAGCTTGCATGTAATGGGGACGTTCATGACTTGATTTTGGGGTTTCATTGAGCCAAGGATGAGATATGAAATCTTGAACTGAAACAAGAGTCCTTGTGGGTCATTGAGCCAGGGATGGGATATGATTCACATGTTGTCTTAGATCCTAGTTCTTAATGCGGGTTTGCTTGTTAGATTGTCCAAGGGATTGGAGTTTGATAAGGAAAACCTAGGCTCTTTCACCTAAGGGATTAGGGCTAGAGTGTTTTAGTGGATTGACTTTAGTAAATTGATAGAGAGGAGATGAAATTGGTTATACACAAGAGTGCATTGGTGAAAACTAACCTTAACAATGTCATTTCATACCATTTTTAGTCCTTTCCATTTCCAAGTGCCTTCAATACCAAAGTCTAACCTTGTAATTACTTGTGAATTTATCTTTTTGCACATATTCTTAAATGATGAGTTGTTCTTGAGTTTAAATGAGTTGTTAATCGCACAATTTTCTAGTATTACGAGTCTCTTGGGAAAACGATACCTGGTCTTACCATGGTTTATTACTTGAACGATTTGGTGCACTTGCCAAAGAGATTAACATGTCTTCCCTATTCTTTATAATCACCTTCATCTCCACCCTTATGCCATTAGATGAATAAGCATCTGACAACATTGAAACCTGACTACTAGCACTACTATTATTGACATTGAAACCCGACTACTAGAACTACTATTGTTACTCATCTATTCTCTAAAACTCATGTTTTATCCATTACAGGACATACCTTTCAAAGTAGTTAGCTTTTACGTAATTGGCTTTTGGAAACGAACTCTTTTCATAGAGATAACGACCTCAAATCAATCTCTTGGAACTTGGTGATCAATTAGGTCAAATGAAGCCCTTACTTATAACAAATTCTATAATGATTCACCTCCCCACTCTTCCTCCTCAATCGTTAAATATCTCCAAATTTAAGGGCTAAGGTTTGTGACTCTACTTTTTCCAAGTAATGCATCGTTTTATGTGTAACACATCAGTCATACCTTTGCACCTCCCTCACCACATCATTTCTAGTCGTTATGCTTCTCGAGGCTATGGGGTTATTGTACCTGTAAGTTTATGACTAAAGATACAATTTTTCTTTGCAAAACTCTATAATACAACTATCAAGTACTCATATCATGGTTGACAAGTAAAAAGATGAGGGTTGATTACTAATTTTATTCTTTGAAGCTATATACAATCCTTTAACATGTCACATGTAAAGACTAGGGGACTAGTGTACTGTATATGGTTGAGTACCATTGAGACATACTAGTATATATGGGTCTCATCCTTGGATAATGTAGCGCATATTACATGAACGAATACGTTGTAAGTACATGCACCTAAACATGTTTGGTCTGCATGGCGTGTGACTACTACTTAGAGGTCTAATTGGTTACATGTTGGTCTACCAAAACCAATACCTATAATGCATTGACTACCATGTAGCTATCATTAGAATATAATCAAACACTTATGCTTTACTAAGGTAAATGAGCCATTGTGCCTAAGACCATACTCATCCAGGTAAGGACCCATAAACAATACTATAAATAACACTTTCATTAATTATGCATTTTTTAATTTATTGACGTGAGAGGTTGACTTGAGCATTGGAGTGTCTTCTACATGCACAACCCTCTTCCATCTTACGGAGGATGGTATTGAGGAGGTAGACAAATACCTTAAAGCTTGAAGGTTGGTGACGTTCGAGAAGTGTTTGAAGTCGATGTAGGATACATTATTAGCTCTGTAAGAATATATTCAAATCAATATATGTATATAATTTTAATAACCAATTATATAAGGACATATTTGGACCACCTAAAGTTGTTCAAGATCTTAGGTTCGTTCTCTCTTTATTTCCATGTTTTATTTTAAAAGAACTTTGTTAGTTAAATTCTACTTCAGAAAGAAGTACGAAACACTACTGAAGAAAATCTTTTTTATACTAGTTCCAGAACCAATATAGAAAGTTTTCACTTTTCTATGTCGGTTCCAAAATTAGTATAAAAAGTTCCCTTTTTATACGAATTAAAGTCACAACTAACATCAAAAGTGCTTGTAAGGCTAATCTCTTATGCATCCCATGAACTTATGCAGAACACATAAAATAAATAAACGGCAACATTCTCAACAAAATTCATACCTCATAAACTAGAAGAAATCATATATTTTTTATGTGATTTTATTTTTTCAAAATAACTAATTAATATTTAAAACAATGAAAAAGTAAGTATTGATATACTCCTTATCCAATGAGTATAAAGATAAAGTAAAAATTTTACCATTGACGACATGAATAAAAATTAATTTATATTTTAAAATAAAGATGTAATAGCCAAATTCAAGCCATTATCACTCCTTATGATCCTATTTTTAATATTATCTTTATGTTTAAGTCGAATTTTAATATTCTTCTGTCAATGTTATTGCAGAGTTTAAATTATTGATATAATTTATGTATAATTATTGATTACAACTTTTCATTGCAATATATTTTACACGTTAAATAAGGTATTTAATTAAATATATCATGAAAAAACAGACATATTTTTATATAACCCAGAAACTAATATTTAATTAAACCATCATCTAAATTAGGGGTGTTACTCCCTCCACCACTGCAAAGTGCTCCCTTTACCTCCCCATCCCATTTTTACCCTTT
The DNA here is from genome assembly GCF_029865625.1 of Vigna umbellata. Classification (NCBI taxonomy): domain Eukaryota; kingdom Viridiplantae; phylum Streptophyta; class Magnoliopsida; order Fabales; family Fabaceae; genus Vigna; species Vigna umbellata. The sequence goes on from NC_142175.1 coordinate 6,487,303, forward strand.
AATAATATTTAAACGAATATGAATATGTTGTATTCTTAAACGAATATCATTATCCGTTAAAGGACAAATGGATTTCGACATCCGTTCATGAATGTTGAAATCCGTTTAATTCCAACCTTAAAATGGGTAACATTAACTGCGGTATGATCAGATTCATCTACTGTATTGGCATGCTCAATATCAACCACTTTTGATGTTGCACATGAAGATTGGCAACAGCCAACTTGGGAGCTCTCTTCGCATCTTCTTGGACAAAGCAACGATTTGCAGTTCTCTGCCATAAAGCCCTTGCTTCTGCTCCTGCCATCGTTTATCTATTCTTTTTTCATACTTACTGAACAAAATAGAATTATAAGTAGTTAAAAAGCCTACACTTATACCACATTTACACAAAAGAAAAAAGAAATATGCAAGAAGGAATTCATATAATGGTATATTAGAAGCCCAAACTCTGAAGTCCAAACACACTCTACGATGTTTTAGTAACGTGCTCAAAGAGTATGAGTTCCAAGGTTTGGCAAGCAACCCCACCCACTCAATTTTGTTGTTAAATAATTGTATATGTATAGCCTAATTTTATAAAAAAAAATATATATAAACTTACATATTTAAAAATATAATTATATATGCTAAAGTTTGTCCATTATTGACTCCTTCCTTAACTTGTTTATGCATTTGTCCCTGATTGTAACTAAAGACTATGTCCAAGTATATCTTCATCTTTCAAATGCCATCTTTGTCACCAATCAAAATCAAAATGGAGAAGAAGTGGAAACCTATATGGAGAAAGAGAGAAAGTGAGAGTTAGAAGATGGAAAGAAGGGATCTGGAAGAAGAGTTGGGATGAGAACAAACGGATTTGAAAAAGTGAAAGTTGGGAGAATTAGAGTAAAGGGTGGGGCTAACTCAAAAGTAAATAAATATGATTAAAGTAAAAATAGATATTTTTGTAATTAAATCCTTTTTGAGAAAGTTTGAAGGACTATAGGAAGCATCGGTGGTGGAGGGAGTAATACCCCAAATTAGAATCAATATTGGCCCAAATTAGATGTTAAGCTGCATGAGAAGTTTCTTCCCGCATTTCCATAAATTTCTTTCCGCAACTATATAAAATTCTTTTTTTCCATTTTATCATTTTATCCCTTTTAGATTATATAATCTGAAAATTAAAAATATTTCTAAATTATGTAATTTGAAAGTTTTTTTTTTAATTTCTAACTTATGCAATGTGAAAGTTTTCTTTTGAATTTCTAAATTATGTAATTTGAATATTTTTCTTTTTAAAAAAGACTTTTGAATTGTATAATCTAAAAATTAAAAATTATTTTCCGATTTTGCAATATAAAAGTCAAATAGTCACAAGATTATGTGATGCAGAAGTATTTTTTATATTCAGAAGTTGCTTTAGTTTATGAATTGTAGAATCTAAAAATATTTTTTATTTTTAGTTTGTATAATTTGAAAGCTATATTTGAAGAAAAAAGAAAAATTCTAATTTCTGCAATCCAAAAGTTATTTTTGACTTTTACATTGAACAATTACTAGGAAGCTTTAGATTGCACAACAATCTAAAAGCTTTTAGATTGCATAATCAAAAGTTAAAAAATATCATATAAAATTGAAAAAAGGTATTATGGAGGTGCGGAAAGAAGTTTATGAAGGTGCAAGAAGAGATTGGCCTATGCATGATCATCATCTATTGGGCCTATTTCCTTTATCCTCTGAATTCAACTGAAACAAACACTCCTCACACTTCACTTCAAACTATACTATCTTCCCTCATACCTCCATCTTCATTTTCATTTTCCTTCAATGGCTTCCATAAATTTCAACCCCTTCGGGGGAAACTGGTTCTCCAAACCCCCCAACCCTCTCTCTCTCCCCTCTTTTCCCAACAACGTCTTCAACCTCGCCGACGCACCCTCCCTCCACCCCAACTTCGCCGCTATATCCCTCCCAAACCCCTTCCGCCGCAAGCCCAAGGAAAATGCCACCGAGGAGCCCGGCCACTTCGAGATGTTGGCCCGCCAGGCCCTTTGGGAGGCCGAGACCCGCCCGGACCACCGCCACACCCCGGAGGTCGACAAAATCCTCGCTGAAAACGACGCCGCCTTCGGCTCCGACGATTCCGTCTTCGAGAAGCGCGAGAACGCCACGGAGGAGGAAATTCGGGAGAACGCGGAGCTTGTGGACATGATGCGCAGCAGCCCCTTGGTGCAGTTCCTGGCTCGCGCCGAAGAGATTCTCGACAAGATGAATGAGTATGAGCTGAAGGCGAACGAAAAACCCTACCACGATGAGGATGCGGAATTGTGGAAGGAGATTCCGCATATCATTGGGCTCGACGGACGGCCCATGCCTCGCAAGGCCCAGAAGACCCGCCAGGAGGCCGATGACAAATTTTGGGACTTCGCCAGACAGTTCTTTTTCGGGCTCTGGAACTTCAGACAGCGGCCCTACCCTCCCGGGAAGCCCATCGACGCGGCCCAGTCCATTGGGTATAAGAACCTCGAGAGGCGCTACTATGACTGTGAGTTGCATTCAATTTTTCTTTTCAATCCTACTTATTTGCCACTGTTTTATGTTTGGATTGCCCTTTTAGGTGAGATGTAACATATTTCACACCTTTTCATAACAACTTAGGACAGAAACATAAAATGGCATTGTTCAAAATTTATATTTAGTTAACACATAAGCTAATTTGTAAATTTTTGTTTATTTTGTTAAAGAAATTTGCTTTATTGTTTTTCACATACCACTGCACCTATTACCTCCTATCCTATTACGTGTTGAATACGTGACCCAAGTTACCCAAATTGAAGTATCAGCGCAGATTTCCTCTTTTACAAACATATACAACAACTCCTTGTGATTTTTTTTTACAAACAATTAATGGGAGATAGATAGTGTAATATACAAGAGATGTTAATCTAATGTCCTTAAAACGATTAAGGAGTTTTTGGTAAGTCCCAAGAAAGAGGGATATCTGGCAAAATCTGAGGAAAAGACATGGGAGACGGGTCTAGTTTAATTGGACCTTAAATAATTGACAAGTGGGACCATAGAATGTGTAAGAATTAAAATTGATATCCCTGTCAGGTTTTGATTATTTATGAAGAAAAAAACTAGTGTACCGCAGTGGCCAAAAGTTAATCTCTGTGTGAAATGTATGAGATGGTCATTGTAGGCTGAAGTTGTTTTCTTGATGGATCCAAACTCATGAACAACCGGTAACCAAGACACAACTTAACACAAGTCGATATCACGTATTGAGTAGAGATATGACTAATATAGTTCTTCTAAGTTTGGGATCTCTACCTAGTAAGTCAATTTTGTGAAATTTAGTTAACTTAACATGAATAATAATCTGTCTTTTGTAGTTACTTGGCCACTTGTATCTTTGGAGGTTTGTCAGTTGTGATTTGTGAGGGAATGTTTTTCTTCGAACACCCATATTTGTGCATGTTTCATGTCTTGTTGAGGGGGTGTAGTGAGATCTCACATTGATAAGAGATATAACTAGTGTTTTTTATATAAGTTTTGTGGTGTTTGATTCGGTCTTGGGTTCAAATTCTAAAATCAATGACCTTATCTTATGAAGTAATATTTAATTACATGGACCATGTGATGTCACTAAACTCAGTTAAAGCTAAACTCTCTACAATATTATACAGCATGAAGCTATATTTTGGAAATAATTGAAAGGATTATGTTAATATGTCAAAATTTAGAAAAGATGATAAGCTACATGTTGCAAAGAAGTTCAAATGTTATGAATGTTACCTAGCATACAAATATCTATCAAACTAGGAGATTATTTTGCTTTTGAATGTTTCTCTTCTAAAAGTAAGGGTAAAGTAAATTATCATAGTCATTGAACAACATTAACAAAAAAATGTGTTCAAATTCTTTAAGCCCTTGGATTTGACTCTGGATGAAATATGTGCTGGAATAGTTGTATTGAAATATTTCATCTAGCATATCAGAAGTCTATCAAAATAAGAAAACATTTTTATCTTGAATTTTTCTCTTCTAAAGTAAGGGTAAAGTAAATTATTGTAATCATTGAACAACATTAACAAAAAAAAGTGCTGAGATTCTATAAAGTCTTGGATTTGACTCTTGGTGAAACATGTGCTGGAGTATTTGTTTGTTAGAATAGTGTTAAATAGAATTCATTGTAAAGGTGTTGTGTGCTTTGTGCTGCACCTAGTTCCTATATATAGCTTTTCAAATTCGCTTCTCTTCCCTTTCATACACTTGAGAATTAAACTCTAAAATAATTCTAGATTCTAGAGAGCTTGATTGATCCCTCTCATAATCTTCTATTTATAAAAATAAATTGATACAAGAGTACATGATAATTAGGGTAACCCTAGACACAATATAATCATGATAATTAAGGTAATCCCAGACATAATATAATCATGATAAATAGGGCAACTCTAGACACAATATAATCATGATAAATAGGGTAACTCTAGACACAATATAATCATGATAAATAGGGTAAATATTCTAACACATACATAGTATATGATGTGATAGGATACTGGGTGATAGGATAGAAGGTAGGGGAACCGAACAGTAAGAGGCAAGGGAGCCGAACGGTAGGAGGCAGGAGGAAGCAAGCCGAACTGTAGGAGGCAGGAGGAAGCAAGCCGAAGAGCAGAAGACGGTGAAGAACTAGAGCCGATCGGTTGAAGAAGTTACTATCCTAACTGCAGTTAGGATATGCGGGAAATATTTAGTATATTTAGAGCAATATTCAGGGAAATATATTCTAGGGAAATATTTTATTTAGAACAATATTCATATTTTATTCTAGGGAAATATTTTATTTAGCACAATATTCTATGGAAAGATTTAGCACATGGGCGGGGAATAATTAGTATAAATAAAGCTAGAGGCTATTGTTAGGGTTATGCTTTTGATTATTGAGTTTGTTGACAGGCGGCTATGCGTCCTATGAGGGAGGTTATGCTCCCAAGTAATTGAAGGAGGTTATGCTCCCAATTATTGTTTACATTTGTTATTCAGATATTACCATCAATAAAAGAGATATATTCGTCCATTATCATTCATTCCCTATTCTTTTGGTTTACTGTGAGTGTTGAGTGTTAATCTTTGCCTACTGTGATCATGGTTAGATACGTCTCCTACTCGGATACGTAACATGATGTATCTAAAGTTGTTATAAATGAGATTCTAAAAGAGGGAAATTCACTCTCAAAATTTCATTCTAATTCCTTTGTATTATTCTCAAGTGTGTTGTAATATTTAATATACATTGTTGATGTTGGTTAATTGGTATGAATTGATAGCCTTGATGAAAATATATTGATTCTTGTTCATGATCCCTCATAGGCGTTTATCAATTTTGGTGCTCTATGTTTGGTTGTTAAACATGCTATCTACCTTTTTCATTTGTAATTTGCCGAGGGAGAAAAAGAAATATTCATAAGTTAGAACGGATTGTTTTGAACATTTTGTGGTTATGTTATTGCTAGTTTCCTTTAACATGGGAGTTGAACGTGAGATATGTAATCAATATTATCATTGTCTGTTGAAGCTTTTGTAATAAAGTATCAAACTCTAGATGTAAAATATTTCCATTAATTGATGTATCTGCCCACAGTTCTACTTTTGGTTGTATGATGTTATTTCTGTCGGTGTAGTTATCATGAGGAGTGGTGGGTGGTACTATAAGGATCGGCTGGGTCGGACAAGAGGACCATTAGAGTTGATTACGCTTAAAAGTGCATGGAGTGCTGGGATTATTGATAAAAACACTTTCATTTGGGGAGAGGATATGGATGAATGGGCACCAATTCACATGATTTACGGAATGGAACGTGCAATTGCCACTTGGGAAGGTCTGTTGAATTCCATATTTTCTCTTCCTCTGATATATACTCATTATTGTTGAGACATGAGCAGAGCTATGACAGAATTTGTAAACTTAAAATACTTTTGTCATTTGACCATTTTGTCATCATTTTTAATGATGATTGATATATAAGCATTTGAGCATTTGTTTTTGTATGAGCCTAGGACTAATGGACCAGTTACCACTATCAATCAAATTTTGGACCTATATGGTATTTTGCTCTGGTTTACAGATCAGTGTTGATTTTTTTTCTTAGTTTCAGATCGTTAGAAAAATTTGAGATGGGAGGAATCGTTATTTGTAATTTTCCAAATTTGTGGTCCCTCAGTTACATCAGTCAAAGGGAGAATATGAGGTTCTCTGGAACTGTTTTGAACATGGTCTTTTACAACGTCCTAAAATTGGAATATTACATTATCCAATTTTTGACAAAAATCTTGATAACTGTGTGTTCAGCATATGACAAAAACTATAGAACTAAAATAATATTAGATGCTATTTTAGGTTGTCTTCTTACCTGGTGTTTTGTTTTTGGCTTGGGGATTGTTTCTGCTGGCCCCTATGCGTTAGTATTTGATTAAAGCTAATTCTCAGTTGGGGAACTTTGTAGTTAGACTTGCTGCTTCAGCAACAGCATTGCTTCACAAACTACAAAAGGGCATACCACCTTGGGTTCCTTTGAAGGGATTTGAAAAGAAGACGTATAAGCAACTTCAAGAAGAAGCTATACAAAGCAAGAGACGTGATTTAGCAGTATTGGAGGCTAATGATGGTCTTTGGCCAGGAGTTAAAATTCCAAGCTATGCTCTATTTCTTTGGGCTAGTGGCTCTGAACTGACCACTATTTTGGAACAGGATCACATGCCCAACAAATACATTCCCAGACATGTTAGGTATGCACATGCTGAGACTGTTACCAGAATAGCACTGAATTGTGATTGCTACAAGATTCATCAATTTGTTATGGTTTCTAACACTTGCCCTTCCTCCCCCCTCTTATTTTCTTTGGGTTGGGTTGGATTGCTGTGTGAGGCAGAAAGAAGTTGGCTGAACTCATTCCAGGGTTAAGGCCATGGGAAGTTCTGAGCTTAGAACAAGCAATGGATCGAATAACATTTAATGGGGAATGGTACCGTGAGCCTCTTGGTTCCTACACCACTGGTCCCCCCTACCTCCAGCACTGGAATGAAGATGTTATGGTATGCCTTTTCGTCAAACATTTTGAATTCATTATTCTATAATTTGATATTTTTAAAAATAAAGGAATTAAATGATATTTTACTAGCATAATGTGTTAAAATTTATGTTTATTTTATAAACATTACAACTTCAATTTAAAAAGAAGTAGCTCCAAAACAATGCTAACTTGAAACATGAATTTAATTTTCTTTGATTGTTTACAGGAGTTGTATAAGATATTTGAAGATCTTAATTCTGAGCTGTGCGAACACATGGAGAGATCAGTTGCTGGCTTTGATAAAATTATGGAGAAGGTCAGGGACGATTTTCTTGCGAGAACTAACAAACTGTTAGAGCAGAAAGACAAAGAGAAAAGAGAAGAACGCAAGAAAGCTGGGTTGCCCGAGTATTTGTGGCCTGAAAAACCATTTAAACCTTCATGATTTCTGCAGATCATATGGTAAGACTCCTTTGTGACTGATTCTTTAAATTATAGTTAGTTATTTATTTTGAACCTCCAATGTACCATAGCTATACAAAAAAAATTATTTACCCACTTGACTAAAATGATGAAACCGAATTTTCTTTTATTTTTTTGGGCTGGGAAAAGGGGTGTCGGATTAATTTTCCACCAGTTATTTGACTTTTGATTGACATAATTGAATATATATATATATATATATATATATGTATATAAACATGCTTTATTTTCTACTATTGGTTAAATTTAGGACAACATTTAGATGCATTACTACAGGAACTTCTGTATTATTAAAGGTTCCATTAAAAATCAGTATTCTATGTAATAAAAGATTTCATTTAATGTCAATGATATGCAAAATAATTCCATTTGATGTCAATAATATGCGTGATAAAGGATTTAGTTAAATGTCAATAATATGCATAATCGAGAAATTCATGAACAAAATTTGCGTGTATCTAAATTTTGTCTATTTTTCTTAATTATAAATATCATGAATAGAGTTTATTAAACAAGGATTGAAATCTATAATTTTTGTTATTTTTAATAGGTATCAGCATATCGTATAGAGTGCTAAAATGTTGTGTTGTTAGCAATTATTAACACGCTAATTGGTTATTAACACGAGGGCTTGCATTACTTGCGTTGCCCTTGGGAAGTTATCTGGTTGTTTATTTATATGCATTTGGTTCTTTATTTGTTGCACATTGTGGTCCACTAATAAAAAGTTGACATTGTGATTAGGAAGCATTTTTTTTTAAAAAAATTTTCATGCTCTTAGGAAAGTTGAAAGGTTGTTTCTGGCGATTACATTTCTAACAGGTTCTCAAATATTTTTCTGGGGGTAATATCTGGTTGATTCATTAAGCTACTATTGCAAGAGGATTTTTTTTTCATTACAGGGTAAGATTTTTAGATAGTGAAAAGTGTGCTGAGAATGGTATCGTGAACTAAGAAGGCAATCTGGGACCTCAAGATTGTCTTTTTTGGAGTTGGTTAGAACATCACTGTTAATAAATATTGGCCTGTAGTGAATAATGAACGCAAATATTCCTTAGCTTCTTGTGTTCTTTCTTTCGGAGGCGCGTGACACCTCTAATCAGGATTCTTTCACAACCCTAAACTTTAGCAGTTTGATTAATTTGCATAAAAAAACATGAAAATCTTGCAATGATCCAACTTAGCATTGCACATACTGGCTATATACACGATTACCTTTCAACTTTGCTGAAACAAACTTACACCAAAATTCTGTCTGGATCTGTGTTGAAGATACGTGTTTTGTAGTAAAGCAACTTCAAGATTTTCAAAATGACGCAGAAACAATTATTTTTGCTTCAAATGTTCATGTACGTTAATTACCGGAAATGCAGGTTTGTTTGTAACCACATGAATGAAGCTTATGGCACTGTGAAGTAAATGTCCTGGCATTACATTCTTCTGTTAGAATGAGAATGTTTTGGAATGGGGAAGAAGCGCTTGAGGAATTTTGTCCTTCTAGAGGTATTAGACAAGTAAATCATATTAGTTTTCTCTTATCTATCTTGTTTTTGTGTATGGAATGTTTGTCTCACCTTATTAATCTCATTGTGCATCATCAAAATTGGGTCTTTTAAGCTTGTCAGTGAGACCAAAATGTCAATTAGATTACTCATGCCTCATGTTATGTTTGGACGAAGTAACTTAGATAATTCATTTATTTGAAGAATTTAAAATTTTTTACACTAAAATGACTTTTTTGGACAAAGTAATTAGAAATTCAAATTTAATGAATTTTGAAATGTATTTCAAATTAATAAAGTAGAAGGATTTCAAATATCCTCAAAACTATAGAAATTTTTAAATTTCACTTTTCACTTCACTCAAGAAGGTCGAGTTGAGTCAACTTGAAGGCTTAGTTAAATCCATTTGAATTGAACGCTTAGTCAAGTCAAATCCATTTGAATTGAATGCTTAGTCAAGTCAAACCAGATCGAAAGTTGAGTCAAGTTGTCTTGGGTTGTAGGTTCAATTGAGTTGGCTCGATGAGCTAAGTTGGTTTGGTAGGTTCAATTGTCTTGGGTTGTAGCTTTGACTAAATTAGATTAATTTATTTTATCCAAATAAAAAAATTAAAATTCAAAATATTTCAATTATTCTATTCAAACAAACTATTTAAAAAATAAACAAAATTTAAATATAAGTAATTTAAATATTATGTATTTCAATCTCTTATAATTGTTAAAATTCTTTACTTAAACATAATGTTTGTCACCAAGAGTTTCCAAGCAAAGTTTTGGAGAAAGTTAATCAAGATGGTTTAATTGGAAAGCTTCTTCTTTGTCTCTGTGAACTTAATTTTAAAGTACTAATAACAACAAACAAAATCTTATAACAGTAAGAAAAATTAAATCTATACATTTCAATATTTATATGCATAAAAACGGATCTTTTGTTCAAATAGAAAGTATGTAAAAAAAAAAAAACTAATAACTTAAAAATCAACTACGTATGCCATTTCAAAATATATGACAATTTTAAAATCAAAATAGATAGTTTTTTGGTTTTGAAAACATGTATATTTTTTCTTTATTTTCTTTAAATTTAGAGAATTTAACGCAGAAGAAATAAAGAGACAACAAAGGATAATATATACAGAGAGGGAATTTGCTATAAGTTAATTTTTAGTTGGTACATTTTACAACTTTTGGTAAACAAAAATATCTTCATTCATATAATATGCATTCTAATTTTAAAATTAAGGAAATTTAAATAACTTTTATTTTAAAAAAATCTTTTAATAATTAAAAGAAACACTAAACTACTAACGCATTCGAGTCTCGGATGTCTCCTACTTTAGACTCCTACTTTGTGAAAGTATTACAGAGAATAATTGCACATTTTAAGGTTAAGGGTATTTTAATAATTTTCATTCTCAAAACTTAAAAAAAAAAAAAAGAAACCCCCCAAACCCTTACTCACCTCTCTCATTCCTCTCAATCATTTCTCTTTCATCTCTCTCACTCCAACCTTTTCTCTGTCATCCCTACTGTAGCCCCAATTGAAAAAAATCAGAAATATATAAGGGTATTTTTGTCTACTAAAACCCGGTACACATTGCTAAAATGGACCAACTGAAGGCGCACGCGCGTTAGCAAACCCCATATATATATATATATATATATATATATATATATATATATATATGGGGTTTGCTAACGCGCGTGCGCCTGTTTTTCAGTTGGTCCATTTTAGTAATGTGTACCGGGTTTTAGTAGACAAAAATACCCTTATATATTATGGATTCCAAGTTTTAAGGTTAAGGGTATTTTAATAATTTTCATTCTCAAAACTTAAAAAAAAAAAAAGAAACCCCCCAAACCCTTACTCACCTCTCTCATTCCTCTCAATCATTTCTCTTTCATCTCTCTCACTCCAACTTTTTCTCTGTCATCCCTACTGTAGTCCCAATTGAAAAAAAATCAGAAATACTTGCCTTTAAAAAATTTTTCTTTGTAAAGAGTTGAGTCATTGACATATTCACCTTCAAGGCAAAGGTTCATTCAAGATCTCTTCAATTTCACCATCTTCACTAACCTCTCTAATTTCATCATTTGTATTTTTTGAATCATCATCTCTAAAAAAACCCTCCAGGCCAATTACCAATTCTTTCGGATGTCATTATGCTTGTGAAAATTAGATAAAATTATATACGACAAAAATTATAAAATGAAAACTCATTATAAAGTCATTTTTTGTAAGAAATTGTTTAACAACTAAGTGTTTCTGATTTTTTTCCAGGCCAATTACCAATTCCTTTGATGTCATTATGTTTGTGAAAATTAGATAAAATTAGATAAGACAAAAATTATACAATAAAAACTCATTATAAAATTACTTTTTGTAAGAAATTGTTTAACGGCGAGTATTTCTGATTTTTTCCAGGTCAATTACCAGTTCCTTTATGCTTGTGAAAATTGGATAAAATTAGATAAGACAAAAATTATAAGATGAAAACTCATTATAAAATCATTTTTTGTAAGATTGTTTAACCGCAATTGTTTCTGATTTTTTCAATTGGGGGTACAGTAGGGATGACAGAGAAAAAGATTGGAGTGAGAAAGAGGAAAGAGAAAGGGTTGAGAGGAATGAGAGAGGTAAGTAAGGGTCTGGGGCTTTCTTTTTTTAGTTTTGAGAATGAAAATTATTAAAATACCCTTAACCTTAAAACTTAGAATCCATGATATATAAGGATATTTTTGTCTACTAAAACCCGGTACACATTGCTAAAATGTACCAACTGAAAAACAGGCGTACGCGCGTTAGCAAACCCCTATATATATATATATATATATATATATATATTTATTTATTTATTTATTTGCGAGCAATTTTAACTTTTATGGAATGTTTGCAAATGAAAATTTTTAAATTGACACTCAATCCTTTAGTTTTGATGTTGTTTAAAGGAAATGTTTAATCCCAGTGTATTTTATTTCTTCTTTTATATTTCTTTTAATGTACTTTTATTCTTTTTATAGACTTTTTTTTTCTTTCTTTCTTACTACTTTTTTGTATAATTAATCTTATTTATTTTTAAATAGTTATAATATTTTACTTATGATGACTTGGTAAGTAAAATAATGTTAACAAGAATATCAAACTATGATAGTTCTGACTTAAAAATTTTAAATAATATTATTTTAAAATATATTCAACAAATTGATTATACTCTTTTTATGAGCTTAAGTCTGTCAAAAAAGCATTGGTATAAGTTTTAATTATGGAGTAAACACTCATTTATTGAAAAATGATAGAACTTAGATTAAAGTGTATGCTTAAAATCAATTGATAAATTGGCAGAAAAAGAGTTCAACATTAGCATGTTCTCTCACATGCTAAAAATAAACATGAGAATAGTTAAGCGAAAAAGAGGAAAAGTAAAAGTAGTTCTTTAGAGAGGACATTCAACATAGAAGATAAAAATAATTTCAAAGCTTTCATAGTTGGAGTGTTATTCTTCTGGATGCCTTTTAATAATTCAAGAACCCTTATTATGTGAATTCATATTTTGTTTATTTGCAAATTATAATCTTAGTGATTTTATTTCTCTTGGATATGATGCTTTGAGAACGACCACGTTTTCTTAAAAATTGTTGGTACATATGATGAAATAGAAAAAAAAAAGAAAATAAGTATTACATAGTTAACATAATGACTGTTGTTATTATAGAAGTGGAGAAGAAAATGTTGAGCTAGTTCTAACAAACAATGCTCATATGCAAATGTGATGATCAATGAAGTTTCATTTTCTAAGTTTTGTAAACACTATGTGTTGTGAACACACTTAATTTGACCTTAAAAGAACATATATACAACGAAGAATATTGATGAAAATTATGTCATTTATGGTGAATGTATCTGGATTACATAAATTGTTGATGATGTTTCTTTTTATTAGAAACTTTATCTTGAACCATCTCACGATAATGGTCACTTTTAATCATTTATTGCATTTGAAGTTCCTTATGAGAATGACCATTTTTAATCATTTCTTGCATTTAAAGTTTCTTGTTGTTGCAAATACATATTTTTCAATAATTAGAATAATAATAAGATTTAAATTTTGGAAATGTTCATTATAATCCATGGTTATTAGTGAAATTGAGTGCTTATTAAAAACTTTGTTTTAAATTATGTATGGTGGAAAACAACTAAAATATAATCAAGGTAGCACTAAGATGTGTGACATTAATAGAGATGCATGAAATGACTTTAATGATACTGGAAACCTTCAACTGATAATATTATCTCTTGATGAACCAAATATGGAACTTGCATATGATTCTTAAGAAGGAGATAAAATTAATATTATTCCTATTTCAAGGCAACAAGCAGTAAGTAGAGATTCACAATTTTTATTTTACATTTACCAATGTCTAAAACTATAATTTTTCATTTCTAGTTCATATATACATTTGCATTTAATATATTCAATATGTTCAATTTAGATAACACTTAGTATTGATTTTCAACTATGATATCATTTAAAAAATTGCAATAACATTTACTTTATCTTGTGAATTGTAAATACACGTATACTTTAAATCTATATAAAATTATCTTCTTCTATATTATTTAAGATATAATGAATTATAGTATCGTGTCATATTTAAGGGTGACAAAATGGTATGAGACCTCTCAACCCATTTTTGTTCACTTGTCTAACCCGTCAAATTGGCAAGACAACTCGTTGGCCCTTTATTTTAAATTAAAAATTAAAATACAAATAATTTAAAAGATTAATTTTTTTATATTATATTTTTTAAATATGTAAATATATAATAGTATTGTAATTTAAATTATTAATACTTACAAATTAAATTCAGATTATTACTTATAATAGAGTAATTTAATAAGTAAGTGTAATAATTATTTTAATTTATCTAATTGAAATATTAATTAATCAACTAAGACCTTAGAAAATGTTTATATGATTAAATATAATTTTAATATATATATATATATATATATATATATATATATAACTTTTTAAAATAAAATAAAATTGAAAAAAAATGGCAGACCAACCCGTGTTGTGGTGGGCCAACTAAACCTATGGCGGGTAAGTTAAAATTTTGGCTTAGTTTTTTGTGGCTGGCCAGCCCGACCAAACCTCATTTTGCTAGGTTAAGGGAAAGACGTGCCAAAACGAGCTGTGTTGGTTCGTTTTGCAATCATAAGTCGTATTTGATATTTGTATAGTAATAGTGCATCATGTATAATTGATTGTTAGAGAACAACTCTTTCTACTTAAAAGTATAGTGATTGAAACACTATTATTTAATTGTGACTTAGTCCACTTAGCTATGCCACAAGACAATTTATACTATTTGTAACAATCTCCCTCTTTGCAACCGTCCCATGGGAATAATTTGTCATCTGCAATAATCTTTTTCTCATTCACCTGTTGATAATTGAACTCGAGACCTTAATTTAGATATACATTGTTAGAAACAAAGCAATAAAAAAATGAGTGAGGTAAAGAAAACAATACAAGAGTTCAATATGGTGCAACACACAACATGTATTCCTACATTAATAAGTACACTAGGAATTATTTATTTTGGTGTAACAATTCTTCCACTTGGAGTTTGCTTTATATAATCAATTAGTATGACTCTCTTAGTAAACATATCAACTTGATTATCTGATTTTGAGATCTTTAAAATTGATAATTCTCTATCACTTATCAACTCTCTAATAAAATGATACTTCAATTTAATGTGTTTGTATATAAAATGAAGGATTGACTGTTAGCAAGATATATAACACTTCGAGTGTCACTAAATAACGAGGAATCATCCTCTTATTATTCTTTGAGAAAGTTCTTCAACATATAATCTCTTTGCTACTTTTAAGATAAATACAAGCTCGATTTTTTTGGTTGAGAGAGAAACTCTCTCGTAAGCTTTGTTTGGATTTGAGAGTGAATTTAAGGGACAAGAAAATGATGGATTTGAGTGAAAATATAGTGGAAAGTGAGGTTGTTTGGATTAATGAAAAGGAGTGGAAAGTAAAGGGAAAGTCCATAAAAATATTTTATTGATGTGATGTGTGTGACGATTTTTTTTAAATGATGAAATTGTAAGATTACTATTTTGGCCTTCCTTTCCTTGCGAATAGTAATCACCATGAAACATGAAACATGCAGAGACTTAGAGTTTAAACTTCCAATGGACAATAGTACCACCTGACGAAAGGATGTAATTGTTATGCTCTATCTACCATCTAGACCTTATTACAAATCTACATTAGAAACTTTTTTAAAGTCATATTGTTTCTTCTAAAAGACAAATGCATCCTTAAAGTGCCCTTCAAATATCTTAATATCCACTTCACACCTTCCCATTGATCCATTTTAGGGTTGGATAAAAACATACCCGCAACTCCCATTGCATGTGCAATGTCATGTTTGACACATGCCATAACATACATCAAAATCCCTACTACATACACATATGATATTTTAGACATATAACTTTCATATTCACTTGTATGAGAATGTTACCTCTTTGAAAACTTTAAATGTGTTCTTAAAGGGGTATAACCTTAACACTTCTAACATTATACTTGTTATAGAATTTTTCTAAATATTTCTCATGAGCAAACTTCAAAATGTCATAGAATTTGTTTGGTTGAAGACCAAGATGTTTCTCTCAATATTTTCTATCAATTATTTCTTCAACGTGTTAATTTTTTTGTACTATACTCTATAATTAACATGTCAACATACAAAGCAAGAATAATATAACTCTCAACATTTATTTAACACAACAATAATGATCTTCTTAACATACGTAACATCCTGAGTTACTTATAAACTCATTAAACTTTTTATACCATTGTCTTAGCGTTTGTTCCAAGCATACAAATTTTTATAAGACTTGTATATCAGATTTTCTTTGCCTCACACTTCAAGACCTTTTGACAATGTCATAAAGATATCTTTCTCCAAATTTACATGTGATAATATAATTTTAACATTTAATTGCTTTAACTGAAGAGTTTTTTAACTATATTAATCAAGATAATGGTAGTCATCTTGACAATAGGAGATGAAACCTATGTTAACTCAATTCCATGTTTCTATTATAATTTGTTTATTACTAGTTTGATGTTATATCTTATCTTGCCATCATGTTTTTCTTTTAACCTATAGGTTAACCTATTCTTCGAAGCCTTATTTCCTTCTACTACTTTAGTTAAAAACCAAGTTATATTCTTCTAAAGAGATTTCATGTCTGTTGACAGATTGGCAAGTGTACCAAATCGCACAAGTAATATAAAATGGTAAGACCAAGTATCGTATCTCAGAGGACTCTCGGCACTAAACAATCGTGTGATAAATTAATTAATTAAGACTTAAATAAAAAGAGATAATTGGTTTGAGATGCAAAGACATAAAATAAAATATGAATGTAAATTGATCAATAGTAGAGTAACATAGAGATGAACAGATGTTGTTTAATATGAAATTTCACCAAGTTCCCTCTCATGTATATAAGAATTCCTCTTTATGCATTAATGTTAACGTCACTCACTAAAGTACTTAGAACCCAATCCCTTGGCGCAATAAGCATGCCTTAATTCCTAGTTCGTGCAATTCCTAGCGTTCCTAGAGAATTAAGTTTGAAGATCAAGAGCTTAAGACTACCAAGTACTCATACCCTTATCCCTGAGAAATATTACCCTTGGGAGAATTCAACAAGAACCTGAATTATAAGGAACCTCCCGGCACTCATGCAATTCATAAATCATGCAACTAAATGAGTTAAATAGAGCAAGCATTAAAAAAGATGAATTCCCTAACAATTAATGGATAAAACATATATGATTAAGAATCAATTCAAATACATGAGAGTTCACAAGGTTACATCATTCCCTAACAGCAAATAGAGTTTAGTTCCCCACAGACATAGAGAAACTAGATGTACAATAGAAAAGCATGAGATAGTAAAATAAGAGTAGAAGAGGAAGCTTCCGCCTCCAGATTCGCCTTTAGAGAGTAGAAGAGTGTGTTGTTGTGTTGCACCAGCCAGAGATACCAAACCTAGAGCACAAGGATCCTTTAAATAGAGTCGGAAAAGAGCAAAAACTAGGCCTAATCCACGACTCACGGGCGGTGGACGTCGATTTTCGTAAGGCTTGAGCCTTTAATTTCACCCGGGCTTTGGGGGTCCTAAGCGGCAGGGGGCGCTGAGCGCCAATTTTTGCTGTCTCACGCTTGCCAAAATTGCCGCTGAACGTCATTTTGAAGAGTCGCACTTACCGCTAAGCGCCATTTAAGTGGGCTTGAACCTGTTTTCTATTATTTTTATGGGCTTGGACCTGTTTTCTGTTATTTTTATGTTCTATTTAAGGACTTGCACGTCCTAGGGATTGTATCTTTTAATGACTTGAGCACAGAAACATACTTTTCACCCCTTGGGGGTAGATTTGGGGATGTGACAACTCTCCTCTTCTCTTTCTAGGGTTTTTCTATCTCTTCCATTCTTTCATTCCATTTTTCATCTAGTTTCTCCATGATAATGGAGAACTAAACCTTATTTATTGTTGGGAAAGATGTAACCTCTTAAACTCTCATGTATTGATATGATTCTTGATTATATATGCTTTACTTCATTAATTGTTAGGGTTTTTCCTCTTTGCTCTTTGCATGCTTTGTTTACTCATTCAATTGCATGATACTTGATTTTGTCGATATGGACACATACGGGGAAATCTAGAATTGGGGAAATTCTCTCGGAAGCAATATTACCTAGACATAGGAATAGGAGGATCGATTGGCTTTAAGCTTCTGTGCGAATGTAATGCATGAATAATTGCTAGGGAGACAAGACATTGTGAACTATTAATTAGGAGTAGGCTTTCTTCACCGAGACATCAGGTTTAAGGTAAATTAGAAAGTGACATTAACATTAATGAAGAAGATGAATTCATATATGCATGAGAGTAAACTAGGTGAAATCTAAAACCCAACAACAATATCATCAACTTCATGCATTCATTCTTGTGTTTAGCCTCAATTGATCAAATTGCATTCATGTTTATTTTATTGCATTTGCATTCAAAAACCCAAAAATTTGTACTTTAGAGTCTTAATTAGTTGAGTAATCACATAATTGTTTAGTGTCGTGAGTCTCTTGGGAAACGATACTTGGTCTTACCATTTATTATTACTTGATACGATTCGTTACACTTGCCGAGGTCTTAACAAGTTTTTGACTCCGTTTTCGGGGATTAAAAATTTGTTTATCACCTGTCACCCTTAATCCAATAGAATCAATCAACTAAGCGAATAATGATCCCATTTTCATAAAATACGAATTAAGCAAACACAATGTGTCATTAATAAGTCAATTTTGAACCATACAACTTAATTAACTAATGATAATTAAACCCAATTACTGCACTGAGCGTTTCCTAATTGGAATGACCAAAACAGATTCAGTTATGATGCATGGCACTCGAGAAACACATACACTTAAGCACAATAATCTCATGAAACAACACAATCTTCCTAGTGTCCAACCCAGCATAATTACCCTTCCATTTCAACCAATTTTCAACATAGAACCAAGTAATAAAATCTACAAAAATGAAATCCCAAAAATAGAAAATGGAAACCCTAAAATAGAAAACGAAAACTAAGACCCAATGCAGAAAACGAAATTCCAGTGCACCACAACGAAAACCTAATGGAGAAAAACGCAACTTCAAAGCACAAAAATGCAAATCCAAGAAAACGAAATTGAAAATGTAGATTGAGAATAAAAAATGAATGTACACAACAAGAAGGAAGAGAAAAATGAAAGCAATGGACAAACAAAAGTGCAGAAATTGAAATTAAATTGCTTCAATTAAATTGAAAAATGTAAAATGAAACCTATGGGAGAGAGTTCCCTTGTTGTCCAATACTAAGAGCACGAAAATGAGAGCATGAGAGGCTCCCTAGGGTCTGCCCCTTCTTTGCACTAAAACCTAGGTCAGCCCACAAATGACGTGGCAAATGACGTGACCTCCTCTTCTTGTCCCAAAATAATATTCCAAAAATTCCCCTGCAATTAATAATGAAAATAATTAGTCTCAGATAATTCAAATTAATTAAAATAAGAATTATTGAGCAAATTAAGCACAAATAGCAAAATTGGGGAAATAATGGACATTCTTGCACAATTCCCTAATTAAATGTAGTACAATAAGCTAAGTGAAGTCAAGAAAATATTGACTCATCAATAATCGATTATCATTGGCAGTTGGGAGTAGGTTTTTTAGTTTCTGACTCGTGGCCTATATATACCCTTTCCTACACCCTTAGAAAAATAACTAAGCCATTTGAGAATATAGAATAATTCTGAGGAAGTTCTCAAGTCTTAAAGAGTTCAATCAAGTCTTGTGAAAAGGAGAAGCTTGTGTTTAGTGTGTCTAGAGTCGAAATGGTTCTCTTCAAGTTGATTGAGCTAGGTTCTTCCATCGTGTGTCGAAGGAAGGTGTTTTTTGTTTCTTATCTTTGTATAATCAGTTTGTAATCTGAAACAACATTTTAGTGGAAAAAGTTAATCACTATAGATAGTGATTATTGAATGTAGAACATGTTGATTCGAACAACGAGAAAATCTTGTGTGATTTTCTTTGACTCTATTACTCTTGCATTTAAACTTCTTAACGAAAGTTTTAAAAGAAAATAATAATTTTTAAAAGAACCAATTCACCCTTCCACTCTTGGTTATTGACCTTTAACACGCTCTCTAAAACGTTCCGCTGCGCGATACCAATCTCAATAACAAGGACAACCATACAAGTAAAATAACACTTTTTAGTACATGCATTAATGAGTATTTAATGTTTTGAATGTTTATATATGTTAAATATAATTTCTCTTCGAAAACATTTTATCATACGTCATCTTAATAAATATATATAATTTACTTCAACATTCAAATATTGACAGATGTTTCAATACATTTATACGCTTGTGAGATGAAAAGAATTCTTGAGGTATAATATTAGGCATGCTTTTCATTAGATTGTTTCTTCTATAAGACGTTTCTATTGATTACATGTTTAAGACCACATCTCATTGTTAAGAGCTTATATTTGTTAGACGATATTTACCACTTTTTCTCTCACTAACACTGATTGAATTATTTGGGCTTTCAATGTTTTGTTCTTATCAAGTATAGGTATGTTAGTTTCAGCACATAAGAACTTATCCTAATGTTTTTCACATCTTTCTTAGATAATATATTTTATAAGATGTTTCTCATTTATAACAAGTTTAGGATCGTGTCTTATTGTTTATAACTAATAGTCATTTGATGATGGCTTTACTTTTGCTCTCTATCTTCTCTTAAGGGTGGAGTATCGTCCTTAAAACTCAAAGGTATATTCTTTTGTTTTGCACATATGTCCTTTAGATGATACTTGTTGTAAAACATGTTTCACTTGATAGATTTTTGTGCTTATTGTTTTACAGGATTCACTTAGACACTTTCATACTTATCACTTTGTGAATGTATATATATCATTAAGTATTGTGTCTTGGCAACTGTATGTAAGCTTTTCCTACTAATAAAACACTTCAATGTAAGAGTGTGTTAAATTTTCTAATGTTCACTTCTCTCTTTAAGCTACCTTTGCAAAACGCTTTTCTTCTTGATCGTTTAAACCTATTGTTTTACAAGATGTTCTTGTGCACTCTTCTCATTGATCAAACATTTTCACTTATTGATCTTTATAGTATGGGAAAATGTTGTTTGCGAGATATCTTATGATAAGACTTTTCAGATTAGCGCTTAAACGCTTTTAAGCTTAAGTCTTCTTAGGCTTTTAGTGTTTTTGCTAGAAGCTTTTAGATGATTTGAGTCTAATTCTTTTGGTTTCTATTTTTTTGTTGAATAGTCATTTAGATGATTCTAATATATTGTTTGTTGCCTAAAGTTTAGACACTCACTCTTGTGATCTCTCAGGGATATATTTATGTTCTTTTTTCTCAAACACTTGTTTCCTACAAAATTCTTTATCCTTTTATTGTCTAAGTCTTTTTCCTCAAGATTATGCCTATGTTCATTATCTTTAGAAGCTCTTCTTCCTAAGATGATGTTTCATCTAATGTTATTTGTTAAACTTCAAAACTAGACACGCTTTAAACGATCTAGTCTCTCTAGACAATTTTGTCTCAACAATCTCTCCGTTTTTTATGTTTAACAAATATACATGCTAACGAAAATCTCTTTATACATTTTCAAGGAGTGTTGTTTAAGATACGTATTATGTGAATACATGCGCTCCCCCTAACTTAGATATCTTATTTTTTATAATGTTTTCTCTTCTTTTATCCTGTTTAACATATCTCTCCCCCTTATTTGATAAAGATAAAAAAAGATTGTTTAGCATACCTCTTTTCTTTTTGCGTATAAATATTTTTTGTTAGAATTGATGACTTTGTTTCTCAACACCAAGAGGGGGGATTAATTGGTGTTTTATAAAAACTTGTACTTTTTAAATCTTTTTCGCAAATTATAAGGTTCTTGAAATCTTTCTTGTGTAGCAATCAACTGTGCGCAATGAAATAGTACAAGTATATGCAATGACAATGAAGATGTAAAGAGATAGAAGAGAGAAAATCAAACTCAGTTTTTATACTGGTTCGACCTCAATGCCTACATCCAGTTGCCCTCCCAATCAACCTTAGATTGGAGAGTAAATTCACTATAATGATCTACTAGTAAAAAAACAGGATACTAACGTGCCTATAATGCTTCGATTGATCAAAAACCGAAGCATAAGCTGGCGCGGTGGCATTTTTGAAATTTTTGCTAATATATATGTCTCAGTTCTAATACAAATGAAGACATAAGGGGTGTATGGCATCGGTTACCCCTATAACCGAGGCCATAAAGTTTGCAAAACCTGCCAATATAAGAATTTTCACCTCACAAAAATATCTGTGCAGGGGTTTCGACCTCAGTTATTCTCAGAACCGAGGCCAAAAAGCCTATGCTTCACTAACATTCTCGCCCTACACTCTAACGTTTGAACTGACAGACTTTTCTGAGATGGGCATATGGCCTCGGTTATTTGCAGAACCGAGGCCATTAGAGCATGTTAGTTGTAACGTTACATTTACTAACAATGTAAAATAATTAAAATATATTTTTTATTTTTATTTTGGCACCGGTTTGGCGCTTAACCGAGGTAAAATGGTTGATGAAAATTTCAAAAATGCCATTAAAAATTAATTTTGAATTTTTTTCTGTGGACCTTAGGCATCGATTCTTTGCAGAATCGAGGTAGTATCCCCTGTTAGAGTTAAAATTTCGCGAAAACGCAAACAGTTACTTCTTCTCCAACGATCACCTCTACAACTTCTTCTTCTTCCTTGTGTTTCCACTAGCCTTCTTCTTGCTTCCTTACGCCTCTGTTGCGCCTCTGTCGCCACTGTAGAAAAATTTCCTTCCTCATTTTTCATCGTCAACGTTTGTATCCGATCAAAGTCGGCTTTGGTCGTTGGAGTTTTTTCGGTTTTATTTTCGTTTTTGGATTGGTTTGATGCATTTTTTATTGTTTTGGATGATCAAACTTACGCTTTGTTGTATTTTTGTGTAGGTATTGTGTTTTTGTTTTGAAAATTGTTCCGTTTCAGAATAGAGGTTGTCGCATCTTCTCGGTTGTTGTTTGGTTTTTCATGCTCTTAGGTTCCTATTATTGTGTTTATTAATTTTCTTTTGTTAACTTTTAATTTTTTGTATGTTGAATATAAATAATTATGCATGATTAAATGTTTGAATTGAACATTTGAATGTTTATTAATTGTATGATTGAATTGATTATATGTTGAATATATTGTATAATTGTATGATTGTAATTTTGTAGAATATTTACGTATGGATCAAAATTTCGCGAAAACGTAAACAATTCCTTCTTCTCTAGTGATCACCTCCGCAACTTCTTCTTCTTCTTTGCGTCGCCACAATCCTTCTTCTTGCTTCCTTTAGCCTTTGTTGCTCCTCCGTCGTCACTGTAGAAGGATTTCCTTTCTCATTTTTCATCGTCAACGTTTGTATCCGATCAAATTCGGCTTT
This sequence comes from Vigna umbellata, assembly GCF_029865625.1. Taxonomy (NCBI): domain Eukaryota; kingdom Viridiplantae; phylum Streptophyta; class Magnoliopsida; order Fabales; family Fabaceae; genus Vigna; species Vigna umbellata. The sequence continues at coordinate 6,510,479 of NC_142175.1, forward strand.
TGTCACTAGAGTTTTTTCGGTTTTTTTTTTTCGTTTTTGGATTGGTTTGATGCATTTTTTTTATTGTTTTGGATTATCAAACTTATGTTTTGTTGTATTTTTGTGTAGGTATTGTGTTTTTGTTTTGAAAATTGTTCCATTTCAGAATGGAGGTGGTCGCATCTTCTCGGTTGTTGTCTGGTTTTTCACGCTCCCAGGTTCCTATTATTATGTTTATTAATTTTCTTTTGTTAACTTTTAATTTTTTGTATGTTGAATATAAATAATTATGTATGATTGAATGTTTGAATTGAACATTTGAATGCTTATTAGTTGTATGATTGAATTGATTATATGTTGATTATATTGTATAATTGTATGATTGTATGATTGTAATTCTGTAGAATATTTACGTATGGATCAAAATTGGATTAATTTACCACACATTAGTGCTGAGTACGAGAGAGAGGTAGAGGAAATTATACAATTTGCACAACGTAATGAGGATAGAAGTGATGATGAAATGGAGTTTAGATGTTCTTGTGTGAACTGTTTGAATGGGAGAAAGTTGAACACAACCCAAATTAGGGAACATCCTATATGTGATTGTTTCCTACGATGTTATACAACATGGATATGGCATGGCGAAGAAATACACTTTCCGACTGTCTCCCAAACTAAAATTGTTATTGATTCCACTAGGGAAGAAGATCGACCGGATGAAGACAAATTAAAGGACATGAAGATCCGAGAAGAGTTGGCACCTAGGGAGATTGGTAAACGTACTTATTTGCCCCCTGCATGTTACACAATTTCCAGGCAAAAGAAGATAAGTGTTTGCCTTTTTTTTAAAGAGTATCAAGGTACCACAAGGATACTTTTCAAATATGAAGAGTTTAGTGTCGATGCAAGACTTAAAGCTTGTTGGCATGAAGTCTCACGATTGTCACGTCTTAATGCAACAATTGTTACCGGTGACTATTCGTGGAATTTTGCCCAAAAATGTTAGGCAGACCATAAACATGTTGTGTTCATTTTTATCGTCAATTTGTTTTAAAATCATCGATCCTGCAAAGTTAGATGGACTTCAAGGCGAGATTGTTATCATCTTGTGTCAACTAGAGATGTTTTTCCCTCCTTTTTTTTGACATCATGGTAAATTTACTTAATCATTTAGTTATAGAAATCAAGTTGTGCGGACTGATATACTTAAGATGGATGTATCCTATTGAGCATTATATGATTGAAAGGTATATTTCTGAAGAAAGTATCGAGTTTTGTTCATATTACATGACTTCAACAAATCCAAAAGTAGTTCCTAGCACATCATGGTTGAATAAATGTTCTACAAGTAAAAGCGTCTGAGGTGTGAATGTGGTGAAATTAATATCAATTGCCCATATCATAAGAGGCTAGGAAATAGTAAATGAATTTCGATTTTCTCCAACATTTGGAATTTATATACACTAATTAATATCAATTGTCTTGTGCAGAGATTCAAGACTCCTACTCCACTTCCTGAGAAGCCACTTATACATTCCTGAGGAAGGCACTTGCAAAACATTTAGTTAGATTATATAATAGTTCATAGTTATTAGATTTAAAATACATTAGAACATGTTGATTTATAGTTATTAGACTTTGTACATTGTGTTTTAAAAATTATGCGATGTAAATATTGAATATTGTCTTGAATTTGTGTTGTATATATTGTGTTAGATATGCAAGTATGTTTTTGTGATAGTGGATATCACAAAAATAGACTTGCTATTACAAAAAATTATAGGAGAATAGGCCTTGGTTGTAGCCAAAACCGAGGTAGAAAGCCTATATATGGCTTCGGTTCAGCCACAACCGATGCCATAGGGTGCACGAGAATTTTAAAACAAAAATTAAGGCTTTGACATCGGTTCTAGCTTGAACCGCTGCCATTGGCCCATGTTATTACCTTGGTTGAACCGCGGTAATAGCCCCTCCCCCCCTTTTTTCTGTTCTTTACTACTTCGATTGCTGAAGAACCGAGGCAGTAGCCTTTAGAATATTTCCTTGGTGGTAACCAAGGCCAAAAGTCCCCAACCTTTTTACCTCGCCCGTATATACCTCGGTTCGAAAACCAAAGTGTATTGTCAAAAACAAACACTGTCGTTTCCCTTTGCTACACTAGTTATCAGAGTATTACAACCAAGGCTTTACAAAGCAACTCTCAAATGTAAACACCTCACAAACTCTCAATCAAATATAAAACAACAAAACCTGCCAACACAGAACAACACGTTTTTGTTGCATCAAACCCTTTGAGATATCCCCTCTCAAAGTCAAGAGTGCACCACTCTTCTTCCTGATGCTCATGTACAGGGAAACAACAAATCCAAGATTGCAAGTCTTCTCTCCTGATTTATCAAGATGCACCTTCAGTTGTGCGAAAATGATCAGTTAATACATTTCAGTATTCTGCTTCTCAAGAATGCTTCAAGATGATCCAATTCTTCTCGTTCTTGATTCTTGGAGCTTTTCAGTAATTTGTAAAATCTCTCAAATGAATTCAATCAGATATGAAAATGTAAGTATGATCAATCGTTACATATTTTCAAACAATGCATCAATATATAGTTTATATCAGTCCTGACGCAAAGTAATCGATTACTAAACTTATGTAATCGGTTACATTAAACAGATGTAACAGAATTACAACAACTTTAGCTCATAATTGAATATGCAATTAATGTAATCGATTTTCATTAAATGCTGGTCAAACACATTTAAAAATATGACCGTTATAGTAGTTATGACAAGTAAGAAATCAGTTTTTAAACATAACAAACTTAATTGAATACACAAAGCATAACCAACTAAAAGAACAAGTCGGTCAAATCTTGGAGGCTTTGAAAACCACGAAGAGTACAGGAGAGACTTCATTTGTAAAGGCCGAGGATAATGCTCACCCTCCAATACATAACGTTGTAGGCACAAAATTCACGTTTCCAGTGCATGGTTTGCCACCAGGTTACACACCACCCATTGGAGATCATTCAGAGGCAGAGCACACTTCTTTGGCATTTCCCATAACAAATGACTTACTTCCCATTAGTACTTAAGGGCATATCCTCACGACAGAGATGAAGATGAATGAAACGTCCAAGTCTCCTCACACAGTTGTTGCACATGATGTTTCGACTAAGGCCACCATACACACGGGCACAAAAGAAGAGAAAAGTAAACTTGAAGTATTGGAAAACAAGCTAAAAGCCATAGAGGGGTTTGAAAGTTAGGGGTTTGGTGACGTGGCGAAGTTGAGTTTGGCCCCAGGAGTGATAATTCCACACAAGTTCAAGGTGTTAGAATTCGATAAGTACAAGGGTAACATATGCCCCAAGAACCACTTGACCATGTATTGCCGAAAAATGGCTGCTTACGCTCATGACAAAAAATTACTTATCCATTTCTTTCAAGACAGCTTGGCCGAAGCAGCATTGAGTTGGTATACACATCTGGAATCCTCTCATATTCATTCTTGGGCAAATTTGGGAGACGCCTTTATAAGGCAGTACAAATACAATGTGCACATCACGCCAAACAGGTTACAATTACACCACATGGCAAAGAAAGAAGAGGAGTCTTTTAAGGAGTACGCGCAACGATGGAGAGAATTGGCAGTGCAGGTTGAGCCACCTTTATACGACAAAGAGATGGTTGCAATGTTTGTGAGTACACTACAACCACCTTTTTAAGAGCATATGATTGGAAATGTGACTTCCAATTTCGCTGATATTATCACCATAGGCGAAAGAATCGAGATCGGGCTGAAGAATGGGAAAATTACATCTCAAGCCACCACTCCAAAAAAATTACGACCTCCATACTCCAAAAGTTTTGATGTAAATGCGAGATGCGATTTTCACGGGAGAAGGGTTGGGCATTCAACGGAAAAGTGCACATCCTTTAAATTCAAAGTACAATCTCTAATTGATGCAGGATGGTTGAAGTTCCAAGAGGATAAACCTAGTGTTGAAGTCAATCCCCTTGCCGAACATGGAAATACCTCAACAAATGCCATCGAGTTTGGATGACACAAGCTAGTAAAGAATGAAAGTGAAATTTGAAGTTCTAAAAGGTTCATTTTTGAAAACCTGGTAAAACTGGGTTTACTAAGGAGCGAAGGGGACTTTAAGGAGGCATGTGGAGTCCATCCAGGAGCCAAGCATGTCATTAACGAGTGTACCAAGTTTAGAAGCATTCTCCAAGATCTGATTGACAGAGATTTCCTACAAATATACCACAAGGATAAATAAGTAGAAGTATTTGCAAACCCAAGAACTGAAAGATAAAGAATTTGCCTGTGATGCTTATTGACATGTAATCGTTTTTAAATTAACCTCACTGCTTTTCCCGGAGCCTTGAGGTTCGTGCGTTACGGGGTGACACTTTCTTTTTCATTTGGTTTAACATTAAATCATGTTTGTTTCATTTTTTTCCCTCATCTCGTGTCTTAAATTTTTTTTAACTCAAATAATACGGATATGATAATGAATGTTTTGAAAACAATAATGTTGATTTTCCTAATTTTGAGCACCCTATCAATAACATGGAAGATGATTATGATTGATCCGGGATCCTCTCCAAAGTTAATGAGATTTGTGACGCAAGATTCTAAAGAAATAAAACCCCATCAAAGAGAGGTTGAAATCTTTAATATAGGAGAAGAGGGCGAAAGAAAAGAGGTAAAAGTTGACACTACCATGAAGAAAGGGTTCAACACGAGTTACTACTCAAGCCTGAATGTCTTTAGAATCAAAGATGAAATACGAAAGCAGTTCGATGCGAGATTCTTAGTTGGGGCAAAATACTCCCAATAGGTGGCAAGTATCGTGTCGAAGAAGGACGATAATGAGAAAATGCATGTCGACTATCGTGATTTAAAGACAATTTCTCATTGCCGCAAACCTCAGTAATCAAACATTACATCGTCGTCTAAAGATGAATAGGGCAGTCAAGGCCGCTAATAAAAAATATCAAAGAGGATTGTACCTTCGATTTACACAGTTACTACACATCGATACGCATGTCGACTAGGGAAACACCTTTTTCTTTGGTATATGGAACAGAAGCAGTACTACACTTCGAGGTAGAAATCGCATCCCTATAAGTGTTAGTGGAAACCAGTTAGAAGAAGTAGATTGAGTTCAAACCCGGTTTGATCAACTCAATCTCATTGAGGAAAAAATATTGACCGCAACATGCCATGGGCAACTATACTAGCAAAGAATGAAAAAGGCATTTGAAAAGAAAGTACATCCTAGGGAATTCCAAGGAGGTGAATTGGTCCTAAAAAAGATTTTGCCAATATAAAAGGATCACAGGGGCAAGTGGACTCCAAATTATGAAGGCACGTATGTGGTAAAGAAAGCTTTTGGTGGTGGTGCACTTATTCTCACCAAAATGGATGGAGAGGGGTTGCCTTTGCCAGTTAATTCTAACGTAGTCAAAAATTCTATGCATAATGATTCCATGTTAGGGAATGCTTTTAAAGTGGAATTGACAATGTTGTATTATGTTTTATTCAATAAATCTTTTTTTCATCTCTTTCATAAGGTCGCTCTTAACTTTCAAAATGTCTCCCAAAAATAATGAGCATCACAAGAAAATTCACTAGGTGCAAGTGTATTATTAAAGGATGTCGTGGAATTAAATCAAAAAGGGAAGTATTTGGGTCTCACATGAATTTTCAACCATATATTCATGCATTCATCATAGTGCGTGCATCATCATAGGAAAAGCATGGCACACCATACATCGTCAACATTCAACAAAAATTCGTGAATTCGATAGAATTCAATTCAAGGAAAATACATAAGTGACAAAATTCAGAATTTAAAAAAAAAGAACAAAAGAAAAAAGAACATTTGTTTCGAGATTGTCAAAGCTCAGTTTTCATCATGACACCAAAGCCTAGTTTTCATCCTTGCACCTAAGCCTAGTTTTCATCCTGACACCAAAGCTCAGTTTTCATCCTGGCACCAAAGCCCAATTTTCATCCTGGTACCAAAGCCCAGTTTTCATCCTGGCACCAAAGCCCAGTTTTCATCCTGGCACAAAAAAAAGGGTTTCAAGAGGTTCGTGCGCCTCATCATCAAGTATTACGAGGTGTCACGGTTCTTCAGCAAAATCCACAAGGTTGCTACTTTTTCTACCAGGTACGCTTCGAGGTAATCCTTTTCCTTCTCTTTAGACCCGAACGAAATTAGTGTCTTTTTCAAAAAATCTAAATCAATCTATAATAATTTTTAGGGTTAAATATGTTTTTAGTCCCTAAACTATTGGACGTTTCTGGTTTTCGTCCCTCTTTCAAAATAAGGTACAATTTGGTCCTCATTCTTTTCGAAACTTTGGTTTTAGTCCTCGAAAACTAACACCGTTAAAAATGTGGTAGTTTTCGAGGTTAGTTTTCGAGGACTAAAACCAAAGTTTCGAGGACTAAAACCAAAGTTTCGAAAAGAATGAGGACCAAATTGTACCTTATTTTGAAAGAGGGACGAAAACCAGAAACGGCCAATAGTTTAGGGACTAAAAACATATTTAACCCTAATTTTTAAAACAAACTCACAAACCTTTTTCTAGATAAAGAACTACGTGATCCTTGATTGTCCATCATAAATGGATATATGTAGGAGCAATGTCAATCCTTGTCGGGTTCATAAAACAAAAAATATTTTTTGTTGCTTTATATTATGTTTTAGGGAAAATTAAACATTTTGAAAAACCACGTCAACTTTATACATTTAATTAAAGGTACTGACTTTGGGCCGGCGCAATAGGGTGCTAACACCTTCCTTACGCGTAACCCATTCCCGAACCTGAAAATCTGTTTTTCGTAGATCGTGCCTTATTTTATGGTTTTCCATAGTTTTTCCATAATAAGTTATGGTGGCGACTCCACAAATCTTTTTCTCAAATCCGTTTGTTTTTCGGCTCGTCGTCCCGTCGCGATCCCGGTTTGCGACACTCTACACTCGTTGTTACTGTTTTATAAAGATCAAGATAGTTAGAACATCATTTTTCTGCCAAATCCATGTTGATATGACACTTGTTATACTACTAACTACCCAATATACTTATTGGTATACTTGAGTTGCATTACAGACCCAACAATATTTCAATAGTAAAAGATTTTGTCTCATATATAAGTTAATAATATTTTTTTATATTAACGTATCTAATATATTTTTTTATGTTTGTTTAGTTTTATCTTTATTCAATGATCATATATTAATGTGTTGGTAGAGATAGGAATAGATGGTGTTAGTTGCATAGGAACTGGAAAGGTCACTAAAGACCTAGAATAATAGTTAGCTTAGGTGATGATGTAATACTATCGTATGCTAAAACACATACATCTATCATCTATTGGTGTTTCGTGTTGGTGTGATATGACTCTAGAAGGGGGATGAATAATTTTGTATAAAAATTCAAAAAAATTTCATGCACACAAAATAAACAAAGTACAAGTGTAAGGAGAAAAAAAGACACAAAGGAATTATACTAGTTCACCTCACCATTAAGGCTTTTATCCATTCCCTTGAAAAACCTTCTTAAGATATTTCACTAATAAACTCCTTTGATTAAAAAGGAGTATCATTCTCTCCAAGTTATAATGAGTTTCAACCTCTCTAAGTATCACAACCTCTCTAAGTATCACAACCTCTCTAGGCTACATTGAGTATCAACTTCTGCATGTATCCTTCTTAATCTTCTCCTAAGATTAGGAACTATCAACTATAATGAACAATTACAAGAATCACTTTCATAGCAAAAGTGTACAATTTAGCTCACAGGTTACACCTTCACTTTGCAAAGATTTACAATATATGTGCACTCAACCCAATTTTTTACAAGGTTCTATTGAGGTCATAATTTAAAAACTTCATCACTTTGGTATTTTAGAGATTTTTTCATTAGTCTTCTTGTATGTCTTTACATCCTTTATATAGATGTTTATATAGATGTTGCAATGATAGTTGTTGAAAATTTGAAATGCACTACTTCATCATAATCTTCATGATTTCTCCAAATAAGGAATACTTGATGAATTTTTTTAAGTTGGTTCTTCATATTAAATCTTCAACGACATTCTTCAAGGCGTCCAATTCTAACTACTTCATGTTTTGTGTGATATCTTCTTTCCTTTCTTGAATGATCACGAGCTTGATTGGAATTTTTCTCTTTCTTCAACATTTACATTGTCCTGTTAAGGAAACCTTGTGCAATATGATTGTACATTTGAATTATTAGAGCAATAATACTTTTCAATCAATCAAATAATTCACTCTTAAATCATATAGATCACTTCCCAATGTTCATATTACTTAATCGTTTAATTTTATAAAAAAAAAACTTCCTTCTTTCATAGTATAATTATCACAATATAATTCTAGTGAATGTTGTGGCTGATTTAATTAATTCTCTATTTAAAATAATCACATTTTTATGTCAATCCAAATATCAATCATAGATTCAACAAGGAAAACACTTTGTCAAATAAAATAGCACATTTTAACTCATTTAACGCATGTAGAAGACTAATGTTTAGTGCTTTGACTCATTTGGTCAATGCATTTGTCTATTGAGTTCATTTGAGTCTACACTTTTTGAGTCATCTAATGACTTAATCATTTAATGTTCATGAAATATTTTTTTACTTCAATTGGAATTTTTTACATAATTTAGTATTACAATTTGTAAACTATGTTTGTAAATATACATTTAGGTATGTTGTGCTTCATGGAGAATTTCATCAACTAAATGCAAAGTCCTTATTAGAAATTATCCAAAAAAAAATCTACAAAAGTTGGTAAAGGATGGTAAGGAGTTTTGATGTCAAAATAGATTATGGGAAAGGGACCACATTATCTATAAAGCTAACAACAATGCAAGAAACATGAATAAGTGTATATATTATGTAATATGTAATTTCATGCTAGTAATTGTAGTTATTGTTTGTGTTAGATATATTAAATTATTAGATATTATATATATATATATATATATTATCTTTTATCTTTAGTTAGATATTTATTATTTCTTATTTATATTTGGGACTTAGCTCATATTTCTTCTATTATAAATACAATATCTTATGTGTATATTCAACAAAAGAAATTAATCTCATACATAATTTTTATTATATTGAATATGGTATTAAGGTTCTTTAGAAAAATTTCGTCGTTGCCATCATCATCGTTGGAGCATCAATTTCTACTAGCAACCACACAATTCTACTTGTGTCGGCAAGGTGACCAAAACATCGTCGAGATTGTTGTCACTGAAGTCCATAAGTGCTCTCACATGCCGATAGTAGTTCACTGCCTTTCGTCCATTTCTTCTGTGACCATCCCAAAATCTATCAATGATGTCTTAGCCCATCTTGGTTGACGTCAAGCCATGCTAGATGAAATAAGTTTTCTTTAGAATAGTGGAACTTGGGAGCTTGTCCCATTATTGTCTTGAAAATCTATTGTTGATTGCAGGTGTGTTTTTGCTATCAAAGTTGGTACTGTTAGAACTATTGATCATCTCAACGCCCATTTTGTGGCGAAAGGTTACACATAATTTTTGGGTTGGATTATGTGATACTTTTTCTCTAGTGGCAAAGATGTCATTTGTTCGTTTATTTATAGCAATGATGGCTCTTCAACAATGGTCTGCCTCTTTATCAATTGGATGTCAAAAATGTGTTCCTTAATGGAGATTTGCAAGAAGAGATTTAAATGGAGCAACCTCTAGGATTTGTTGCTCAAAGGGAGTTTTCTGAGTTGGTATGTCATCTTCGTAAATCCTTATATGGCTTAAAACAATCTCTTAGGGTCTGATTTGGAAAATTTAGTAACGTGGCTCAACAATTTGGTATGACTCAGTGTGAGGCAGATCATTCAGTCTTTTATCGACACTCGAGTTCTAGATGTGTCTACTTGATAGTATACATTGATGACATCGTTCTTACATGCAATGACAGTCATGGCATCTCTAAGATGAAATAATATCTTTGCAACCATTTTCAGACCAAAGATCTTGGTAAGACCTAGTATAGATTTATGACCTCAGGCACTTATGAGCTTGTTTGGCTTAAGGAATTGCTTAGTGAGTTATAATTTGGAAATGTCACTCAAATGACACTTATATGTGACAATTAAGTTGTTTTTCATATTAGTTGTAATCCTATCTTTCATGAGAGGATCAAACATATTGAAATTGATTGTCATCTCATTCGATAGAAAATTGTATCTAGAGACATCAAGATTGAGTTCATGAATTTAAGTGATTACTTAACAAATATTATCACTAAGTCTTTACAGGAGTTGAGAACTGATCATATTTATAACAAGCTTGCTATATACAATTTGCATGCACCAGCTTGACGGGGAGTTTTATATATATTAGATATCTTAGATAGATATCTTTACTTAGTTTGTTATTATTCCTTATTTGTATTTTGGGCTTAACCCATATTTCTTGTATTATAAATATAATATTTTATGTGTATATTCAACACAAGAAAAATTAATCTCATGCATAGTTTTTAATATATTGAATAATTATTTTTGTTTTATTTGAAAGTTCCATTTAGTCAATTGCTTTTTTGAGTAGAAGAAAAAAATGCTTTAATTGACTAAAAGCACAAAACTTTTATTTAATCTTATTTTATTATGCAAGTTAAAATATCTAATGATATATGTAAGACCTGGTCAAATGAATTTTACACTAATCAGATCAGATGATACAAGACTGATCATAATGATTAGACCAAGCTGATCATATTAATTAGACAAAACAATGTTGAAGTTCTCACTTATATTGATTAAATGCATTAAACACTTCTATCATACACTTATAAGACATCGTCTAAGAAAACCTTCTAATGTTGTAATTCTTTATGTTTTTACTTAGTTTCAAATTTGAATGAAATAATTCTAACCTCAAATATAAAATTCTTTCTAAATGATTATATATAAATTGAAATAATTTTATAAACAAATCATATATCTTGAATTCAGAAAGCTTTAATTGCCTAATGGTAATTTCATCTCTAGTTATATATAGATTTTATGTGCTCTAATTCAAAGAAATTTTATTTAATTAGTGGTATTAACTCTTATTAACAGAAAACTGAACATAATTCTCGTAATAATTTTCCTTGCTTCCATATCATTTATCATTTATAACTCTACAAGAAAAGATCTTGATATATCTCAACCATTCCTTTCTAAAACTTAATTACAGTGTCACACACCAGTTACACAAGTCTTTAATATATTGATATGATTTGATGATAGTTTAATCTAAAAATTCACTTTATTAAATGGTGATTTGTCATATATGGATTTAATTGCTTTAAAACTGTTTTTATACTTTAAAAATGTCTAAAAACATGTTTGAATATATATGAATATATATGAATAAATGGTGATTTGTCATATATGGATTTAATTGCTCTAAAACTGTTTTTATACTTTAAAAATGTCTAAAAACATGTTTGAATATATATGAATATATGAATATATATATATATATATATATATATATATATATATATATATATATATATATATATATATATATATATATATATATAAATGAATATCTAACATGTTCAGTCATGCAGATGAAGAAACTATTGATTATCATGTGTTAACAAAGGTAGAGTCATTTAACATCTAACTCTTATAATTCTGTTGTTTAAATCTTCAATCAATTATCTATGCTAAAATGTTTTTATCTTTAATATTTCCTGCATGATATATTTTCTATAATTTCTTATAGTCTACTCTTCACATTTTCCTATATCATTGAACATTTATACTTTTACGAATTACTAAGTACCTTTTTCTGCAATCTCTAAACAATATTTTATTTAAAATTGAATTTAAATATTTTATTTTGATTAACTTAATCATAATATGGTTTTTAAAAGCAATTATATACAATATATTTTATTAAAAACATATATAAATAACTCAAATAGCATTTTAAGGAACAATAAAAATATTATTGATATTTTATAAAAAAGAATAGTTATCTTAAATTGTAATTATACTTTTATAAACTTATATTAATATAATAAATATATTATAATTTTAAAATATTCTGCAGGTTGGACCAGTACAAATACTTGGTATATATAAAAAAACTAAAAATAGTATAATTTTCGAGGCATCAAACACTTTCACCAGAACACATGGACGTCTGTTATATTTCTAGAAAAAATAAGAGCACACTACAAACATTTGAGATTGCACAAAACAGTAACACTACCACCAAGTATATAATACAAAAGATCCCATATTGCTAGCACCTCCAAGAAACACTAACAATTATTCCCTATCCTACGAACATAGAACACCAACTAAACTTCACATGTGACCAAATGCAGAAAACAAGCCTTCCAGGATTATACACCATCTCAATCATGAAGAAGACTCTGATCAAAGTGCCAAACACCTGCAAGAAGCAGCAACAACAGAATTTATTCCATTAAAAGGGAGGGAGAGTGTAAACAGAATAATGCATAATAGTTACATGCTTGTTTGTTAGTGAACCAAAAATAAGTACAAAATATATGCCGGTAGCTGAAGATAATATATGCATACCATGACCCTTTCCAACTAATCTCAGTTGAGTCACATATTCTGCAATCTTCTTAATTGATTCAACCTGTACACAGGAAAACCCAAGATGTTACAAACCCAGAAATGGTTTATAGTATTACATATAATGATAAAAGGGTCTTGCATTTTAGTGATATTCAACCATAATATGAATTCAACTGCACCGTATTTTGTAAAGTTTTTTACCTGCTCATTCAGAAACTCACTCTCAATGAAGTCTGCCAGTTGAGCATCATTGTTACGATCTGCCACCTATATTGTTTAAGAAAAACATGGTAGTAAAAGATAAGCAATAACAGCTTAACACAACAAAGATTGCTTGGTCATCTAGCAGTATGAATTATAGGTACTCTATGATTTTGTTACAAATACATTCATTCCAAAGCTAAGAGGCAAAGAGGCATTACACTATGAACATATAGGAGTTTCTCATTTGTCAACTTCTCCAAAGACAAAGCTAGCTCCATGGCTGAATCAAGCCAAGATAACAAAGATGGAAAGCAAGTTAGCATATTAGTTTGAACATAAGACCATTATAAATAAAAATGTGCACATTATTTTGAAAAGATGCAAACAGAAAACATGATCAAGAAACATAAAAACAAAGTTTGAGTAACAAAAACAGAAAACTCACCATATAGGGCATCCCCTTTTTCTGTATGCTCAAATTCTGACGGAGGACTTGAAATGGGATGTAGCACCACTCGTCCACCACGAATGTTCTAAGCAAATAAGAGCTATGTTTGTCATCATTAAGTCTAAGCTATAAAGTCTAGTTCTGTATTTTGTGCTCAAACTACAGATATTATTCAAATGATATAAAGATTGATGATGATATTGTTCTGTTATATATATATATATATATATATATATATATATATATATATATATATATATATATATATATATATATATATATATATAATGAAGAATCAAACCCCAAAAAGCTTAACAAAGCCATTTTATTCTGAATGTTTTTCTTTCAATCACATGATCTTCCATTTAAACCCCATATGCTTAGTAATATACGTCCTAAGGACATATTTGTTTACAAGTTGAACTCAATTGACCAACAAGCTTATTGATTCATAAGGTAACAATAGTCAAATCGTACAATAAAAGAGCAGTTCAAAAGTAACACACCAACCTGATACTTTATAAGCTTTTCAGCATGCTCTCTTTCTTCTTCACTTGATTCCTTGAAGAACCTGTTCTCCACAAAGCAGCACACTATTAAAAACCCTGTTTGAGAAATAGAGTAAATAACATTATAGAAATATGACACTGGTTCAGAGTTGATTACTTGGCAAGTCCCTTGAGAGCTATGTTATCTCTGTCGAAGTAGGCAAACAAGGAATGATACACATAGGAAACATTGTATTCCACACTGTATCCAGAGTTGAGAGACATAAAAACTATTAGAAAAAAGACTTTTAATTAAAAAAACAAGTAAACAATTAACAATAAGTAAATTGATGAAAGGAGAGTATAATATCAAGCCTTAAAGTTAAAAGTAAATGATGAAAAATTGTGCTTCCAATTTACATAGACTTTGTTAAATGTGATATTTGTATCTATATATGAAATTAATGAATTTGGTATTTCAATAATTGATAATATATGATTTTATTCTTTTATGAAATCTAAACTTAATATCCATTAAAGAAACCTAATTCATCAACTTAAAAGTATAGAATCAAAATCAGATTCAACGCAAACTACAACTACCAAAGACACGTTTTCCCTTTCCCCTTAAAGATGCAGGGGTTTTATGTGCTCATAAAAAAACACTTTCCAGTAAAATAAAGAATAGAAAACAGTTAAAAACATAAACAAATATGTACTTAAAACTAAAAAAAATATGTAGGTACTTTGCTACAAATACAACTGAAACAGCACACACGATTATGCGCAGATTATTAAGCCGAACTCTGATTCAAGTTTGAAATCGGCGAAAAAATCATGAATAAAACTCCATCAAAGTCTTTCAAAATTAAAAGTTAAAAAAACCCACTAGAAATACATCAAATACTTCCCTTCTAAAGTGTAAGAAATGGATCTTTAACTCTCACAGATTCCAAAGAAAAACCACAATACGAAAAAAATAAGACATAAAAAGTTAAAGAATGAATAGAATCATACTTGATCTGTTCATTGATTGCAGCTTCAGCCTCATCTGAATAGTTTTGGCGAGCCAAGGAGACATTATGTGCAATTGGGACAGCAAGATAATCCTTCTTCAGCTCCTGAAAAGGTTCAAATATCACCCCAGTGAGCGGTGCCGGTGCGTTTGAAGCAGCAGCACACACCCTCATGCTCCTGCTCCCATCACCATTAACAGAAAAACTCAAAGAAGAAGAAGAACAAAAGCCTAGCTTCTTCTTAGCACCATCACCACCCACACCATTTGAGAGAGAAAAGGTCAAAACCTTGGAACATGAAAGGGCCATTTGGGAGGAAAATGAAGAGAAATGGAGAAGATGATTTCAGTTGCGGCGAGGTGATTGTGTGTGAAGGGAGGAAGGGGCAAGGGTGATATAAGTAGTAGAGAAAAGGGGGTATTCTGGGAATTCAAATTTATTTTAACCGTTTGATTGAGAGACACGTGGATGGCTGAAATTCGTTACAAGTACGGGCGTGTGGCGAGCTCGTGCCCTATCCAGTATGAAAGCGGAATCTGTGGAAAAATCCTTTCCACGTCACAATCGAGCATACTCGAATCTGAGTCTACGCGCTCGAATACGTCAAGAAGTGGTACTCGCGCTTTGAGCGTTTCAATGAATTAGGTGCTTCAAAATTTTGTCTTTGTTCTTTCTTTCTATCTTTCACATTTTACTTTTCTTTCCAGAAAAAAAATCAAATGAAATAAAATGTGGTTATACTATTCAATTGTTCTATAATAATGCGACACTTCATATTTTTAACTATTTTTGTTCTCACTTAGTTTTTTTTTCCTTGATATAAAATAATATTTTTAATTAAGGACTGCAGTTTTTCTAATGCGTGTACAAAGACGCCATCCTTTTAAAATTTAATTCGTTTTTATTATATTGTTTCAAAATTGTTATTCTTTATCTTTATAAATGTTGAAAAAGTAACATTGTCTTTATTCTTTACGAGGGCATGACATGTATTCACATCGAGAATTCTAAGTAAATTTTAACATTATATATGTAGATATGTAATGTTAAGCAATAAATTTATAGAGACTGAAAAATAAATTAAAAGACTTTAAAAATTTGTATAATGTTTATTCTCAAATTTCTTACAATACATTTTTCACGTTGTAACAGAAGATTTTTTGTATTATTATTTTTAATTAAATTGAATGTCAATATTCCCTCATTGTAAAATTAAAAATTAAAATTCTTCTAAATACATTTTTTATATTAGAATTTAGAATTGTTAGTGTAAAAAATCTTTTGTAATAATAATAATAATATATTAGAATTAAAAACTTTATTTTTATTAAAAGTAACTGCGTTGGAATCAGGTTATTTCTATATTAAACTTAGTGAAAGAAAAAATGCCGTAATTTGTAATATTATATATATATATATATATATATATATATATATATATATATATATATATATATATAAATAATTACTTTTAGTGATAATTTATAAAATATGTAAAAACTCCTTTTTATTTGTTATTAATACTATAACTATTATTTAAAATAAAGAGCTTTTATTTTCTAAATATTATACTAAACTTTGTCGGTCATTGTCCATCTACCTTGACATCTATTTCATACAAACTTATCCAAAATGTTCAGGAATTTTTCTTCGTTACGGTATTACGTGGTCAACTACGTATTAATTTTATGATGCCATTTAATTTCACAAATTTTCAATAAAAAAATAGGAATGGATCATTATTACAATTTTCTAAGAGAATTCCTATTTATGTAAATTTCACACGTTTTAGTAAAAAAAAATAACAATTTAAAATTATTTCCCAAACCAACTTAGTAAGTGATTCGAAACCTGTCAAGTATAGGGAGATATTAGCGGAAGTATTTAATAGATAAATATTCTAAAGAATTATTTTTATGTAATCAAATAAGTGCATGAAATAAAGTAAAAAGCTGATGATTAAATTTATATATAATAATAGTATATACATAAATACAGCAGTTTATTTGGATAAAATTTATAAAAGACCAAATTAATAATTTTATAAATATAGTTTCAATAATTAAGATGATATTAAAGTTTTTTTTATCTATTTATTAAATTACCATTTAACATAAATAGATCATAATTAAAAAAATTAATATAATATTTTACTGTTAAGATAGAAATTAAAATAAAGATATTGTATTAAAAAAAATCAAATCCAATTCTAACATGATATTATTTTATTAAATTGTATAACATTTCAATTTTAACAACTTACAAATGATCAAATAAGGCGATACAAAATTGATAAAATAAAACATATTTGTAAACTTATAGATGTAGTATTAATACACTTATATAAGAAAATAACTATAATAATAAATATATCTAAAATAACCAAAGATAATCAATAGCCGACCATCGTCTTTTACTAGGAATGTTTTAATACCTATTCTTAATTTGTTTACACTAATTAGGTGGTCATCACAAAATAAACAACATAAACACAAGAAAACTCAAAAGAAAACAAACAAGATAAGCTAATGTGCAAAAGGAGTTTTTAAAAATCAAACATAAAACTATTATAATACATTACTCATTCATAAAACAACCATATCGCACACAAAGACTCATTTTAGACTCAATTATCCAAATACATGCCTTTAACATTGGGTTTCATTGTAGGTGTGCACTTGTAGTAATATTTATACTCTACACAATCATAAACAAATGAGTTATCACCCTACTACTCACAAGGTTAGTCTCATTCGCACCTAGGAACAAAACAATCCAATAGTTAAGACCTCTTGTCATTACACGCCATATAGAGAAGAATATTCCTCTCTATATGAGTTGAATGGTTGGTAGTATATTAGGATACCTACTTTTTAATTTCCCATATGTCAATGCATAAACCAAACATCACCAACACATCTCCTTGAAATTCTCTCAACAACAATACCACACATATCCATAACAAAATCCTCATTTCCACACATAAGATTATCATACTCATAAGCATACTCAAAGATTATATAATTCAATACCAAACAACCAAGAAGCAAAATAAAAAATAATTAAACATATAAATTCGCACTCAAACGTCCATCCTAAGCTTCTCATAAACGTCAAACCTTTCCCAAAAGTGACGCTTAGCAATAGTCATGGTACTCAACAACAGTCTTAGCGCTTAGCGCCATTCTTCTCACAAAAAGGCTCACTTAGCGGCACTCTCTTGTCGCTCAACGTCCTGAAACAAAATGCTCCAAACATGTAATGAAAGATGGTGCTCAGCGGTGCCCTACTACTACTCAATGCCAAAGCATTCCTATTTTATGGTGCTGAGTAGTACAAAACCGACATCCAACGGTCTGGAGCTAAAATGCTTTCAAACCTGCATAATGAATTGACTCTCAATGCCAGTCTGTCATTGCTTAACATTGTATAAAAAACAATACATGAAAACTTTATGATTTAGGAAATTAGAACTTGCTCAAATGATCAAATTGTTATTCCATTCTTAGTCCTTTGGTAAAAAAACTACTTTTAAAGTCAAGACACATACTAATTGGCTCAATTGACCAGATCCTAAGTTCCCCAATCAACAAAACTCAACCAAGACAATTAAATAATTCAAACATCCAATACACCAAATTCAACAGATCAATTTCATCATACCATTTAATTATGCAATTACAAATTTCAAGATATGTATAATATTAAAATAAAACAATTAACTTCCCTTACATGAGAGACAACACAAACTTGCTCAAAAGAAACTCAAACCCCTTTCAAGCTCACAGGATGTCCTATCTACATTTAGGAACAACACAAACACGATCAAGGCACACCATTATAATCACTAATAAAAAAAGATTCATATAGATGACTAAAAGTACAGATGCAAGTGAAAGAAGACTCACATGCAACAAATCACAAAAAAAAGATCAAGAAAAAGAGTTGAAACTCAACTTACGCAAACGGAGAAACTGATCAGTCCAAATTCAAGAGCTCGCCACAAAGATCAATTATACGGTTTCATTTCTTCAATCAAACGAGTAGAGTAGAGAAATCTTAAAGAGAAGTTAGACAGCTCTAGAAAAGTGGTTTTGAGAGAGATTATGTAGTTTAAAATAATGAAGTTTGTTCATAACAAAACTATTTATATTAAAACCTTTGAATATTAAAATAATTGTGTCTCACTATTTTTAAACCACTATTTCTGAAATATAACTTTCTATGTCTTCACAAAATGTGGTTACAATATTTTACTATTAAAATGTGCAAAATCGATATTCTAAATCACTCATTACGCTTCAGTTTTCGAAAAACTGAAGCGTATTAAAACGCGATGGCAAAGTTGTAATTTTTGAGACACTACTTTTTTTAATCCTCCTTTAGATTTATCATTATTAGAGAAATAAAGGAAAAATAGAGAAAGGGACATTGTTATATTTAATATAATTTTTGGTTATCGGTTGGTGAGATCAGAGAATAAAATGGCACCACCGTTATTCAATTGGGGGGTGAAGGACACCCATAGGGGAACCCCTATGGTGGTGAAGATGAAGAACCCAAATTGGTCGATGGTGGAACTGGACGGTCATGAAGACGATGACTAAATGACACCAACTTCTCCCATGGGTGTTTCACGGGACAAAGGAAAAGGAAGAGGCAAAAATGTGAAACAACTCACATGGGTTCTTCTCCTTAAAGCATATCGCGTCGTTGGTTGCCTGACCTCCCTAGCGTCGGCATTGATGGAGTTTGGGGTTATTTTCTAGTACTTTTATGTCTTGAGATAATTTGACATATGTGGATGGATGTGGCAGGTTGGGGATAGAATTTAAACACACTGATCAAGTTTCTTTTCATCTTCCCACTATCCAAATTGAAACATGTTGTTCACTATAGGTTTATTAAGTTTCTTGTTAATACTCAAACCACATTTGAGGTTTGTAATCATCATTATTTGAGGCACAACCAACATGGAATGAAGATTGTATTAATTTGTTGTTTATTTATATTATATATTTCCAGATGCATTGGTGATGTCTACCTAAAGAAGGTAAAGTTTAATAGAGCACCATTATTGTCAAAATTTCGACTCCTAGAACCCTTTGAGCAACCAATCCTTAAAGCTAAACCAACAATACTGGTATAGAAATTGTGTCCTCAAGATCAGTTTCTCATATTTGCATCAAATGGGTTATGGGAGCATCTAAGCAGTCAAGAAGCAGTTGACATTGTCCAAAGATGTCCCTGCAATGTAGGATTCTAATTTACTTAAGTTTCCTTTGCATATATAACTGTCATCTTTGGTATAAAAATGTGTTGAATAGATTATTGTGATACAAGGAGTGACAAAGAAACTTGTGAAAACAGAACTTTGTGAAGCTGTGAAGAAAAGAAAAATAAGATAGTCAAACTTGAAAAAGATTGACAAAGGGGTGAGGAGACATTTCCACGATGACATCACTGTTATAGTTTTGTATCTTGATTCAAATTTTTTGGCTCGTGCCAATTCTTGTGTACCCTTGGTTTCTATCAAAGGAGGTGGTGAAAATGGTTGTTGTTTAAGGAAGTGTTTGGGGTTTGAAGAGAATTTAGTTTTGAAGTGAGAATGAGAAGCTGATTTGGGGACGAAAATAGCTTCCATTAATAATTTGGTGTAATGGTTTTGCTATGGTGTGTTTGGAAGGGTTGAAGATGAACATGTGATAGTGGGAGTGACAGTGGCGGAATGAAATGGGGCTTGTTTGGGGACTTACTAGATAAGGAACCACATCCATGTTGTGGCTGCCATTGGATTTCAACAAATCATAAATGCGAAACTGGAAAAGTCCAAGATATTGCCTCGGTTCTTTTGAACGGAGGCGAAAAGTCCTTCTAAAAAAAATAAAAAAGGAAAGTTCTATTGCTTCAGTTACCTTTGAACCGAGGCAAAAAGTCTATCTCTTTTGCTTTGGCCTACAACCGAGGAAAAAAGGGATAGACTTTTTGCCTCGTATGTATATGTCTCGGTTCCGAAATTGCTATCTATGTGCGAAAATAACCGTTGTTGTTTCCCTTGACTGCACTAGTGAATTGAAAGTAGTTATAATATAATGAACAATCAAATTATCATTAATATAAAATAGTTTGTTAGGGTTTATAATTTATTAAATCTTTCTTATTTGTTTCGATTAACTTGTCAAAAAATATTAAAATTTTGTGTACCATTTATTTAAAGAATATGAATAAATAATTTATAATTTAAATCTTTAACTTGACAAACGAAATTATATTTCTTTAATTGATTTTAAAAAATTAAAATCATTACGTCACTTTAACCCACACTTTCAGGCTTAATTAAAAAATACAAATTATTATGTCGTAACCATTTGGATGCCCATTCTCTCTTCTGTCTTTATTATTGCTGCTACTATTTCTATTACAAGACGTTCTCACATTTACATATTCTTTTTTATTTTTCTTTAAACTTATTTCTCTTGCATAAAATTGAAAACATGGGCACCGCAACTTCATGAAATAGTCACCTCCATCCTCCTCCTTGAAATATAGGCAAACACTAAAAAAGGAGGGAGTTTGGACTAATGCAAAAACAGCGTATAATGTCACGTGTTCAACGTCTAACCACTCAATAGCCAACATTAAAAATGACCAGTAGCAATTTTGTAAGTAAATGCAATCATTAAACGTCGTTTAGAATTATAATTCGACATAAAAGGATATAAAACGTCAAATGCCTCAACGTTAGACGTCAAAAGGATAGTCAATTCAATAAAAATTTGAGTAGGAGATTGAAAATTCATTCACTTTATCTTAGTGCGCAAGACCCTCTTCTCTGCTCAAATTTTTCTCGAACGAAGTTTGACGACCATCACATGTAATCTTTCTTTCATTTGCTACAAATGCATGTTAATTAACTACTTTATGTTTGATTTTCGTTTGTTTTCACCGATTATTTTCGTGTTCTTGTCCTTCATAGGCGCATTCTGCTTTCTTTCTCACTAGTGGCAACACTTTATTCGATGAACTCGCCTTTTGAAGGATAATTTTCATTTTCATTTTGAAGAACTTATTTGTTGAACTTGTTTGTTGGTTAACTTGTTTGTTTGTTGTTGTTGTTTGGTTGAACTTGTTTGTTGTTGTTGTTTGATTGAACTTGTTTGTTGTTTGTTATTGTTATTTGTTGTTGATCCTATATTACCGTTCATAGTTCTGCTTTTTAGGTCTCGTAGAGTTGTAAAAAAGGATTACAATTAATTAAAAAAAATTAAAAAAAAAATTGATTAAACTTTAAAACATGAAAGCATTTAGGCGCATAGACAATTTTTTCTTAACAATTGATGATTACTCAAGAAGGGTATGAGTTTATATCTTGAGAAACAAAACTGAAACATTTCAGAAGTTTAAACATTGACATAGTCAAACTAAAAATCAGCAGGAATCTAAGTTAAAGGTATTGAGGACTGACAATGGACTTGAATTAGTCTATGATATCTTTAATAACTATTGTGCTAATCATGGTATTAAGAGACATAAAATTGTGGCTGCAACTCCACAACAAAATGGTCTTGCAGAAAGGATGAATATAACCATTCTTGAGAAGGCCAGGTGCACGAACTAAAGTATTTTGGGGTGACGTTGTCAACACAACAGTGTATTTGATAAATAGGAATCCATCGTCTGCCATAGAGAATGAAACACCAATGGAGGTTTGGAGTGGTAAACCTGCATATTACTCAAATCTAAAGGTGTTTTTGGCTTATGCTCATGTAAATAAAGACAGGCTAGAAGCCAAGGCTGAGAAATGTGTGTTTCTTGGGTACGTAGAAGGCGTTAAAGGATACAGATTGTGGAGGCTGGATTCAAAACCATCCAAACTCATCAATTAGTAGAGATGTAATCTTTGATGAAGTAAGGATGGGAATGAATACTTTAAACCAAGAATCAGAGATGGAGAAATTACAATTTAAGGTAGAGATGCTTCTAGATAAAACTCAACAAGATCTTACTAATGACCAAGAAAATTCATCAAGTAACATTGAGAAATCAGCTTTTGATCAAGCCACCAATGACTATCAACTTGTTTGTGATACGGAAAAAAGAATCTCCAAACCAACTAAGAGGTTTGGACAAGTTGATTTAATATGTTATGCTTTGAATACATCTGAAGCGATAAATTAACCAGATGAACCAAGAAACTTCAAAGAGGCTCTTGAGAGTGAACTGATAACTCCCTAATTTTGCATTCTTTTATGTGTTTAAAAGCTTTTGTTAGTGCATTTTAGTTTTTAACTGTTTAGAATTAGGCTAGTTTTAGGTTTTTCCTTAAATTCTTTAGATTTGTAGAATTTTAGTTAAAAATAGGTTTTTAGATGTAATTTTTAGCTTTTGTTAATAATTAGGAAATTGGTATTTTTCTGAAATTCTTTCAATAAAAATGTTTTGTTTTAATTAGGTTGTAATGTCATAATTTTTCTTCTTATTTGCATTTTAACCCTTTAATTCATTTTTTTTAGATTTGGATTTGATTGGGCTTAGAAAGCTAGCAGGAACCTTGGATTGTTTTGAGCTGAAGAAGAATTTGGGCTGATTCTGAATTGGGCCGCTAGAAGGCTAATGTACACATTTGGTCAGTTTCACCCACTCAAAACACTGCTGCCACACTATGAATTGGGTGCTACTGCATTTCAAGATTGGGCCGCTGATGTATTTGAGATTGGGCTGGCAGATTTGTCATGCTGCACTTGGCATTTGGGCTTAAGTTGGACGACGTCATTTTAGTGCTAAAGCAGTTGCTGCCTTTCCTTCTTTGGGGTAAGTCTCGTGACTCAATTCATTTGGAGAGGAAACGAACACCCAAGAAGTTAGGGCTTTATGCACCAGAGAGAGTGAGAGAAAGATAGTTCCATGGCTCAAGTACTACTTACCCGAACGATGAAGGCAGACCAGTGCACGTGGAAGGGAGCTCGAACCAGCGGGAAAGTTGAAGATGATCGGAGGGTTGGGAGAGCAAAACTTATGGAGGTCGTTGGATCAAGATGAAGTATAGCAAGCAAGGTACCCCTCTCCCATTTTTCTTTTCTCTTTTCTTTTCAACCTTATATAAAGGGGTAGTTTTCTACACAAGATACACTTTTACAACTTTTCGCTACAGTTCTCCATTCTTTAGATTAGGGTTTTACTCGCTTTTATAGAGTAGGGATTTTGTTACTGGATTTCGCGGAGGAATTCACGAGAGTGACAGAAGTGAGCTTCCTCTGTGGTTTCTGGTATGCTTATACGGTTAGATTTTGATTTTAATAAAGCGTTGATGTTGTTTTTTATTTTTCGTTTCAATTTCTATTTTCTACTTTTAAATTCCGTTCTTATTTAGATTATGTGATTGTGTTTCTTGTTCTTCATTGAAAACGAGTTGAACTCATAACTCTGCACATCTACAATTCCTTTTTGGAATTAAATGACCCCGAGGTGAGTGTGCATGACCGAGATGTCTTCTCGAGTCAGAGTTGATTTCAACGAGAAAAAATATTGTTCTTAACTTCTGTCAATTCTTGAAAAACATGATTTAGACTCTATGACTCTACATAGTTAAATATCCTTAGGGAATTACATGACTCCACAGTGAGCATGACATAACGAGATGTCTTCTCGAGATGGAGATGAGTCTAATGAAGAAAAAATTATTGTAATTCATGTTTTGTTTCTGTCATTTCATTTTAATTAGGATTTTATATGTTTTAGAGTATATTGTATGTGTTCGTAAATTTCTATCTCTGATATTGATTAGAAGCATGAATTACATTTAGGTTCATTGTGATTTTGATGAACTGAGTGATGATTATTGACTTTTAAGTTCTAGAAATGAACTTTAAGACCCTGCGATGAGCTTATCTTAACAGGATGTCTTCCTAATATATGATCAACCACTTTGTGCATTGATTTCATATGAATTTGATTCTAGTTTTTTATTCTAACCAATTCTCCTTACTGATTCTTTGATTTTTAATATTTCTTTTGATTGTAATATCTTTAGTACTTGATTTGCAAATAGGATAGTTTGATTTGGTACTGTTTTAAATCTGTATAGTTCATTTAGTTGTTGATTTCAGTTTTAATTGGTAGTACTGACATGATTGTTTCTTATTACTTCTGTTTAGATTGTATAGTGTATGTTTCCATCTCAGTTTTAGGTAGTTATAGTAATTAGATTTTATTTCTGTTTTAGGCAGTATAGACATTTATTTTATTTTCTTTTATTTCATTTTATACTTCATTCTTTCATTCAAACAAAGTTTAGATTTTATCTTTTTAGTTTCATTCTTTCATTTTTAAATTCCCCACCTTGCATTATTAATTAGTAAATAAACACAAGACCTTAACTCTAAACTTTAATCTTAACTTTGTTGAGTCCTAGGATTGATATTTTGGTCATCCCTATGCTACATTAGTGGGGGACCAGACTTTGTTCTGCCTTAGGCGACTAAAAGGCAGTTTAACATGAACAACGAAAGCTTTGGTTGTGTGTCATGGAAGAAGAACTTGAATCACTTAGAAAGAACAACACCTACAAACTTGTAAATTTACCTAAGGGCCCAAAGGTGATTGGATGCAAATGGATCTTCAAGAAGAAGGGTGAGATTCCAGGGGTTCAAAAGGCTCAATTTAAGGCAAGATTGGTGGCAAAGGAGTTTAGTCAAGTCGAAGGTGTGGATTACAATGATGTTTTTGTCACTGTGGTGAAACTCTATTCATTCAGAATTTTGATGTTAATTGTAAACCAGTTTGATTTTATCTGGTGCAATTGAATTTCAAGACTGCTTTCCTACATGGAAACTTAAAGGAAACAATTTATATGAGCCAACCAGAAGGATTTCCACTTGATGATAAGGTATGCCTCTTGCAAAAATCATTGTATTGTCTAAAACAAAGTCCCAGGAAGTGGTACAAGAAGTTTGATGACTTCTTAATGAAGTTGAACTTCAAGAGATGTAGTTACAATAGTTATGTCTACATACTCGAAAAGGGAGATTAGTTGTATCTATTGTTGTATGTAGATGATATTCTAGTAGCAAAAAAAGACCAAGGGATGATTAATGATCTAAAGCTTACTCTGAATTCAAAATTTGAGATGAAGGATCTTGGAAAAGCTAGTTGAATTCTTGGAGTAGACATCACCATAGATAAGTTGTAAGGTACCTTATTTTTGTCTCAATAGATTTATATGAAGAAGATTGTGGAAAGGTTTAGGATGTATAAAGCTAAATTAGTGAGCTCACCTCTAGCCCATCACATGAAACTCTCAAGGAGGCAAGACATCATTTTTGATGATGATAGGAAAGATGGAACTTATTCCTTATGCTTGTGGACTGGGCAACATTATGTATGGAATGATTTGCACTAGACTAGATCTTGCACATGTTGTTAATGTTGTGAGCAAGTTCATAGCAGAACCCGTACGTGCTCATTGGGAAGCTCTAAAGTGGATTCTCAGATATTTGAATGGATCTATAAACTTGGGTCTTCTATATCAGAGGAAGACTCATTTTAAATCCATCATTGAAGGCTTTGTTGATGTTGACTATGTTGGATGCCCTGATACCAGAAAATCTCTCTCAAGATATGTGTTTACTCTGTTTGGAACAACTATGATATGGAAGGAAAATCTCCAATCTGTTATAGCTTCTTCTACCACAAAAGCAGAATATAATGCTTTGGTTGAAGGGATAAAAGAAGGTTTCTGGCTAAAGGAAATGCTCTTTGAACTTGGATTCAAATAGAATAGTGTACAAATCTTTTTTTATAGCTAAAGTGTTATTCATATAGCCAACAATCAAATGTATCATTCAAAGACCAAACATATTGATGTTAAACTACATTTTATTAGAGATGTGATTGATTCAAGTGTTATTGAAGTAGTGAATATTGATTCTAATGACAATCCAGCAGATATGTTAACTAAAGTGTTTCCCATAAATAAGTTTGAAAAATGCTTAAGCCTTGTGGGTTTTAGTTATATTTGATTTCATGGGATTGGTTGTACAAACTGCATTGAAGTGTCAAGGTGGAGGAGAAATGTTGCAAATGACTCTTCATTTGAAGTTTTCTTATTATTTATGAATAACAGTTTAACGGTCATGGTTGGTTGTGTTTTTTTAATGTTTATTGTTATGTTTATTATGTATTATGTGATATATATATATATATATATATATATATATGTGTGTGTGTGTGTGTGTGTGTGTGGGGTTTGCTAACTTGCGTACGCCTGTTTTTCAGTTGGTACATTTTAGCAATGTGTACCGGGTTTTAGTAGACAAAAATACCCTAATATATCATGAATTATAAGTTTTAAGGTTAAGGGTATTTCAATAATTTTCATTCTCAAAACTAAAACAAAAGGAAACCCCGAAACCCTTGCTTACCTTCCTCATTTGTCTCAACCATTTCTCTTTCATCTCTCTCACTCCAATATTTTTTCTGTCATTCCTAAGCTAGTCCCAATTGAAAAAATAAAAAACATTTGCCTAACCCTAATCTACCTTTCTCACTTATCCAATTTGTTTCTCTCTCATCTCCATACTTTTCCTCACCCACACACAACAACCTGCGACACCGTAATTTGTTGTTATTCTCTGTTCGTTCATTTGTTTTCCAGTTTAATAACAAAATAATTGATGATGTTGATGTTGATTTTCGATTGGAGAGATGTCTTCTATATTTTCCCTTCTGATTATTATTAAATTTGTAAAAAACTAAAATCTACAATAGTTTCAATAATTTCAAAACTACAACCTTATAAGCAAGAATATATTATTGTTTTGTGCTACAAGTTTTTTTTCTTTCTTTTTTATAATCAACTTATAAGTTTTTCATATTTCCTTTTTTTAAGGTTGGATTTGCTGTGAACATTAGAAATCAAGCTGGAGAAGAGGCGAGAATGCGTCAAAAGTATCATAATCCTCTAATGAAAACGAGTTTTCCAAATTATTGAAATTCTTGTAGACTTTAGTTTTTTACAAATTTAATAATAACCAGAAGGGAAAATATATAACACAATTCTCCAATCAAAAATCAACATCAACATCATCAATTATTTTGTTATAAATTGAAAAACAAATGAGCGAATAGAGAAGAACAACAAATTGCGGTGTCGCGGGTTGTTCTGTGTGGGTGAGGGAAATTATGGAGAAGAGAAAGAAACAAATTGGATAAGTGAGGAAGGTAGATTAGGGTCAGGCGAGTGTTTCTGATTTTTTTCAATTGAAACTAGTGTAGGAATGACAGAGAAAATGTTGGAGTAAGAGAGATGAAAGAGAAAGGGTTTAGAGGAATGAGGGAGGTGAGTAAGGGTTTGGGGGCTTTGTTTTTGGCTTAATAGCCTCTTTTGTCCCTAGTTTTACTCGATTGTGTCAATTTAGTCTCTAGTTTTAAAAAAGCGACAACTTGGTCCTCATTTAGTAAATTTTGCATCAATTTCGTCCCTTCCGTTAAATAGAAACAAACGGAGTTAAGGATGGATGATCTGGCAGAAACGTGGCATTTTTAAATTGTATAGGTGGTGACGTGTTTAGTATTTCCTTTAATTATAATTAATTTGGATTAATGTTTTTCTTTTAATAACTTTTAATTATAATTAATGTGATATTAGTCAACGTCTGACCATCCTACCTCTACGCCTCTCACTTCGTCGCATCGTTCTCCCCCGTCACGAGACAGAAGAGCAAAGAGTACAAATGGTGGGTTTTATTGAAGGGTTAGTCTCTGGTTTTTCAGATTGGCGGAGAAGAGAAGGGAAGGAAGCCTCAGATCAAATATTCTTCTTCTTCTTCCAAAAAATAGAATTGTAGTATCTGCCCCACTTGCCCCCTCTCTCACTTCCCCTGCTACCCCACTCCGCCTCCCCCATCCCCCACCCTATGACCACCCCCACCCCCACCAAACCCCTCTTTCTTACGCCCCCGCCAACCCTAATTTCATAATTTCAAGAGACCCCGAATCCATCCTACCATTCTGTCCCACCACCCTCACAATGCCCAATTTAGTGGGTTGCGCAAGGCTGCATTGCAATTTATCCATGGTTGTTCTGGTTTGGCTCTCTTGTTTTGCAGGTCTGAGGAGGCACGATGTTGATCCACGATGAGGATGCTTGCGGTGGGGATGGTTTCTACGTGATTAGGGTTCTGCAATTTGGGGGCTCTTTTCAATTAGTTTTTGGGGCTGGTTGCGTTTCCTTGCAGGTTTCGAAACTCGTGATGAATCTGGTGGTTTTGGAATGGACAAAACTCGCGAGGTGGAGGCGCAATCTGGGTTTTGTATATGGGTCGTTGTTTACTGGATTGAGGTTGATGCATGTCAAGACATAAAGGATGATGGAGATGGCGTGGAGGAAATTGGAGTTTTCACGGTGGAGAATGGAGGAGAAGATGAACTTTCTCGGGTTCTCTCTATTTGTCACGATTTGGGTGGTTGATGGAAGAACGAAGGAATTCTCGCGGTGGTCCGAGGTAGCTCGCGGTGGTGCGTCAATGGAGGTGATGTGATTCACTATGGTTGTTGGACGATGTTGGTTGTGTTCTTGAGCGTGGTTGAGGATGAATGAGGAGTTGATGGTGGCCTTGAATGGTTGCGCGAAGAACGACGATTTTGGTCGGTCAGCTACCGCTAACAAAGTTGGAGAAGAGACCGTTTCTGAAAAAGAGAAAAAGAAACCCTAGAGAAAAGAGGGCTTGGGCCTGGCCTAGAAAATACAAAGTGCACTCTTAAATTTCATCTCTGCACCCATTCACTAACACGTCAGGATAAATATATCTACAAAATAACATGTCTTCTGCCATATCATCAATCTTTAACTCTGTTTGTTTCTATTTAACGGAAGGGACAAAGTTGACGCAAAATTTATCAAATGAGGACCAAGTTGACACTTTTTTAAAACTAGGGACCAAATTGACACAATCGAATAAAACTAGGGACAAAAGAGACTATTAAACCCTTCTTTTTTAGTTTTGAGAATGAAAAATTATTAAAATACCCTTAACCTTAAAACTTAGAATCCATGATATATTAGGGTATTTTTGTCTACTAAAACCTGATACACATTACTAAAATGTACCGACTGAAAAACAGATGTACGCAAGTTAGCAAATATATATATATATATATATATATATATATATATATATATATATATAAAAGCCAAAAGACATACAAATACGTAGATTATGTTTGGTAGTTATGAATAACTATAAGAAAAAATTAATAGTTATAATAAAGTTGTAGAATTTAAAGAAAATGGTACGAAACCAAACCTTGTTAAAGTTTGAAGTACAAGTGGAACAATCATTGCAAAATATATCTATAAATAGGAATTGGGTTATGAAGGGCTAGAAAAGAAACTTGAGGAGTAACATGATAAGTGTGAACTTTACTTGTATTTGTTACTTAAAATGTTGTGCTTTTGAGTAATTTAAGTGTTTATTATCATGAAAAGTATATAAATGTTTATGTAAGTATAGTTTTGAATGTTTAAATGTGTTTTGATGCTTTTGTATGTTTATATCGAAGTAGAATAAGGATTGGATACTGTCAAAGACTTGGAGCGTGTCACTCGCCAAGCCAGAAGGATCCAGTAGCCCAGCGAGCTGGAGCTGCTCGCCCAGCGAGCCAGTCACCCAGCGAGAAGAGGCCACTCGCCCAGCGAGTGGAGGCGTCTCGCCCAGCGAGAATTCACTTACGGTCCTTCTTTTTAAAATGTCACGAAACTGATCCAGAGAGGGGGGGAGGAGACAGTGGGAACGCTGCAGCTCGTGTCATAGTTCGTGTATGGGTGCTTCCAAGGTACAAAACCACCACTTTGTACCATCCAATCCATCAATTCTTGCTTTTGAGATGCATATGTGTAGCTAGAACTCCATTTCACTGGGGTTGAGAGTAAAGTTCTGAAACTCTTTGTAATCTATCTATTAATACATGATCTTGTATGAACTTTGTGTTTTATCTTGATTATTCATGCCTACGATGGAAATCTGAGCTAATTGAACGGTTAAATCATTGGAAAATGCATGAGACCGCGGACCTAGGATAGAACAACTAAGGGATTTCAATTCTAGACATAGTTTGGAACTTTTAGTCATCTGTGACATTGTGTTTAAGGCAAATCTGATTTCTGAATCTGCTAAGGAATTAGTGATTTAGTTTGAATGATTCAAAAATAGTCATCTGAGGAATTAGAGGCTTATTTGCCTAAGATGTCGATGCTTAATTTTGAGGAATTGTGTTAGTAGAAAATTATATGATTGATGAACTTGAATGTCAACCCTAGTGAACCTAAATTCGACTGTTTTTACCACTTTATTTACATCTGTATGCTAAACTAAAGTTTGTTACAAAAATTCGTTTTATAATCGCTAAATTAGTAAACTTTAACAATCAGTGAATCAAAACAAATCTCTTGGGAAACGATATCCGGACTTACCTGTTTATTACTTGAACGACTCGGTACGCTTGCCGAGATCTCAACATAACAACAAAGAGATCACGATGCAAGAAGAAAAAGAATGAAAAACGGGAAAGGAATAAACAGGTGAAGAAAATTTAAAGTTACCTGTCACTTCAATTTTGATCAACTTTATTTTAGGTCAGACTATTTTTTTAATGTTTAATGTAATCTTTAATTTCGTAATTTATGTTTAATTTGATCTTTTTTTCTCACAACGTTTAAATTGTTAACGATAAAATATCCACAGCACCAATCAGTGAATTACATATAGTTATTGGCTAACATGGACACATCACCCTTGACACGTCATCATCATCTCCTACGTCCAGAAATCCTAATTTCCCTCTACACAGAAACCCTAGCCACCACATAACCCTAGTTGTCGTCGTTATGCTCAAGGCCAACCACCATCTTCACACCTCCATCATCAGAGATTTTGAAACCTTAACCAGAAACCTTTCGTGAAAATATCACGCATTGGCCACGTCGTTGTTCAAAACGCTCCACCACAAGCATCGCGAAACCGAATCGCGAGTTCCTCGCGCCTTTGAACAACGTCGTCGTGAGGCTTCTTCATTCTCCACCAGCCACCATCAACCTGAAACACAAAAGATCAAAACCCAGAGAACTAGAAATCTCCTTCATCACCAACCTCTTGCCAGCAAAGCCCAAATTGTAGAAACGCAAAGCCGGATCACAATCATCTTCAACGGTCGCACTAGCGCCTCTCTGCAAGCTTCCCCACCGCGCCTTCTTCATTCACCTATAGGAGAAACACCTAGAAGCAAACAAATTATCACGAAGTTCACCAATACCACCGTGAAGGAGAAACCCTAATCTCGTGTGATGGCATTAGAGCAAGCTCTTTCCTAATCTGCAAATGCAAATCTAAAACCCTAATTTTTGGGTGAATAAAGGGGTTGCCACAAGTCAAGCCCTCATTGGTGCAACCATTAGTCAACTCTCATACTAGCCACGTCAGCCAATAATTGTCATGTAATTCACTTATTGGTGTTGTGGACATTTTGCCGTTTTAAACTTCGTCAATAAAAATGAACAAATTGAACATAAATTATGAAATTAGGAACTACATTAAACATTCCAAAAAAAAAATGACTCCCACATCAAACAAAATTGACGAAAATAGAGACTATCAGTGATATTAAGCCTTATTTCAATTATCAAACCATGAGATGGGATATTTGTTACTTTTAAAATGAATTATACTAGTTTGCTTGTTTAATTTATGTATTTTTTTGATTGGTGAGATCTTCATAGGCTTATTTTATTTGTTTATTATACTTATAAATAAACTTACTTATATATAACTATAATTGTTGATATTTCTAATTTTATTATATTTAAAAATACTGTTATTTAGATAATGTGGTTATGTAATTAGTTATTTCAATTATACTATATTTCACAATTTATCTTTTAATTACTAAATTTTGGTTGACAAATAAATATATAAACTATATATATATATATATATATATATATAAACTATATATATATATATATATATATATATATATATATATATATATATATATATTACTTCTCGTAATTATATCTCTTCCCTGATAGAAACCTAATATATGAATATATGTAGTTAATAATATAATAGGTAATAATTTTATATTTTATTTGTAAGTAAAGATGTTAATATATTTAAGCTATTGAATTAACTTGTGGCTGGAGGTTTTGAGATCCTTAAAAATATAGACAGCCAGAAGGTAAAATAAAAGTATAATAGAGTTAGGTTTTATCGATTAACAGGTTAAAGTTTAAGTAGGTTTTCTCTAATTATAGAACCAAGATGCACTATTGTTATCTTTTTATAAATAGGTTTTTTAAAATCCTTTTGACTTTTTTTTAGAGTAATCTCACCTAGAGAAAGTTGGAATTATCCTGAAGAACTTTTGAACTCTACTCTATCAAGATTACAATTAGAGTAACTTTTATTTCTATCTCTTTGCATGTCGGTGATTCTAATAGAATATACTCAAATCATTGATTTGATTTGTTGTGTGTAATAGGTTTATTATTGTGAGTGTAAGCTATAAGAAGTGTTATGAAGCTTTAGGGAGACCAATCGAGATTAGGAGAGTCAATTTTAGCTTATTCATGATTGTGTATAATTCATGTTATTCATATAACCAGATTTACCTAATAATGATTTTGTAGTAACTCAAGAAAGAAGTAAATTATTTTCTTGGATCGTTACGGTTGAAAAAGATTTAAATTAGTAAATAATAATAAATCTTTATAATATTTTAAACACTCGTTTATTTTCAATAATTACTATAAATGTAATTCAAAATTCTTTATGAGAAAAAAATTAATTTTTTTTATAACATGAATTTATAAATGTATGTGTTGTTGTATTTATTTGACTTATCTATACATTTAAATTATTACTTTTATAATTATTTTTACTTTTTTTCCTGTTTCCTAAATAAAATAAAATTGTGTGAATGTAAATTCTAAATAGATAAGTGTTTCAAATACCTTTTTTTGCATTAATTTAAGCAATATTTTTGGACCACAAATTGGAAAATCCAGTCATGTTTTGAGTTAAGTTTACTTTGGTTTTCACATTGAATCAGACATGGTTTAGGATTTTTTTTCTTAATCAATTGCATATAGTGATCTAGCCACGATACTAATGTTTGGAATATAATCTGATACATAATCTAAAGATCCTTAACATCTTTGCAAATGGTTTTCATTTTCATTTCATTAGGAAATTTTGTAGCCAATTCTACACTTGAGAATGGGTAATTGTGGTTTGGGTTATCCCCATCTTTTTTAGTAGGTACTATCACTTAGAAATGGAAATTTTTTTAAGGTTGCGAGTAATTGGTATTTTAATACTCGTCTATACATTAGGTGTGAATAATATATTAAACATATTTACGAATATTTTCTATCCAAAAAATAAAAAAATAATTTATATTTTATTAAATAAAATTTAATTAAAAATAAAATTAATTTATATTTTATAAAGTTAAATTTAATTAAAATTAAATTTTAATTTATATTTAATTTAATTTATATTATATTTTATATATATTTTTTAATTTTATTTTAATAATTTGTAAAAATATATCTTTTAAATATTTTCGAACATTTACGAGTTTTGAGATATCGATAGATAAATTTTAAAACATGTGAATTTTTATCGAATCGAGTTGTAGGTGGAAAATATCTGACCCAACCTATTGGCATACATGCTACCACTCTTTGTCAAGTTTTTAAATATTTTGTGTTTTTTCACTTATTTTGAGAATATTAAAACATCATGAGTGAATCTTCCTACACCTCCCTCACCTTATCTTGCACCTCCAAATTTACCTGTTTGCCCTTCATTTAATAAAAAGTCAAAATGGTAATTAATAAATTAAATTTTTTTAACCCCCAACCATTTTTCTAACTCCCAACCACAAGCACAAAAATATTCCTTCTTTATAAACCCTGAGGTCCCTTAGGTGCACTGTTCTTGGTTTTGCACTGTAGCAGCAGCAAGTAATTTTTGGTTTACTACATTGTAATTGGATTGAATTGTAAGATTTGGAGATACATCGTCACGGCAGGAGGAAGAGGAAGAAGACACTGTGCGCTGGCGAAGGTACGCAACCGAGGAAGAAGACACTGTGCGCCGGCGAAGGTACGCAACCGCACTTCGAGGTGCGGAAAGACTCAACCGCACTTCGAAGTGCGTTTTTTATTATGGGGCCGCACTTTGAAGTGCGGTTTGTGATATCTTTTTTTTTTTATTTTGCATGCTTTTGTTTAATTTTTTCTTGTTTTGTTTGTTTGATGCAATTTTTTTATTTAATGTTTTTTTAATTATATTAGTACAATGCTGGGGTGGTGGTCATAGTGCTGGGTTTTGGGAGATTTATATGCTGTGAGCGAGAGAGGAAGAAAACAGTGTGAGGTTTGGGTAGTGGAATCTGGTAACCGCACTTGGAGGTGCGGAAAGCAGTGGCCGCACTTCGAAGTGCGTTTTTCATTTTGTAGCCGCACTTTGAAATGCGGTTAGTGATATGTAATTTTAATTTTTTTTGTGCATGGTTTTTTTTTTGTTTAATTTTTTTTTCTTTATTTTATTTCATGCATGTTTTTTTATTTAATGATTTTGTAGTTAAATTCCTGCAATCCTTTTTTTTACATGTTTTTTTATTTCTTTTTTTTATGTTTTTTTTATTATGTTATTATTTTTAATTTAAATTTATTGTTTTATGTTATGATTATTTATTTTAAATTTTTTTTTCATGGATTATGGTTAGTCATTACGGAGTGATTAGGGAGTGTATTTAGGTTATCTGAATTTTTAATAATATTTAGGTTATATGAATTTTTTATTAGGGAGTGTTTTTGAATTTTTTATTTGTAATTTAATAAATCTTTAAATTTTAATATTTATTGTAGGTCATATTTAATTATATGAGATGAATAACTATCCATATTTGGATTCTGAAATAAATTCTGATTTTATATCGGAGTTTTCTTATTCTTTAAAAGAAGTGGGTGAGGGTGATTATTCAGATCAATTTTCCACTGATAAAATATTCCCAACACGCGCCGATTTAATTCAATGGGTTCGAAAGATTGCATTTGATCTTGGATTTGTTGTCGTCACTATAAGATCTGACACAACAACTGGTGAAGCTGGTAGAAAGACATTTATTTTGTTAGGCTGTGAAAGAAGCGGGAAGTATAGGAAGTATAAGGCAGATGTTCAACCTAGTTTCTCTGGCACAAGAAAATGTGAGTGTCCGTTTAGGTTGAGGGGTAAACCTAAAGGAGATGGTTGGGTGTTGAAGGTTATGTGCGGCTATCACAGCCATGAATTAGCAGAGACTTTGGTCGGTCATCCTTTCGCGGGTAGGTTAAATGCGGCTGAACAATCAATTCTTGTGGACATGACTAATAGTCAAGTAAAGCCGTCAAATATTCTTTTGACTCTGAAAGAACATAATGAATATAACGTGACAACGATAAAGCAAATATATAATGCGAGGTACACGTACAAACGATCTTTGAGAGGGTCTAGAACGGAAATGCAGCAGTTGATGATGTTGTTATATAGAGACAAATACATCCAGAGAAGTAGATGTTTGGACGATTCTGACGTGGTAAGTGACTTGTTTTGGACACATCCCGATTCAGTGCACTTAGTCAATTCTTTTAATATTGTTTTCTTAATGGATACGACGTACAAGACGAACAAATATCGACTTCCGTTGCTCGAGATTGTGGGAGTCACATCAACTGGTTTGACATTCATAGCCGCCTTTGCATTACTTTCAAGTGAACGCCAAAGTAATTTCACTTGGGCATTGGAAAGGTTCAAAGGATTATTATTGACATCAGAGGGCGGTCCACGCGTTATTATCACTGACAAAGACCTTGCTTTGATAAATGCAATTAATAATGTCTTTCCGGAGACTTATCAGATGTTATGTACATTCCACATTGCGAAAAATGTTAGAGCCAAATGCAAGATGTTAGTGGATAAGGTTGAGTCAGTGGATGTGTTGATGGAAGTGTGGCAGAATGTCATGGATTGTGACGACCAGTCTATGTTTAGTGCTTATGTTCATCGTCTTGAGTATGCCTCTTCTACATGGCCTCTATTTTTTGATTATGTCAACCGCACTTGGATAATTCCGCACTTGAGCCTAACTTTTGGACCACATGACTGTTTCATCTCAGCTGAAGCTTTATCGTGGTCCACACCAAGCAGCTCCATGATATGAGATCGAGCCTCATCATACTCTAACTCCTCAACCTCACAAAATTGTCCCATGATGGATAAGTAGTGGAGCAAATTCATAACGTCATCTAATGTGACAGTCATCTCACCTATCGGTAGGTGGAAAGTATTAGTCTCTATGTGCCACCTCTCCGAAAGGGCAACGATCAATCCATGATCGGCATACTCGTATGAGAGGTTTACTAAACAACCCAACCCCGACATGGAGATATAAGGCTCAATGGCCTCATGATACATTCCAAAATGCTTCAATTTTTTGCCATGGGTGACAACCTTTATCCCCCTTCGATCCTGAATACAAACATAATTATATAAAAAAATGTAACATTTATTAAACAATTAAAATTTAGATTGATGACTAACCCGGCCTTGCCATATGGCAAATGCAACATGCTGGGTATAGTGAGTAAGTAAGGAGGTGTCATGTGGACCTCCTGGGAATCCATCATCTTCAGCTTCGTCTTCATCTTCATCTTCACCTTCACCTTCATGTTCTTCTTGACTACAGTCATGCTGCTGCTGAATATCCTCCTCCTCTAACGTAATCATCCTGACTATGTCCATGCTGTAATAACTCTTCCTGCTCCTCATTATCATGCTCATGAATAACGTCCACGCGATATTCTTCTACTCGTCTTCTACGAGCAGATGCCGTAGGTCGTCTTCTTTCATCTGATGGCTCACTATGAGAGGATGAAGCCTCACCATGATATCCACCTCTAGTTTTAACCATATCTATTAACCAATTATATTATTAACATATTATATACAAAAAAATAATTAATAATGTAATCAAAAATATTCAAACAAATAAAAAATAATATAAAAATCTAAAAATATTACATATATAATAATTAAATTATTACAAAAAATTCCAAATTAATAATTATTATTTATTTCAATAAACAATTTAATTATTATTTTAATTTAAAAAAAATTAAAAAATTTAAAAAAATTAAATAAAATTAAATATACAAAAATAAGAGAGTCACCACATAAATACTTTATATTTCTATATTATTTTGATACCTAGTATAAAAAAAATCTTTTTAACTAGTATAAAAAGCCCATTTTACATTAGTATCTACTGGTTCACATTAGTATCTACTACATATTAGTATCTACTACATTACTATCTACAGTGTATAGTGTCAGTAACCATTTTAAATTAGTACCTACTAGTATAAAAAAATCATTTTACATTAGTATCTACTGGGTATAGTGTAAACAAAAAACACTTCAATAAGAAAACATTTCAAAAAAAATATAAACAATTCAAAAAAAATATCATAGCAACAAGACGAACAGATCAAAAGATTTTTTCAACCACAAATTCAATTCAAATTCAAACGAAGAAACAGTCAAATTCAAATGAAGAAAGAGTGTCAAACTGGAGATCACATATATTATCTATATTTAATTAAAAAAACTAAGTCTGAAAACGCCATTTTTTAAATCCGCTCTCTGTTTTCTCCTTGCCGCAGATCGAAGTTCGGTTCTGTGCTCCGGTTATACGTTTGCCGCAGATCGAACTGCGGTTTCTGCTGCCGCAGTTCGAATTGCGTTAATCCTTGCCGCACTTCCAACTGCGGCTCTGATCCTTTCCGCACTTCCAACTGCGGCGTGCACCTCCAGCGACCTCTGATCCGATCACGACCCACGAACCCAATCACGACCCACGAACCACGAACCCAACCAAGCACATAACAGTAAACAAATATATTACATGATGGAAGCTATTAACCTGGACGCCAGCGAGGAACGCGAGCAAAGCAGCGTCGGATGCCAGAGACAGAGGACGGAGAGAAAAAGAGGGAGGAAGGAGGGGGTGTAGGTCTAGGGTTTTACTGAGATGCGACAGGGAGTGAGATGCGGCAGGGGAAGAAGAAGATGAGTTAAAGTGTTAGGGTTTCAAATTTTATTAACCTTTTTAAACAATTTTTTTCTCTCTTCTCGGTGACTGTGAAAGGACACACTTGGAATTATAATTTTTTTTGGAGGTGCAGGACGAGGGTGGTGAGGTGCAGGGAGAATGACTCAAACATCATAAAGATACTATTGCAAAATTTTGAATAAAAAATTAAAATATTATTAATAATGCTTTGAAATTCAGATGGTGCAATTTTTTAATCGTATTGGCATTATATTCCATTTATAATGTCCAAATAGTACTGTGCGGTTTTGTATTTTATTTTTTTTAGTAGTTTCGTTTGATAGTATCCAGATTTAATGTCAAACTTGGAAAAATTACCACATATAATTTATTTAGTAGTGATGTTATTTGATATCCTAGTTAAGCTGATTTTTAAAATTAAGTTTTATTTTTTTTCCATTTAATAGGTGGATTTTTAAAATATTCCCCTCCCAAAAGTGTACATAAATTGGGTTGGGATAGAGTTAGGGTGAGAAAAAACTAAATTAGTTTATTTTTAATATATTTTCAATAATTCCTTTCGTTTGTTTTATATTTTTGTGAAGCAGTTTTTACATGATATTTTATTAATATATATTTTTGCTTTTTTACTCAAAACACCTTTATACAAGGTTGGATACTCAATAAAAAATTATAGTTAATTTTATTGCATAAAGATAGCTTTTTATCATCTAATAAAAAGGAGGTAATTTTGATAAAAATTAGTACGATGATTATTTTGTATATATTTTAAAAAAAGAAAATTAATTTATATTTTCTTCTAATATATTATTCTTAAAGAATTCAAAATAATTTTTTAATTTCAATCATATTTAGGATACATAATTTCATTATTTTGAAAAGTTAAAAAATTATGTTTGTTTAAACTTAAAAATAAGATAATTTTGAAAAAAAATGTTAAAAGTAAGTATTTTTTTACAAGAAATTACTTATATTTAGATACTACTGTAAAAGCAATTTTTTATGTTATTTTTTTTGTTTTGAAAGTTTTTATTAACTTACTTTTATAAACTATTTAAAAAGATTATATATAAATAAGTTTTTAACTATAATAAGCATGTTTCAAATTAAAATGAAATGATTTTTTCTCGAAAGAATCATATAAAAATCAAATAAGTTATTACTTTTATACCACCGTGTTAATATAACCTAAATATTTTTGTATATCAAAATTGAATAAAAGTACACAAAATTTTATAAAAATTAAAAAAGGTAAAAAAATAAATTTTGATACATTTGTATAATTTAATTCAAAAACGCGTTATTAGTGAATATGATTAAGTTATAACATTAATTAAATTAATATATTAATGTAATAAAAAAACTTTTAAATATTATTAGAAATATATTATTATAAACAAAATAGTCAGCATCTTAAAAGAAGGTCTATATACTAAACGAACAATATTTTAACACTGTCTACGTGTCATTCTGTGATTAGTCCAAAATTATTCCACAATCAATAATAATAATCATAAACACCAATATAAACCAATCACAGAATGACACGTAAACAATGTTAAAATGTTGTCAAAAAAATGTTGTCAAAGTATCATTATCCATACTAGACTGATCCTAAGTCAAAACTTGATATTAGACTCTTTGAATTTTTTTAGTAAGATTTTTTTGATCTTTAGGTTTTTCTTCCCCAACCCATATAGACTAAAGTCAAGTCTATCAGATGGATTAATTTGATAACT
The DNA here is from genome assembly GCF_029865625.1 of Vigna umbellata. Lineage (NCBI taxonomy): Eukaryota > Viridiplantae > Streptophyta > Magnoliopsida > Fabales > Fabaceae > Vigna > Vigna umbellata. Next base: position 6,551,168 of record NC_142175.1, read on the forward strand.
GTATTATTTATTTATTACATGATTTAAAGATTTATAATTAATGAGTATGTCTCTCTAATTCATTAGCATTGTTTACATAGAAGGCGATATTATTTTAGAAAAAAAGTATAGTAAACTACGGTAACAATCACCAATATTTTATCAAATTACATTTTATAATTCTTACTCTTTTCATCATTAAAATGATATGCCCCCCTTTCAGAAATTGTAAATGTAATATTTTAAAATTTTTAAAAGTGTATGCGTAAATTAACATGGCCATCAGGGTTAACTTATATTACTTAGACACAGTAAAAAAAAACTTCTGTCTAGTTCATACACTTAATTATACCAATAATTCAACATCGTTTAAAACTTGAATATAAAGATAATTTAAATATAATTTACTCCTTTAACCTTCTAAGATATTTTTTTAAGAACATACCCACAGAATTTTCAAAGAAATTTTGAAACAGATAACACCTTAAATGTAATAATTAACTTTAATAATATTATATCAACAAATTTAAAATCGAAATAAAACTCTTCAACTAAACTGCATTTTATATATGTATCATTTCTCTTTCGATCGATCGGTGACTTCATGAAATTTGAAAAATCCAGATGAAGAAATATTTGGTACCTATTTTATTCTCATACATATCAAATCAGTTCATTGTCATTTCAATGCCATTAGTACTGCTTGGAAGAGCCCTCTGGCCTTTGAAATTACACATGGATACCATGTGCTGAGGACCACATGTAGTGAAAAACAACTCAGCAGTGTTTTTTACACCAATGGCCAATAGTCAAATTTTGAAACTGATAAGCTCTGAGATTGTTTGCTAGCAGACAAATCTGAAGATAGAGCTTGTGGATGGCACGCAACTAGGGAAGTTTTTGCCTGTGTATATGTCATGGATGATGCTACGCGTGTAGAAATAGACTAAAGTTGCACTTGCATAAATAGTTTAATCAAACACATTTAATAATAGATCAGAGTTGATTTATTAACTGTGACTATAAAATGTATAGGAATATCTTGAGAAGGGTTCATTTTGGTGAGTTGTTCTCTGAACATAAAAAGTAAAAAATTACTTATGAATACTTAGAGGTTTAAATATGTTCTAAATTCCGCTATATTTTGCTATATGTGCAGGAACAGAAACACATAGGTGTTGGATGGGAACCAAAATAAGTGATGATAAATATTACAGAGATTTAACATATATATCTTCTTACAGAGAATAACAGTAAAAATATATAAACGAGATCTTTATTAGAAATCTCACATCAAACTAAAAATAAAACAAATTTACATGTAAACTTCATCTTAAAAACCAATCAGCTCTTTAGAAATGAATTAAACTTAAAGTTCTTAACCATATTAAAGTCAGTTTTTCTTAACACTTCCTAATTAATAAAAAAATCTGTATAATCAAATAGTTGTAGATTTGTAGAGTTGGGGTAAGCACTGCTCATATTCCATTTATGCAAAAACATCTTCACTAACATGACAGTATAGTACATTGTAGGCACGTTGATTTTGAATCTGTGGGTTAATTTGTAATCTGTACTGAACGCTGGTATTCTGTGATCAGTATCCATGTTGTTTACAACTCCATCTAAATTTTAATGAAAATCTCATTTGACTAACTGAGATTCCAAAAGCAACCGTTCCAATCCTTCCATTTCAAATTGAGCTTTTAAATTAAGACATCTCAATTTACAATTGGACTCAACTGAAATTCACTGAAAAGGCTTTTTAAATTTACTTTTTAAATGGTCATTGGAGATCTCCTGACAGAAAACCAAACATACCCTAGATGATCAAGGACGAAAGGGAAAATTCACTTTCACCAAATTACAACGTTCAAGTAAAAGGGCAATATTTGAAGTGCATATTTGAATACTACTTGCAAATTACAATAACCATTCACGCAAAAAGAGATAGAAAGAGCCCACAAGAACAAACAGGGATTTAACTGATTGTAAAAGCTATTAACAAACATGATGCAAGGTTTTAGAACTTATCTACGCATACACCATCTCTTGTAAACTCATATGCTTCCCTACTCCTTGTTTTCTTCATGCCAGCTGTCACATAAAGTTTTGATCCCTCTGACATAATGGTTGTCACTTTCACCCAGATCAACACTTTTGTCTTCATTCCTTCTATCTCTGCTAGCTTTCCTTTCTCCAAATAACAGGTCACAGTGGTGAAGAAACGCAAGACTGATGAATCCTTGTAGCCTACTTCACATACCTGAGGAATGTAAACGATGAGCTTCCTAGTCTCTTCATTGAATTCATAGTTTGTTGCATCACGAGGAAAGATTCCAATTGGTAGATCATACTCCTTTAGCAACTCTGGTAATGGCTTTTGCATCTTCCCTGTAACGTGATTTCTGTGAGAGCTCAAACGTAATATCAATTAAAATAAAAACGGGATATCAGGGATAACATTCCAATTTTATTACCTTTCCTCAAGTATTATGATGAAAGTAAATATATGTTGAAAAGGGTTGATAAGAGTTAAGCATGTTTCCAAAATCCATGAAAGTGGGATGGTAAACCCAAATACCCAATAAATAATTAGTAATACATTGAGACTCAATAAGCTTGCAATTTATAACTTAAGAAATAATGATTGGATAGAAAGACTGTATGCAACCTGAATTATTAATTTCAAATACAAATTTCATTTTCATCGGTTGTAAATTCCAAATTAAAACTCTAAGTAACACTACAATAATGATATTAATGTACTTTTGTGTGACCTTCAAGGAAGATATCTGTCTGTATTTTATAAATACTAACAGTGATATGTCAAATGGCACCATGAGAATTTAAATCATGTGCTCGTGTAATGAAACATTCAAGAAATGGAGAAATAAGGCAGAAGTATTGGTGGTTTGACATCATTAATGTGTTTAGATAAATTATGTTATCCAGATTATAGAAGTAAAGATAGTAGACCATATAACCAAAATTGTAAAAGGAAAGGTTAATGCAACATACTGGAAAAGTGATTATCAAGAGGAAATGAAATTCGAGGAAGGAAATTATTAATGTAAACCGAGTGTAAGGCACTCAACACAGCTGGAGGGAAATATGGACTAGTATGCATATATAAAGGAGAGGTGAAAAATAGGAGGCTATGAGTGAGGGTGTATGCAGGTCCTCTTGGATACTGTTACCCATTACCAGTTTCAGTTCTCTGTCTTCCATTCCAGAGACACCATACAGGTATAGATAAAACATTGATGTCAGTATCCACATTACAAAAGAATAGATTCACCATAACAGAGTATGTTTTGATCTACTTTCTGTCAACTCTTTTACATGGCATTACGTGGATAAATTAAGTGAAATCTTTTACAGCAACACTTGTAGGATGAATGTTCGAGTACTGATTAGATAAGAAATACAAACCTTTTATTTTGTTGACCAACCATTTGGTTCCCCCTTCAATACTGTTTGACAACGACTGATCATCAAAAGAAAATGTGTCAGCATAGAAAATAATCAACCAATGATCATTCTTCGTAAACATTTAGCACATTCTAGCAGTAGCAGAAACATTTCCATTCACAGTTGAACATACGAGAGGGTAAATTATTTCTTACAAGATGAGGTTTGTAACAGAGATGATGAAGGATTACCTAAATTTCTTTCAATTTATCAGCATGCAGGTAAATCGTGCTTAAACACTTAATGCTTGCACCTTTCCCACTAATCATCTCAAACATGCGCGAATATTAGATGCTGAGTAAACAACGGTATTAATCAGCCAACACGCCTTTATTAAGTTAAAATCTTTCAAAGCACATGACAGTTAAAACTCATTTTAACCATATCCTGTCATAATTATACACATTTTAGCCATAAAAGACATTAGACTTTAGCCTATAATGTGACATCACTTAGCATGATCGATCGAAGTAAGAGAATTGTTTTTCATGTCTCATCTCTCTGAATCTTAAATTGATCCTTGAAACATGCTCTCACAAAATTTTATTTACTTGGACAACCAAATAACAGCTTCTCCACCTTCCATTGTACATTCTCAACACAAATTTCCAAACTAAGCATTCAACTCTATATTCCTATGCTAAAATGATCCAATCATCATTCAGTAAACCGATACACCACACATTCAATTTCCCACTGTAGTTATTACAATTTACACCCAACCAAAATTGATCAAATGTAACCTAAAAGCAGGATTCCAATTTGCATAGGATGCCATGCAACAATCCAAAATCCTAATAAATTCACATTTTTTTCCGAATAGCGGGATGATCACATAAAAATCAACAACAACAATTCATGTTATACTTGAATTCAGGAAATTCCCTTTTGACCATGATGAAAAAGAAGAGAAATTTTGAAAGAAAAAGGAAAAAGGGTGGAGAGGGAGGGTACATTGATGTCGTCACCGACGGAATTGAGTTGGCTGGTGGCTTTCTGGTTGAACCAATAGGATCCGACCTTGTTGAATACCTGATCCATTTCGGTCAACAACGTTTGATTTCGATCCCAGAGGAACTTTCTCTCTCTGTCTCTCTTCTTCCTTCAGATAAAGAGAAAGAGAGAGAAAACACAAACGTGATGGAGAAGAAGTACGTGGCTCCTTATTCGCTCGGAGTTTTTCGTCACACTCGATAACTATTTATTTATTATTTTATGGTTTATCACCTCTTTTGGTTTTATTAATCTCAATTATTTATTCATCTTCTCTTATTTCATTTGTGTACCAAATAAGAGAATTTTATATTATATAATGACAAATGTTACTACGTGGAGAAAATAATTATATATGAAGGTAATTTTGAAAAAAGAAATTATATATACAATTAATAGAATCTCATATTATCATAAATTATTAATATTAAAATAGGAAGTTCACTAGTAAAAAACTGGTCTTTTAACGCGCTATATATGTCTCAATTTTATTGAAACTGAAGCGTATAAAAGCTCAATGATATTTTTGTAGTTTTAGAAAAAGTTATATGAACCGAAGGGTGAGAGATTTACTGTCTCGGTTAGGTCAGCAACTGAGGCATAAAGTATTGCCAACTCACCCTACTATCACTTATATAAGCTGACATACTTTATAAATAACATATATTGCTTCGGTTACACTTATAACTCAGGCCTAAACTCTAACACACACCTTCTGCTCCTCTGCAAATCAGTTGCACATAAAAAACTTTTCTGATTGACAAGGATACTGCCTCGGTTATATTTAGAACTAAGGTAGAAAGAGTGCCCGCTACTGCATCAGTTTGTTGGGAACCGAGTCAATATGGTCTTATAGCATCGGTTAGGCACCAACCGAGGCATATAAGGTGAATATACTTTCAAAATTGCCATTATATATTTCATTTTTTAATTACTTTTTGACAATTTAGGCATCGGTTAAGCTAATAACCGAGACAGTATGCCTATATTACTTTGGTTAAGTTTGGAATCGAGGCAGTATAGCGTATTATAATCTCAGAAGTTACGTTTTTGCACTATTCCTCTTCTTCTCGCGCAAACTCTCCTTTTCTTTAATTGTTCTCCAACCACCTTGAAATAGTGTCGTCGCTCCGTGGCCACCACTCCGCCGCTGTTCTCGCGCAAGATTCAGCCTCGCATTGCCTCGCCGCCTGCTTCTCGTTGCTGCCTCGCCGCCGCACTGTCGCTGGCGTGCCGCCTCCACACCATTGCCATTGTGCTCCCTCATAGCACCTTTGCCTCCGTTGTCGTGCCTCCTCTCTTCACGTGGCAACCACAGTTCTCCTTTCTTCACATGGTAAGTTCTCTTTGCTTGCATATTTTTTTTTTGTTTTTCATTTTCAGAACGATGGAAATAGCAATGGTAGTGTTTGTTGATGATAATTTGGGAGAAAGAGGGTTTAGCCATATGAATTAAGGATATTAAAATTAGGTGAATAAAATTTTGAAGATAGGGATGTAGAAATTAGGAATATAGAAATTAGAGAAATAGAAATTGGGGATATTTTTTAATTAAGGATATAGAATTAGGGGAATATATTTTTGGTTTATATTTTTTAATTAAAGATATGCAAATTAGAGAATAATATTTTGAATTGTTTGTACTACATTGGTTGATATGGTGATAAAATAAACTTTAAGGATGTTAGGAATCATGAGACTAATTAATGTGTTGTTTGTTTTTGTCTAGATATTATATTTTTGTGGTGAGGGACATTCATCATTGTTGACCGACTTTCACGCTCCTAGGTTCCTATTCTTAATTTTTTTCCTTTTAATATGAACATGTTATTATTTGTTTGCTTGAATATATTGTATGTTGCATATGTATTATTTGTTTGGTTGAATATATTGTTGTTGTGAATTAACCTTAGTTTTCCGTTTGAGACTCAATAAAAAATTATTTACTATCTCTAGATTTTTTTAAACAAATACTTTTAAAAGTGAATAAAAAGGAGATGGTAATATTAATTTACAAGTATTGAATCTTGAATTGTCCAGTTGGTCAGTTTAAGAAGAGTAATAACTTTTTCATAGTTTATTAATACATAAATTCTAATATACATATCTTAAATTTCATGAAAATTTGCAGTTGTGTTTTGTATTGATCTTCGGGTGTATATTTGATTGTGATTTATAATCACTTTCATTTCGTGTAACCTGAAGATCAATGTGAAATGCTGGCAAAATTTTGTGAAATTTTAGATATGTTGCTTAAAATTTATATGCTTAATAAACTAAAAAAAGTGAATCTTCTTGAATGGGATAGGGTCACACCTTGAATACAAAATAAATCAAAGTAATCATTCAAGATTATTGAAATTGTGTAAATAATTTCAGTAAATATGTGTATGGATCGACATTGGATTAATTCACCACGCATAGTGTCGAGTACGAGAGAGGGGTAGAAGAATTTATACAGTTTGCGGAACGTAACGCAAGTACAAGTGGTGATGATGAAGTCAAGTTTAGATTGGTAAGAACCTCAATGTTTTAACTTTCTTTGTTATATAAATGTATGCTAAAGCAATTTTTGTTTTAATAGTTCCCTTGCAGCACATATGATGTTTAGGAGATTAACTACTACAGTTAAAAAGCTTGCATGGTTGACCCTTAAGGTTTGGTATTTTAGTCCATACTTTGTTACATTTTGTACCATTCCAATGAGTTACTTAACATTTATAATTATGATGATATATTGTAGTGTAATAGACAAATCGGATCATATGAGTGTAGTTACTACATCATGTATTGGATGACCACTATTCGTGCACATGTTATCAGTGGATGGGAAACGGTAATATTTTGGTTTGAATTTTATTTTCTTTATAGTTTAGATTTCGTATACACTAATTGAAATCATTGTGTTTTATGCAGAGATTCAATTTTACTACTTCAATTCTAGAGAAGTTACTTAAACTCGTAAGGAAAGCACTAACTAAATATCTAATTCAATTGTATAATAGTATGTAGTAGATATTAGGATATAGTAAGTTCTAAGTTTATGCTTCTAAGTTGATTTATGCTTTGTACATTATTATTAGTTTAACTTTGTACATTGGATTGGATTGATTTATGCTTCTAAGTTGATTTATGATTACATTGAATTGATTTATGCTTATAAGAAGTTGGTTTATGATTAAAATGAATGGATTTATGTTTTAATATAATTTTTATTGAAAACATATGCTCCTGGACTATTCTGGGTTTATAAATATATGCAGGTTTGTTTCTGCAGTTGGGAATGTCGTAGAAACAAACATGTTTTTTTAAAAAAAGCAGGGGAATACGCCTTGGTTGTAACCATAACCGAGACAGAAAGGCCTCTATGGCATCGATTCTGTTTCTTTTAAAAAATAGGGATTAATTTCAAAATGTGTTGTAATTGCAGGAATTAATCAATTATGTTAAATACATAATCTATTAAATTATTTTACACATTCCAAAAATCAAATTTTATTATATTAACCAATTAAAAACTAGACCCTATCAATTAAATCTGAATAGGTGAGTTTCATAAAAACATTGATCTAATAGATTAGATTTTAAACTTAATCGATTAAGTGTGAATAGTTTCCTCTAATTGGTTTTTCAATGCATAGATATAATCAACTATTCATTATTTAGTTTTTCACAACTTTGAATGATTAATTGAAAATCTAATTAACTATTTTACACCAGTGTAAAAAACATTTTTTATAGAACCTTTTCATGTTAGTTCTAATCTATCGGGTATTGTTGAGATAGTTGATAGGGGAGCAAAGGTTCAACTTAACCCACAATCTCAGTGATATTTGGGTTTTTGATGATGACAACAAATAATTAATAATACATGTGTATTGTGTTACATATTCTATATTTGCATGTTATATGCTTTTGATCAATGTGTTAAATATGTTTTAGCATATATGAAAGCATGATTGTGTTGTTCATTGCATATTATTGTGTTACATATGTGTTTTTATATGTGAATGCATGACATATGTTGTTAAAAAGGAAAACCACAAACACTTATGTTGAACTTTAAATGTGTGGCAAAATAACAGTTTTAAGTCGATTTCATTGTGGGATGAATCGATTAAAACTCGTGTCTTTGTATAAACTATTTTCAAGTGTGCTGTGAGATTTTTTCAAAGAGAAAGTTTTTCAAAACAATGCTTAAAATTGTTACTTATTCGATTGTTTGTGTGTTGTATTCGATTAAGTCTGTTATTGTTTTGAAATTTTGTTAATGCTTGACATAACAGTCTAACGATCATATTTTTAATTGTGTTGACCAAGATTAAATGATAGTCAACTGCATTAATTGTGCATTCAATTAATTGTCGTGTTTGCTGCTAACTGTTATAACAAAATTGTTATATTCGATTACTTTAGTAGCTGAGTCGATTAAATTCCATCGTAGATATATTATTCTATAAATTGACGTGAATTTGATTTCTATAAGAACTTTTGTGATTCTAAAATTTTCATATCTTTTGCAGAAAGTTGTGATCTTACAAAAGGAAAAGAAAAGCTCCAAGAAAAAAGAGTGACTAGGGTGATCAATTACTTATGATTTCTTGAAGAGCAAGACTGTTGTGTTTTTCGAAGGCTGATCAACTTGCACATTTAGGTTTCATTGAGCGATCAAATTCTGCAATCTTTTGAAGATTGGTTTGAGCTTCCCTATTGTGATTACAAGAAGAAGAGCGTGTGACATTCTTGACTTTAAGAGTGTCTCAAAGGGTTTAGATGGCAAGAGAGGGGATTCTTGGTGCTGGTCTTGTTGTGTACTACCTATATTTTTATTAGAGGGTTAGAGAGGTGTTTTATATTTTTAACGTGTGGTCGCTATAAAAGCCTTGTTGTAAAACCCTTGATCATTATTGTTGAAAATAGAATGACTTGATTTCTCACACCAAGAGGGGGGTGAATTGGTGAAATGTAGAAACAAAGTTTTCTTTAAATCTTTTTCGCAAAGTGGATGCCTCTAAAAGCTTTCTTAAAACACAAGGAAAAAGATTTGTTTATGCAGTGGAAATGTAGTTGATTTAATGTAGTATGAAGTCGACTGAATAAAAGTACAGGGATAGAAAAATCAAACACTGGGTTTTTTATACTAGTTCGGCCAAGCCTATATCTAATGTTCTTCCAACCAAAGGTTTTTGTAGCCACCTCACGTCAAAAATATAAAACACCTCACTAACTCTCTAATCAAAATATAGGCATATACAAAACAAACTAGTAGCAAGAATACCCTCTCCTGTAGTCCAACCCTTTGAGCCACCCTCAAAGTCAAGAACGCATCATGCTCTTCTTCCTATAATCACAACAGAGAAACCACAAACCAATCTTTACAAGATTGTAGCCTCTGATCTTTTAGTAACACCCAAATATGCAGATTATGATCAACCTTTATAAGTGCAGATAACTTGCTCTTCAAGAATCCACAAGTGGATGAACACCACAGTCACTTCTTGTTTCTTGGATTTCTTTTTCCTTTCTCTATAAGAATGCACTCTCTGCAAAATATCGCAAAACTGTTAGAATCACAGTTCAGATGCATTTTAATCGACTTAGTTACTAGTGCAGTCGAATGTAACAATTTAGTCAAAGGAGTTAGCAGCAATTAATGCAGTTAATTGAATGTGCAATTAATGCAATCGATCCATAATAAATGCTTGGTCAACATATATAAAAATATAGTCGTTGTGACATTTAACACAAGCATTAACAGAATTTCAAAACTGTAACAGACTTAGTCGAATGCAAGTTGCATATACTCAACTATGTAACACAGTTAAACATAGTTTTGAAAAGCTTCTTCTTTGAAAAACCTCACAACACACTTTTAACAAGTTTGTGCAAAGCCACGAGTTTTAGTCGATTCACCCCATAATGAAGTCGACTTAAAACTATTGTTTTGTGACATAATAAAAAGTTAAACATAAGTGCTTATGGTTTTCATTCTATAAAACATCAGACATGCATTCACCAATAAAATCAATTATATATCACAGTGAAATGCAATGTATCAACAAAATCATGTTCTCCATGCTTTAAACAGATTTATACATTGATTAAAACATGTAGCAATTAAGCAATAGAACATGTAACACTTAAACATCACATGTGTTATTAATTATGTTTTCATCGTCAAAAACCAGAAGCTCTGAGATTGTAGGTTCATCTAAACCAGTGCTCTTCCTATCAACAATCACAACAATTATAGTGCATTGGCTTCCTGTGGTTGGAAGGACACTAGATATAGGCATGACCAAACCAGTATAAAAACACAGTGTTTGAATTTTCATCTCTACTCTCTTTATTAAATCGATTACGTTCTGCATTCATTCGATTAAGTTTCCACTGCATTGAAAATCTTTTACCTTGCGATTTAAGAAAAGTATAAAGGCATCATTTTTGTGAAAAAGATTTTAATAGATTTTGTTTTTACATTTCACCAATTCACCCCCCTCTTGGTGTGAAAAATTACGCCATTCTATTTGAACAATTGGCACTAGAGCTGGTTTTCATAAAATATTTGAAAAACTAATCGAATACTATTTCCGATTAATCGATTGATCCTGGAAAATGGCTTTCAATTCTCAAACCTTTGGTGAAGGTGCTTCCACAAATAGACCACAAATAGAAATTGAGCCATTCTATTTTAACATGTATAAAAAGTGACGTGATGACATAATTATAAATAATGCGAGATTTCTATACCAATTAGAGTTAGAATCGGTATAGAAAATTAAGACAAAAGCAAGTTGGTAATAAAATAGAACCCTTTATGTACTGATTAAATCTAGAATCGGTATGGAAAGTAATGCAATGACACTTTTGTAATATTGAAAAAGTCTTTTTATACCAGTTAGTCACTATAATCAGTATATAATGTTTAATCCTCTTCCTTGGAACCCTTTTGTGCTTCACTTTAATTTGTGCTTCCCACACCAACTCTTTGCTTCTCTACACTACACCTTTTATTACTTTCCATACCAAATATTTGGTTCGCCACTGACTTTCATTGTTGCTCGCATTCTCCCAAGGTTCCTCTAGTCATTCCCATGCTGTAGTGGCGTTGCTCTTGTTGCGGTGTCATTGCTCATGTTTTGGTGGCGTTGTTAGTGTTCACTAGTGTAGAAAAGACCTTTAACGTCACCCTTTAAACGTCTAACCCTCGAATATCAAACGTAAAAAATAATCGGTGGCATTTTCCGTAAATAAAACAACTATTTAGACGTTAGCTATGGGGGGGGGGGGGGGGGGGCGACTTCTAAATACTCACATACGTCGGTTCCCCGAATGGATGCCAAAACTAAACAAAAAAGTTAAAAAAACTTAATTTTTTATTCTATTTAGACGTCTGTATGAGGGGAACCAACTTTTAAAGCCATTTAGACGTCTGTTGTGGGGGAACCGACTTCTAAATACTCAGCCCAAAAATTTTAAAAATCACTTTTTGACTCCATTTATACGTTTGATCCCGACACTCTGACTTCTAAAGCCATCCCTTTGGTCAAGGTGCTTCCACAAATAGACCACCACTATTTGCTGGAGGAAACTATGCTTTTTGGAAAATAAGGATGCAAATCTTTCTTGAATCCGTGGATAAAGGAGTTTGGGATGCAACTCTAAATGGTCCATATGAGCCCACTTAAATTGTGAATGGAAAAACTCTGTCCGCCACTTCATTTAAAAAGTCACTTTTTGACTCCATTTAGACGTCTGGTTCTGCCACTCCGACTTCTAAAGCCATTTAGATGTCTATTATGGTGGGAACCGACTTCTAAATACTCAGCCCAGAAATTTAAAAAGTCACTTTTAGACTCCATTTAGACGTCTAATCCAATCACTCCGACTTCTAAAGCCATTTAGACGTCCTTTATGGGGGAACCGACTTCTAAATGTTTGCATTAAAACACCGCGAACGCAAGGCAGCCGTTACACGCACCCACTATTCATTATCTTCCTCACGTTATCTCTCCACGTGCTACGTTTTTTAGGTTTTCGATTTCTCACTTTGCACCATTTTAAATTAATTTTACTCTTATTACATTACTCTTTGATGAATTATCTTTCATTTGAACCGATTAAAATGCATTTTCATTGGGTTTTGGTGTAGTTTTGCTCGTGTCCTTGAGTGGCATTCTTGAGCGGCGATTTCTTGTGTTTTGCACTCTCTAATTCCCTCCACTACGTTTTTAAAACCATCCAATACAAAAAAATGTACAATCCATTCTCTTCAACTAAAATATAAAGTTGTAAACTCGAATCACCATCAGCCAGGAGCAACCTGAGAGGCCTTAAGCGGAGAAAGATCCAACAAAGATGTTTTAGACATCTGATTTGTTCAAGTCAGACGTTTATATAGATGTCCGATCTATACAGGTCAAACGTCTATATAGACGTGTGACTGGGGTTCGACGTCCCATCAACGTCGCCCGAATAGAAGTCAGGTCGGGATCAAACGTAAAAAACACAAAATAACAAACGTCTAAAGCCTTTTCTACACTAGTGGTTGTGGTTAGCGCATTCCTTCCTTCCTCCCGCGTGTTGCTTTGGTGTTGTGGTGGCTCATTTGTTGCTGCCCTTTCTCCTTCTGCTTGTTTAGGGTTTTGGTGAAGGATAAATGAAGCATTCTCTATTGTTGTGAATGGCACATTTTCTTCCTCTTTCGTTGTTTTTGTTATGTTGTGGTGGCTTATTCCTCATTGATTGTTCTCCTCGTTTAAGGTTTTGGTGAAGCATAAGCTAGGTAAACTTTGAGCCTCATTCTTTATTATTGATGACTCCTAGACGAGGCAGATTGGCGAGAAACCATGAAAAACTAGAGCAGATCGCGTTGACGATCAGATGAAGCAACGAAAGAAGTGAACAAACCATAAATCGTATGTTTTGGTATCGAAGAGGGAGAGGAACGAATAAAGCCTAGAATCTAAGGTTTGTTCGGTTTAGGTTGAAGGTATGGTGATTTAGGATGAGACAAGCCGATAGAATCCATAATCAATCAGTGAAATGGATGAATGGATAAGTGGAAATGGTAGAAAAGGGAAGATCAATCAGTGAAAGGGGTGTTCGGTGTGAAATGTCGATGAGATAGGGTTTGTGATGGTGTGGATGCGAGAGAAACTCTCTCAAAGGCATAGATGAAGATGTGGTTTAGTGCAGAAGGTCTCGAGGGAGGGGAGGTTGTTTGGTGAAAATTCCCTAGAGAGGATGAATGAATTAAGTCATGGATGAGGTTTTCTCGCAGAGCAGCAAAATGAGAATGAGGTGGAAAGACGTTGACACTAGCCAAAGCCAAAAGGAAGGTGTGATATGGGCGAAAATGCTTTGATGGAGATGAGAGAAACTGATGGGGAAAAATAATGGGAAATGAGGTGTGAGATGGAAGGTGACTAGAGGAAATCCTTGGATTCTCTAGCCTTGACGTTTAAGGTGAATCGTCTCTAGAGTGCTCTCAACAGAATCACAATTCATTATTCTTAAAAGTGCCTTTACACAATGTGATAACATGCCTTTATTGGGACGAGAATCCCTCCTACAATGTGAAACATGTGCTCAAATTCTAGCTAACACATGTTTAATACAAGGAAATATTAAAATATGCTTTGATTGGAAATTGGGCTTGGGCCCAAGTCATCAATTGTTGTGTCTGGCACATTATAAGTTTTGTAATGAATGTTGTTCATTGTTGTTTAATATAAAATCATGGCTGACAAATTACAAACACTAGTGCAGAAAGGGCTTTAGACGTCCGTTCTTTTGGCCTTTTGACGTCCGACATTGCCCCGACGTCTTTGTGGGTGACGTTACTCAAGCGTCCGTTGTGTCAAGCCGGATGTCTATATAGACGTCCGTTGTGTCAGGCCGGACATCTATATAGACGTCCGTTGTGTAAGACCGGACGTCTATATAGACGTCCGGCCTGACGCAGGACCGCAACGACCACCTGCCAGAATTGTTTTGTGGTAGGGCTGGGGTTTGACGTTCGTTGTGCCCTGCCAGACGTCCGTTTGTGCACTCGGTTGACTGCTTTTATAGATAAGGCAGAGCGTCCTTGGCTCAGCATCGGCCAACGCTACTACAGTGCTTCGCTAACTCGAAGCCTCTCGGTAAATCTAGCTTCGATAACGCTCGGCTAAGTCTTGAACCGTCGCGCGTTCGCTTTCTTAGTAGCAAAAGCACTTATCTTGCTCCCACTTCCTCGCATCTATGCTCGTCAAGCCAACTTTGCTTTTTGGGAGGTGAAACTGCAGTTGAAGCGGACATTTCCGGGCCGGGCGGGAGGTGAAGGCCATAAGATTGCCCTCCCGGTAAGAAAGAGAGGCCATAAGATCGCCCCCTGCTTGCAGAAATGAATGGATCATAAGGGGGGTCTGGGTTCTAAATAAGTGAAACTCTCGACGTCCGTTGTGGAGGGGGACGAACGTCTATAATTATATAAACGTCCGTCCCCCGATATTGGACGTTTTGGGTGCTGACATGGTGGTTGAAGAATTAATTGTCTTCAGCCCATCAAATGTCCGTGCAGGAGGGGACGGATGTCTATATAATTATAGATGTCCGTCCCCTTCCACAACGGACATTTGGGGTGCTGACAGTTATTCGAAGAATTAATTGTCTCTCAGCCACTTAAACGTCCGTGTGGAGGGGGACGGACGTCTATAATATTATAGACGTTCGTCCCCCTCCTGCACGGACGTTTGATGGGCTGAAGACAATTAATTCTTCAACCACCCTGTCAGCACCCGAAACGTCCAATATCGGGGGACGGACGTTTATATAATTATAGACGTCCGTCCCCCTCCACAATGGACGTTTGGGGTGCTGACAGGTATTTGAAGAATTAATTGTCTCTCAGCCACTTAAACGTCCGTGTGGAGGGGGACGGACGTCTATAATATTATAGACGTCCATCCCCCTCCTGCACGGACGTTTGATGGTCTGACAGGGGAGTTGAACGTTCATTTTTTCAACCTCTTAGACGTCCGGGCCCCTCCCACGGACGTCTATAGTATTATAGACGTCCGTCTCCCCTCACAACGGACGTCTAGAGTTTCACTTATTTACGAATATACCACCAGTCAATTATTTACGTTGGGGCTTTTGTGGACGGACGTCTATGGGGGGACGTTAAAAGCCAATTCTGCACTAGTAAAAATTTCTAATAACATATATTTCCTATTTGTTGTCAAAGTGTAACTTATTTGTCATCACTTCCAATTTACTCATTCATTATTTGCATGAACTATTTTAAAAATGTCTCTCTCTTGTACTTGCTTATGATAGTATCATTGGCAAAAGACACTTCATCTAGGTAGAAAATTATGGGTGTTTGGCTAAGTTCATAGATTGGATTGCATGTTTGGTTGTTTCTTAGGTCCACTTAAAAGTGGAAGTGTTGGTTTTTATGCACAATAATGGATCGTAGTTGGATAAACTATATACGATGTTTAACAAATGAATATAAGAGTAAAGTAGAATAATTTCTTGAATTTGTCAAGATGAATGTTTGGAAAAATAATGAGAGATTCTATTGGTCGTGGGTTAATTGTTTGAATAAGCGAAAACTACCAAATGAAGTTATTTGGGAGAATGTTCTCTATGATGGTTTCCTAAAGAGTTATATAAAGTGGACGTGAAATGGTGAAATAATAGACATGTCAAGTGTACACGTGTCTAATGTAGTAGTAGAAGAAGAAGTTGATTTAGAAATGAGTGATTGGCTAGAGGAAATGATTTGTGATGTTGGACTTAATTCCTTCCAACGTACTCATGTGTATGACAATTTGTGCAATGACGTGGAAAAACCTTTGTATGAAGAATGCACCAACTATACTTTATTATCAACAATATTAAAATTGTTCAATGTGAGGGAAAGAAATATGTGGATTGATAGTAACCAGTACTTTTTTTATCCATAGTAACCAGTACTTTTTTTTATCCACTTTACATCCAACAAAATTTGAATCACTATAACCAATAAAGTGATAGTTGAACCTTAAGACTTTGTTCACTTGAATGGATTTGGGAGAGAGTGATTGAATGAATTTGAGAGGATTTGATGATAACTTTTTTGTTGTTTATTTGACAGGATTTTGGAGGTAAGTGAAAGTGGATTTGGAAGCAAAGTTTATGAGAATTAGTATAGAATTTGATTGATGTGACATATTAAAAAAATTTACTTCCAAATCCACTCTTACTTAGCTCTAAAATCGACTCAAATAAACAACAAAAAATTTACCTTCAAATCCTCTCAAATTCATTCAATCACTCTCTCCTAAATCCATTCAAGTGAACAAGGGCTAAGGGCCATAAACCAAGATCTTTTCAAAATCCTTTTTAACATTAGATAAATGTGATTCCTTAAGGAATGATTGAAATCTAGCACAAAAACATATCTTAGGATGATATCAAGGTTATTAGACATAGCATATAAAAGTGAGCTAATCATATCTCTGTATTCGGTTTGGTTCACAAGTTTACCTTGTTCATCATCATCAAGATAGTAGTTTGTTGCGTGAATGATTCCTTGTAGCTTTTCAAGAAAAATTTCTTTAGCAACTCTGTGTAGTATTTTAATTGGTGTACAAATATTCTATTTTTGATTTGTTTAATTTGTATACCCACTAATACAAAATAAAGATATAAACACAAAATCTTAGGTTGATTGTGAAAGAGAAGATGCAATAAAAAATGTGTAAGTATTGAAAATAATATTATATTGATTGTATGTTTGATGAGAGGGTCGCACCTCACACAAAAGTTGATTGCAAAATTAATGCAGTATAGTTACTAGGAAGTGACTCCTAGGTCGTCTCTCAAGGACCAAATGTGGGTTCAGTATCAGATCAAACACGAAGTGGGGGGGGGGGTTGATGAAGATGTTTGTGAATGCGAATGAACTTAAATAAGACACGAATCCAGACAGAAATGTAAAAATGGTTTCAATTACAGAATTAAAGCGGTTGGTCACTTAAGCTAACATCACAATTAAATTACCACAACTGAACACAATAAACAGTATTAAGGTAAATGAAAACACTGAAATAAAACATTCAATTACCAAGGTGCCTAAACTAATTGTAATGCAATAATTAAATAAGAAAACTCATTCAAGACCTTAAATTGTAATATTGAACTAACATATAAAATGCACTTTGGAAGAAAGCTAGCAATAAAAGAGTGTGCTTAGCTAATACTTAATTGAGCATTGCATCAAAATTTGGAGATCTCCTTTTGCTACCAGCCGTGACACCAATGCCCTCAATAGTCAATCACCATCACCTCCAATACATATGTTCCTCGCTGCATCCATTTCTCCAAAGCAAATATTTCTTCTCTCAAATTTATCACCTAACGAGTACACCTACCCCATCTAATCACCTCTTCATTCTCAACCAATTTGGTGCAGCAACGTGCTAATCATTCCAGCCCATCCAATGAAAATTAAAACCTTACTTTCATAGACAATAAAACACCGTTCACTTTTCCAAAAGAAAGCAAATGCTACAAAATGAATTTTTCTCCCCTGGATGTGACATTGATGGATTGAAACTTCAACCAAAAGAAGTGTACGGAACCAAATGAAAAGGCAAGAATTAAATTCAGCAAAATGAAATAAACTTGGATCTCTTATTCACGCTAGCATAACATCTCCTATGAATCACCATGCTTTACTTAAAGAAAGAAAGAAAACACCGTGCACATCTCTGCTCCACATTCCCGTGCTGACACCTTTCTTCTCCAATGCCCATGAGTGCAGCGTGTGCTGCTCCCCTTTCCGTGTGCTCCTCTTACTGGACCAGGTGGCCGCTGGAACAGCTCCAGGCCGAGACACCTCCTTCCAGCACACCTCCTTTCACTCCCAAGCATCCTATCCGTAACCCTCCATCTCTCTCCTTTTTCTAAGTGAAAGATCCTCTAATGTAACAGCGCTCCCCCATGCTTCCCGAAAACTCAAAAGTATAAGTGCCCTAGTGCCAAGCTGGACCAGCTTCTTCGTTTGCCACCCATGTCCTGCTGGATCACAAAATCAGCTGCTGCAGCTCGTGGAGTGTCAAGTCCAGCTGCACCTCCAAACTTGTTGCTTTTTAATTTGCTGGGTGCACCCCTCTTTTCCGTGTGCTGCCTGTGGATGCATGTAGGCTGGACCGTGAGCTTCCTAATCTCCGTGTGCACCTCCCTCCAAAGCCAAGTCGTGTTGTGCTTTCATCCCAGATGGTGGACCATACGCTGCCTCTTGCTATTAAAATAAAAAACAAAGTATTCCTCTCCAAAAGGTGCTAGACGTGGCGGCTTTATGCTCTTCATTAATCACCGTATGCTTCCAAGTGGTGGTCCCAACTTTGATTCCAAAATATGTGAGGTTTTGGTGTGTGTGCCAACGTGAGTTGTCCATGGGGCCATGCTATTATTTTCCAATCAATTTTGAGACAGCCGTGAACACTCCACATGATACCAATTCCATTCTCCATTTTGCAGTTTCAACCGAGAGCTATTCAAGAGTGGTGAAGTGTTGCTTGTGCCAGTGATGGAGCTTGGGTGTTACTTTGGTTGTGTGAAGGCCGTGAGCTTCTTCTTCACTGCTGGATCATGAACTTTGCGCGTGCCAAGTGTGGGCAGCTGCACCTCATTTCTTCAATCTTTTGGATGTGCAGTTTTGTTCAACTCAAAACAATTTGGACCTCCTTGCAACCAATTAAGAGTCTAGAACCACATTTAATTTCTTTTTGTGGCCATGAGATGCATTGTCCAATGATAAATTCCAGCCACCATAAGTACTAAACAGCAGGCAAACAATGCAAACATATTAGAACACTCAAACAACAATCACTGGACTGACATAGGGGAGTAAAATAAATACTGGTAACAGCACAGAACGAATTTGAACAAAGTAAAAACTATACGTTAAAATAGACATCCAGACGAAACTATGAAAAAAAAATTGCATGAAAAACAGATAAGAATTGAACTCAAACGAAGACACACAAGTTGACACAACATTCACGCGGCAGCCAACGAAAATAAAAAATGGCTAAGATGCATTGGCTCAATTGCCATTTCTCATTTAGCTTTCAAATGTCCCAAAAAGTTATCCAAAATTTTCCCGTAATTAATATTGCAAAATAATAATCTCAGATAATTCAAATTAGTTAAAATAAGAATTTCCGATCAAATTAAGCACAATTAGGAAAAACAGGAAAATACTGGACGTTTAAGCATAATTCCCCGACTAATTCTAGCACATTAAACTAAGTGAAGTGAGGAAAATATTGGTTCATCAAAATAGACCACACTTAGTCTTTTGCACTCCTGGACAAAATCAAGATGCAAATCAGGGAATAGTTCAAAGGACTTTTAAGAAGGTGACACAACGTCGACACACAGAAAATAAAGACTCACAAGGAAACAAACAGAATTACACATTCCTCAAGAAATCTGGACAAAGAAAAGAGGTAGACAATATCCAACTCAGAATCAGAGAAAGCAGATACTCATGAAATTATCCAAGCAATTCAAATCATGACAAAATGATCAATCAGCTCAAGAGGTGAATCAAAAGTAACAAAACCTCACAGATGCACTATTAGTGTTTCTCTCAAGTGTTTAAGGTAAATCAATGTCACTCAATGCACTCAAGAAAGCAAACACAAATAGACTTGGCAAGCCTCTAATATCAACACTCAAGCACATACGCATGTTCAAATCGAAAGGTCTTTTCATGGTTGTAATGGGGCCAAGGACAAGGGAGGATATATTTGGATAAGAAGCTACAAACCATAAGGAACAGAGGAGCAATGGGGAACAAGTGTAAACACATTTAAACACACCCACAACCTCTAATTCCATCCTCTTCTTGACTCCATTATTCACAATTTTTTTTTATTTTTCTCATTTTTCTGTATTATTTTTTTTTCATCTTGTCTCTTTCTTTTCTCTCTGTTTAGGACACAACTATAAGAGACAAGATACACAACATATTTACAAACACAAAACAAGAAGAGGAACCAACCAGCCAATTCATCAGAAACCCCCAGGAGACCACACTTGTTCCCAAAACACTTCCAAAGCTCCAAAATTCCCTAAGGTTAAGGTAATCATGGTTTTTCACTTAGGGCTAGTGTATGAGCTTCAAAACAAAGAAATGAGGAAAGTATAGGCTCAAAAGGGGTTATCAAAGGATCAGAACAAGGTAAGCTTATTTGGCTAGAGAGGCTCAAAAACAAAACTGCCTTTATCACTTCCAAACATGCATATCAATCAAGAATTATCAACAAGAGTCAAGCCAAGGCATATGCGCAAGCAATCAAGAGACGTATCACACACAAGAAAGAACATAAAGTGGCTCAAATCTCACACAGGGTAATTGTCACAATCAATTCAACCTCTCAAACATCATAATCATCTTCCCAAGCAGAGAAAAGCAAGGATTTCAAACAAATCAGAGTATCAATGAAGTGAAAGACACATCTACAACCTAAACAAAGTCCAGTAATCAAGAGAAACATGTAAAACTGTGCACAAGACACGACAAAAATAACCTAGAAAAGAAAAAAATCCGTTAACCAAGAAAACAAAAAACTAATAAAGAAAAAACAGAATCTCCCCCAATAGACCACACTTAAACTACACAGTGTCCTCAATGTGTCATAACCATAAGATCAGAAATCATAACAGTCAACAGATCATGGACAAGTGCAATAAAAGTAGGGAAAGGGGGAGAAGAGAGAAAGAAAACTCCCCTGATCATGGTGGCAGTTGCCAATTTTGGACTTGCAGGGAGATATTTTCCACCAATGGATCCAGTAAAGAAGTTTTGAGGAAGAACTGCTTCATCCTCCATATTTGATCGAGCAGGGAAATGTCTTCCACAGCTGGATCTAAGAAGTGATTGTTGATGAGCGGGTTTAGCTGGTGCCTATTGATGTTGAAACTGTTCTGTATGTAAGCACCCTTGTCTTCCACTGGGGGTGCATGTTGGTCAAATTCATATGTACCTCCTATAGCATGGTTAGTACATTGTGGTTCCAAAGAATTGACACACAGGGGTATAACACCCAATCCCAGTGTAACAGGCTGAACAACAGATAAACTCTCAGAACATGAATAAATTTCAAATTCAGAAACAATATCAACCACAGACTCAGATTCATGTTCAATGCATGGAGAATAAACATACGAATTTGATATCAAAAATTGATTCTCATCATGCAGAGAGGAAGAATTAAAAACAGACTCATCAACAATACAATCACCAACATACCTATCAACAGCATAATCATCGACAGCATAGTCAAAATTAAGTATGTTTTCCTCCACTTCCCTAAAGATTGGAAAAGTGGTGGAAGATGAAAATTGTCTACCTGATTCAAAATTACTGCTTATACCTGCCTGGTCCTCAAGATCTTCAGCAGTCTCCTCAGGTGCAAGAGTGGGGCCATAGGGCGATGGGAAAGTAGGTGGCGCAACAATAAGCTCATGACTCTTCTCCCCATCTTCTATGTTGATGCCACTATCATCATCATCATCTGGAATCTGAACAGTCTGAAATGGTAACTCTGAATCTTGAGACTGTTCCTCAGTGAGTTGAGTGGCCATCTGCCCTATCTGATCAGTTAAACATTGAAGGTGTGCTTTGTTCTCTTGCTGAAACTGAAGGTTCTGCATGGTCATCTGCTCCAACAACTCCTTCAATGTAGGCTCAGAAGTAGAAGGCTGAGGAGCTATTTCGGCAGGAGCACTATACTGCTGACTCTCGTATTGCTGGACTGGTGGAGGCATAAAAGTACTCTGGAATTGTGGTTCTTGATATTGATGCTATGGAGCATTATACCATCCCAAGGTAGGGTCATTCCATCCAAGACCGTTGCTGTAAGCATATTGCACAAGGGAAAATTTGCTCAGAAACTGATGCTCAAGATATCCCCAATCGGTAACGGATCTCAGAGGAAGAGAGTCTTTCCAATCCTTAGCTGATCCTTGTAATGAATGCGGAAATGCGCTCAAGAAAATATGATCAAGAGGGACATCTGGAGGCTTCATTGAAGAGCACATGATGTGGAGCTCCTCCAAATGTCTGTGTGGGCATTCTCCTGCAAAACCATGAAACTTAGGCAGCAAATGTATCAGTCCAGAGGTGAGATCGCAATGAAAATCATCCTCCTTAAGTGAAACCGGCTCACAAAGAGCACTCTCAGAAATTAGAGGATGAGTCATATTGTTCTCAACATAGAAATCAGCAGAATATGAATTACAATCAGAGTAACATGCAGAAGGAGAATCATAATCAGAGGCACTAGCAAAACAAGCAGTATTCACGAAATCAAAATAGGTAGACATGGAAA
The DNA here is from genome assembly GCF_029865625.1 of Vigna umbellata. Taxonomy (NCBI): domain Eukaryota; kingdom Viridiplantae; phylum Streptophyta; class Magnoliopsida; order Fabales; family Fabaceae; genus Vigna; species Vigna umbellata. The sequence goes on from NC_142175.1 coordinate 6,573,994, forward strand.
AAGAAGAATACTAAAAATCACGAAACAAATAAAACACAACACATTTATACATGCAACACGCACACACAAAACAGAACATCACCTCACATCACAACACAAGACAAAACACAACACACACAAACACAACAAAAACCTAAGACTGAACCATTGGTCCCCGGCAGCGGCGCCATTTTGATGAGAGGGTCGCACCTCACACAAAAGTTGATTGCAAAATTAATGCAGTATAGTTACTAGGAAGTGACTCCTAGGTCGTCTCTCAAGGACCAAAAGTGGGTTCAGTATCAGATCAAACACGAAGTGGGGGAGGGGGGGGTTGATGAAGATGTTTGTGAATGCGAATGAACTTAAATAAGACACGAATCCAGACAGAAATGTAAAAATGGTTTCAATTACAGAATTAAAGCGGTTGGTCACTTAAGCTAACATCACAATTAAATTACCACAACTGAACACAATAAACAGTATTAAGGTAAATGAAAACACTGAAATAAAACATTCAATTACCAAGGTGCCTAAACTAATTGTAATGCAATAATTAAATAAGAAAACTCATTCAAGACCTTAAATTGTAATATTGAACTAACATATAAAATGCACTTTGGAAGAAAGCTAGCAATAAAAGAGTGTGCTTAGCTCATACTTAATTGAACATTGCATCAAAATTTGGAGATCTCCTTTTGCTACCAGCCGTGACACCAATGCCCTCAATAGTCAATCACCATCACCTCCAATACATATGTTCCTCGCTGCATCTATTTCTCCAAAGCAAATATTTCTTCTCTCAAAATTATCACCAAACAAGTACACCTACCCCATCTAATCACCTCTTCATTCTCAACCAATTTGGTGCAGCAACGTGCTAATCATTCCAGCCCATCCAATGAAAATTAAAACCTTACTTTCATAGACAATAAAACATCGTTCACTTTTCCAAAAGAAAGCAAAATGCTAAAAATGAATTTTTCTCCCCTGGATGTGACATTGATGGATTGAAACTTCAACCAAAAGAAATGTACGGAACCAAATGAAAAGGCAAGAATTAAATTCAGCAAAATGAAATAAACTTGGATCTCTTATGAATCACCATGCTTTACTTAAAGAAAGAAAGAAAACACCGTGCACATCTCTGCTCCACATTCCCGTGCTGACACCTTTCTTCTCCAATGCCCATGAGTGCAGCGTGTGCTGCTCCCCTTTCCGTGTGCTCCTCTTACTGGACCAGGTGGCCGCTGGAACAGCTCCAGGCCGAGACACCTCCTTCCAGCACACCTCCTTTCACTCCCAAGCATCCTATCCGTAACCCTCCATCTCTCTCCTTTTTCTAAGTGAAAGATCCTCTAATGTAACAGCGCTCCCCCATGCTTCCCGAAAACTCAAAAGTATAAGTGCCCTAGTGCCAAGCTGGACCAGCTTCTTCGTTTGCCACCCATGTCTTGCTGGATCACAAAATCAGCTGCTGCAGCTCGTGGAGTGTCAAGTCCAGCTGCACCTCCAAACTTGTTGCTTTTTAATTTGCTGGGTGCACCCCTCTTTTCCGTGTGCTGTCTGTGGATGCATGTAGGCTGGACCGTGAGCTTCCTAATCTCCGTGTGCACCTCCCTCCAAAGCCAAGCCGTGTTGTGCTTTCATCCCAGATGGTGGACCATACGCTGCCTCTTGCTATTAAAATAAAAAACAAAGTATTCCTCTCCAAAAGGTGCTAGACGTGGCAGCTTTATGCTCTTCATTAATCACCGTATGCTTCCAAGTGGTGGTCCCAACTTTGATTCCAAAATATGTGAGGTTTTGGTGTGTGTGCCAACGTGAGTTGTCCATGGGGCCATGCTATTATTTTCCAATCAATTTTGAGACAGCCGTGAACACTCCACATGATACCAATTCCATTCTCCATTTTGCAGTTTCAACCGAGAGCTATTCAAGAGTGATGAAGTGTTGCTTGTGCCAGTGATGGAGCTTGGGTGTTACTTTGGTTGTGTGAAGGCCGTGAGCTTCTTCTTCACTGCTGGATCATGAACTTTGCGCGTGCCAAGTGTGGGTAGCTGCACCTCATTTCTTCAATCTTTTGGATGTGCAGTTTTGTTCAACTCAAAACAATTTGGACCTCCTTGCAACCAATTAAGAGTCTAGAACCACATTTAATTTCTTTTTGTGGCCATGAGATGCATTGTCCAATGATAAATTCCAGCCACCACAAGTACTAAACAGCAGGCAAACAATGCAAACATATTAGAACACTCAAACAACAATCACTGGACTGACATAGGGGAGTAAAATAAATACTGGTAACAACACAGAACGAATTTGAACAAAGTAAAAACTTTACGTTAAAATAGACATCCAGACGAAACTATGAAAAAAAATTTCATGAAAAACGGATAAGAATTGAACTCAAACGAAGACACACAAGTTGACACAACATTCACGCGGTAGCCAGCGAAAATAAAAAATGGCTAAGATGCATTGGCTCAATTGCATTTCTCATTTAGCTTTCAAATGTCCCAAAAAGTTATCCAAAATTTTCCCATAATTAATAATGCAAAATAATAAGCTCAGATAATTCAAATTAGTTAAAATAAGAATTTCCGATCAAATTAAGCACAATTAGGAAAAACAGGAAAATACCGGACGTTTAAGCATAATTCCCCGACTAATTCTAGCACATTAAACTAAGTGAAGTGAGGAAAATATTGGTTCATCAATGTTCTAACTAATGTAATATAAAAACATTTAAAAAAATTAAAAAAAATATATTACATTAGTTAGTTGTGAGATGAACCGATGTAATATTTGTAAGCTTTCTTTTAATAAAACATGATACTGGTTATACAGGGAAACCAAAATAATACCCCATTTTATTTAAATCAGGCGTTAGGTTGCCATTTTCTTCTTCATTTTTGCGTTCAAGAGCTTTCATTTTTGGATTATCCTCTTATGTTATGCGTCATGTGTTTTCCTCTATTTTTATGCGCCTCGCGGTTTTGCATTTCTGCATCTTAATCATAGCACTGTCGTGGTTTGTTGGGTCACCTGTGGTTTGTTGGGTGTCAACACCCAATTTCGTCCGGTTAACTAAATAATATGGGTCTTTTTTTTTTTTTATTGTATTTTATTTTATTTTATGTTTTTTTATGATTTTAATTCTGTTTTTATTATTATTTTATTTCGTATTTTTTTTATTATTATTTTATTTCGTGTTTTTTTTTATTATTTCATTTGATTTTCCGTATTTTAAAAGAAAAAAAAGAAGCAAGAGAGATCCCTTTTTGGCTCTCCACCACTCCTCTGCTCCTGGGACCCGTAACGACCCTAACCACATTTTCCCTTTCACTCCATCACGTTTTCTAACACCACCATCATTCACACACACCCGTAACCACCCCTCTGCTATACACACACCCGTAACCACCTCTCTGCTCTACACACACCCGTAACCACCCCAACCTTCATCCTCATTCCCTCACCCCATGACCATCATCATTCACCTATGGCCAAACACCCATCCTCCATACTCACACTCACAGCCCATATCCATCACATCATCCTTATTACCTCACGGATCATTTTTTTGATCTTTTTTTTCTCCTTCATTTATCATCACTCATGGCTGCTGGAAATTCCCCAACCATGGCCTAATTTCAAACTCCTCTCTACCCTTCCCCATACTCTGTCAACACCGAAAGAACCCCTTATCACCTCCAATCCCATTATCATCATCAGCCTTGACTTCTAATACCAAAATCCCCCAAATACCTTTTTCCTGCAAAGAAAAGAGAATCAATCCAAGCACTCAATCAATACACAGAGCAGAATGGACCCATATGCGCACAACACACAATAATTGTTCCCAATCCAGTAGACAAAATATCAAACAATACTGAACCAATCAATAATTGATAAAAAGGAGGGGAAGAAGGAATGATGCCGCGACGGCCTGCGGTGGTTGACCTCACTGAGGGTGGCATCGAGGGGCGAGAGTCTCTCTCTCTCGCACGCGAAGAGGCGGAGAAGAGAAGGAGTTGGCGGAGCGGAACTTGGGCCGACACGGGTTCTGGCGGTGTGCGTGATTACTGGCGACGCCACGAAGGAGATTCGCGGTGGTCTGATCGAAGGAGGCGACCCATGTGCATGCGCGACGAAGGCGAACCCCTCCCTGGGTCGTCGTTTTCGAAGAGGGACGAGAGAGAGGCAATGGCGCCGCGGTTGGAGACGTTCCGGTGGCGTTTGGGGTTGTCGCCGACGCCAAGACTGGAAGAGGTGGTGGCGCAGTGGCTGGTTTCGGTGGAAGCGTTGGTCGGCGATGAATGGGAGCGTTTTTCTCTCATGCGCGAAGAGAAGAAGAAGTGGAACCTGGTGTTGTGGCCGGCGATGGTTCCAGTGGCGGGTGTCGTCGTTGACGACACCGCGAACCGCGGCTAGCGGTGGCCGGTTTGTGTGGAGGCTGAGTCATGGCCGTGGGTGGCAGAGATGAGCGTCTCTGTTTTCTGTCTTTCAGAGGAGAAGACCCTGGGTCTTGGTGCTGCTCTCACAAATGAGATGAAGTTGGAGGAACCCCTAATGGGTTTCTGATTAGGGTTAAGAGGCCTTGGGCCTGGTGTGGGTTGCTTCCTTTTACTCCCTGCCACACGCGCAACTCCATTCGCACCCCCCTGCCATATGGGCTGAAACCCATTCTGTTTCTGCAAGTAAAAAGAATTGGACCTGGACACTGGATACACCTCCATTTTCATCTTTACACCTTGGCAGATTCAAAGTTGGAGAAAAAGGACTTTGACCCAAACCAGAGAACCTCAACTTTACTCCGCACCTCTGTTTTTTGATCTCTACACCCCTAGTTTTGTTGGGCTGTTTCTCTTGCTTCATTTTTATGCTTTTGTTTTTATTAGTATTTGTTTGGTTATTAGTTTTTACTGTATGTAACCCCTTGTATGATAACCCCACTCCTAGATCTTGTCTTTTATTTTTATCAAATAAAAGTATTTTGAAAAGGTTTAAGCACACGTGCGACCGCTCGCGTAGGCCTTGTGCTGAAAATCTTTTCCTTTTCTTTTACAAAAGTTAAAAATCAAATAAAAATATTTTGAAAAGGTTTAAGCACACGTGCGACCGCTCGCGTAGGCCTTGTGCTGAAAATCTTTTCCTTTTCTTTTACAAAAAGTTAAAAATCAAATAAAAATATTTTGAAAAGGTTTAAGCACACGTGCGACCGCTCGCGTAGGCCTTGTGCTGAAAATCTTTTCCTTTTCTTTTACAAAAAGTTAAAAATCAAATAAAAATATTTTGAAAAGGTTTAAGCACACGTGCGACCGCTCGCGTAGGCCTTGTGCTGAAAATCTTTTCCTTTTCTTTTACAAAAGTTAAAAATCAAATAAAAATATTTTGAAAAGGTTTAAGCACACGTGTGACCGCTCGCGTCGTCCTTGTGCTAAAAACCTTTTCTTTTTCTTAAATAAAAATTACAAAAATATGTTTTAAAGGTTGAACACTCGTGTGATCGCTCGCATCGTCCTAGTGTTCAATACCTTTCTCTCTTATTTACGTATTATTAAACGAGGGTATGAGTGCTCGTGCGATCGTCCGCATCAGCCTAGCACTCAATACTCTCAGGTCTTATCTAAATAATTAAATAATGATATAAGTACTCGTGCGATCGTCCGCATCAGCCTAGTACTTAATATCTTCAATCTAAAAAATTAAATAATGGTATGAGTGCTCGTGCGATCGTCCGCATCAGCCTAGCACTCAATACTTTTAAGTCTTCCTAAATAAGTAGATAACGGTATGAGTGCTCGTGTGATCGTTCGCATCGGCCTAGTGCTTAATATCGTTATCTCTCTTTTCAAAAATAATTAAAAATATTTAAATATCATTTTAAAGGTATGAGTACTCGTGCGACCGTTCGCGTCAGCCTAGTACTCATTACTTTCTCGAAAATATTAAAAACATAAAAATCTCCAAAAATTAAAAACATATGCTTTTCCAAACAACAAACAATCTTTTAGCCAGAACTACGTAACCCTTGATTCTCCATCGAAAGTGGAGATACGTAGGAGCAAGGCTAGCCCTTGTCAGGTTCACTTTCCCAAAAATCCAAATTTATCCGTAATCATTTTCTCAAACAAATCTTTCAATCATCTTCTCAAACAAATCTTTCAATCAATTTCTCAAACAAATCTCTCAAACTTTTTCAGATAGAACTACGTAACCCTGATTTCTCATTTTGAATGAGAATACGTAGGAGCAAGGTCAATCCTTGTCGGGCCCAAAAAACTAAAAAATATATTTTGTTTATTTAGAATTTTATTTTAGGGGATAATTAAACACTTTGAAAAACCACATCATATTCGTGCATTTAGTTAAAGGTACTGCCTTAGGGCAGGCGTTGTGGGGTGCTAACACCTTCCCCACGCGTAACCGACTCCCGAACCCAATCTTTGGTTTTCGTGGACCGTGCTTTATCGTTTTGAGGTTTTTCCATAGTTTTCCATAATAAACTATGGTGGCGACTCCAAATCTCTTTTTAAAACCCGTTTCTTTTTTGGATCGTCGTCCCGTCGCGATTCCGGTTGCGACATTGGGTCACCTTTTGGGCTTTGCATTCCCAGCCGCACCGCCGTTGCACCATCCATGTTAGAGTGTTGCTCCCTCCACCACCACACGTTTCTCCCTTCACCTCTCATTTACTATTTTGCCCCTAAGTAAAATTTTTTTTAGTGTTATTTTTTAATTTCACCCATTCACAACCTATTCCACTAATAATTTATTCCAGTCTTTCGTATATGAGTAAAATATTTTTCTTTTATTTTAACATTATATTTCTTCCTCTCTTCCTTTTGTCGGTGTGAGATACTACATGTTGTAAAGGTTGATGGTGGTGGAAAGAATTATCAAGCAGTCTCCCTCTCGTGGTGCAGTGTCGCTCTCGTGGTGCAATGTGTGGAGTGGTGCAGCACGTGTGTTACTTCCTTAAGGTGCGTATTCGAATAAACCTTCAAATAAAACCCTAAAATAAAAAACGTAACCTTTAAACAGAGGTGACATCCTTCAACGGATGTCAAAATCCTTCAACGGATGTCAACATCCTTCAACGGATGTCAACATCCGTTTAAGGAAAAAACGGATCCGTTTTTTCCTTAAACGGATGTTGACATCCGTTTTTTCCTTAAACGGATGTTAACATCCGTTGAAGGATGTCACCTAGGTTTTTAATTTTAGGGTTTGTTTTATTAGTTTATTCTTTATTTTAGAAATATTTTAATAATTTAATTTAAATGTTTTGATTTATTATTTTTGAATATATTTTTAATGTATTTTAATAATGTAAGGAAAATGAAGAAGAAAGAAACAGATGAGGAGAAGTGAAACGAAGAAGACAAATGGAGTTGTAGAGTAAAACTGAAGACAAATTGTTAAACGAAATTGAGAGATGGAAAGATTGAATGCAGGGAGTAAAGTAGGAGAACTAGGTTTGAAATAAATTAAGAAAAGATTCATAAGTTAGACGCGGTAGCCCACTTACATTATGCAAAATTCAGATGAGGGAGAGGCCAGGGTAATCGAGGAGCTCAAGCAGAGGGTTCTATAAAGGATAACCAAACAAGACTACAACGGAAGAAGCTCAGAAACTGCACGCAACCCCTAACATTGAGGGAGCATAAACACCATAGTAAAAAAATGCTAATGATAGAAAAAAGATCTACTGGTTGAAATATATCCAAGAGCATATAAAAGTGTCAAGAGTTGAAATATACCCAATCATTAAGAAACAGCTAAGTACAAAAACGTACCAAGAAGCTCTAAAATGGACCACAACTCGATAACATTATTCTCAAACTTATGTCACATTATTTTAAAGTTATTATGAAAATCAAGCATAACTCGATTACATAACAAAGCATAACTCAGTTACATTATCAAACATAACTCGGTAACATTGCTCTCAAACTTATTTCACATTTAGTTTAAAGTTATTCTGAAAAATCAAGCATAACTTAGTTACATTACCGAGCATAATTAAGTAACATTACTATTAAAAATATATATTTCACTAGGACAACTTAGTTTGCAAGTTATTTTGAAAAAAAAAAGCATAATTTGGTTACATTATTCTCTAACTTAGGTTAAAATTGAAAGAATGAATAGGAAACAAGCTCAAAATATAAATATATTCATTGAAATTGAAATTAAAAAATATGTTTACAAAATATAGTCTATTTTGGCTACTTATCTATGAGCTTGCTCAAAGCATAATCGAACTTGACAAATCCAGGGATGAAATAAAGAAGGTTCCTTGTTCTTGTCCCTTCACCTTCTCAAATCTCAAGATAACTCTTCAAGGCGGTTGAGGCCAACACAATTTTTTCCTCTTTCAACATGGTCTTTTCATCTTCTAGTTTCACTTTCTCGGAATGAGATTCCTCCAAGCTCTTGTTTAGATGGACCACTTCTTCCTCCAAGAGGGCTGATTTTCGCTTTCTTTAATTTGGTTTTCATTGCATTGCTTTCTTTATGGAAATGTTTCATCAAAGTTACTTTAACCTCTATGTTCTTCAAACGGATTATGCTTTGAGCAAGCTCTAAGTCCTTTGAACGTATTGAAAGAGTGAGATCTTGATTATTCTTCTTTGAATCGGATATCTCTCTCTTCAGCTCGGTCACCTCTACACCAACTCTCAGTAAGTGGTGTAAATAATGTTTGTTTTGGGCTATGAATGTTTTATTTTTGACATATATATTAAAGTATTAATTAAGTAAATATTAAATGGCATTGTAATATGTGATTTCGTGTGGGCTGGGTTTGAAACCGTGGGGGAGCAAAAAGGGTTGTATTTTCATTTTCTTTTGCTGGACCAAGAGAAAGAGAGAGATAGCAACATGTGTGTGTGTGTGTGAGAGAGAGAGAGAGAGAAAGGCTGTCATTGCAAATATTTGAGGGAGAAAGGGAGTTTTTGTTCGGATTTTCTTAGGGTTTGTTGCTCAAGAGAGTATTTTGGATTTATATGTCGTCTTTTCAAATCTTTATATTGCCATAAAATAGTCTCCTAATGCCTAGCTTGGAAAATTTAGTAGTATGGTTCAACAATTTGGTATGACTCGAAGTTAGGCAGATCATTCAATCTTTTATCGCCACTTAAGTGTTGGATGTGTCTATTTGATAGTATATGTTGATAAAATTATTCTTATAAACAGTGATCATCATGGCATCTCCCAACTAAAACAACACCTTTTGCCACCATTTTCAAACCAAAGATCTTGGCAAACTCGTATACTTCTTGGGTATTGAGGTACCACAATCCAATGATGGTATTATTATATCTCAAAGGAAGTAAGCATTGGATATTTTGGAGGAAAGTAGATTGACGAATTCAAAACCTATTGACACTTTCATGGATCTTAATACCAAACTCTTGCCAAATTATGAGGAGCCTATTTCAAATCTTAAGAAATATAGAAGATTGGTTAGGAAATTAAATTTCCTTACAGTTATTCGTCTTGACATTTCCTTTTGCAATCAATGTGGTAAGCCAATTTCTCAATTCTCTGTGTGAAGATCATTGGATTGTGTCCATCTGTATATTAAAGTACATTAAAGGATCTCCTATAAAAGGTTTGTTATATGGTTTCAATAATCATACAAAAGTTGTTTGCTATTCAAATGCTAATTTGGCTAGATCTCCTTCCGATAGAAGTTCTACCTCCAGGTATAGTGCCTCCATTGAGGGTAGCTTGATTTTTTAGAAGAATAAGAAACCAAGTGTTATGGCAAGATCTAGTGTAGAAGCACATTATAGAGTTATGGTCTTAGCTACTTGTAAACTTGTTTCGCTTAAGCAATTACATAGAGAGTTACAATTTGGAGATTTCACTTAAATGACACTTATATGTGACAATCAGACAACTCTTCATATCAATTTTAATCTTGTATTCCACGAAAGGACCAAAAACATTGAGAATGACTATCATTTCATTTAAGAAAAGGTTGTATATGAAAACATCAAGATTGAGTTCGTTAACTTAAGTAATCAATTAACAAATATTTTCATTAAGTCTAAGGGAAGTGAGAATTGATTATATTTCTAACAAATTTGATACATACGATTTATATGTACAAGCTTGAAGGAGAGTCTTAGATATATTATGTTTTGTGTTAATTAGAAAAACATAGACTTTTTCTATTATTTAATATTGATAGATATTGTTTTCATAACAACATCTTCTATTTAATATATTTTTGATTATCACACACACATATATATATATATATATATATATATAAACACGTGTATATTTTTCATTATAAATGTATTACTATGTGTATGTTTTAAACACAAGAAGATTATACTAATTTTTTTATATTCAACATATCTAAAGCTTACCTTCTCAATTCTACAAACAAACCTATTATTTCCTTCTTACCTTCTTCATCCAATATCTAATGTCCTAAATGGCTTAGCAACCAAATACACCAAAGAAATATTTAAAACCAAAGCGCAATAATAAGAAAATGTTCAGTCAAGAACAAATGTTTTGCTATTACATCCATCCATTCATGTGATACAAAAGCTTTTTTTTAATTTATTCTTACATGGATTTAAAGTATACCACCGACATATATTAAAAATAGAATTCTTTTATGTGCATAATCAGAAGAGATTAAAATCACATGTTTCTATTTTATTTCCAATATTTGTTCAAGTACGATAACGTTAATACTTTTAATTCCATTAATCTTAATTGTACTTTTATAAAAGAATTATTTGAAAGAGAGAAAAAGAGACTCATAAATGGAGAACACGTTATTTTAATCATTGGAGAAATATGTGCGTTTGATATGATATGCATGAATTATTTAGTATACCTAGTACACGCGTTATATTAATGAATCAATTTATTATAATCTGTGGAACAACCACATTGAGATATTCAATTTGATACACATGCAAATCTAGGATCTTTATCTTTGATTGATACTGACTCGTGATTATACAATTGAAATGCAAATATGTAAGTCTTAAAATTCGAAAAATTGGATAATGGTCAGTATAAAAGTTTAAACCACAAAGTCACAGGTATTTTTTATTTATTTTAATATGTAACATGATGGAGTAAAATCATAGAGATTCTTAAATTTCTATAGTATGATAAATGTTTTAATAAAAGCACACTTAAATGGTGGCACTTGTCACCTTGTTAGCATATTATCTTGAGATTTTTAAAGCACCCTGGTTAGCTTGTTACTTTTGGAACTTTATCCACTTATATATAAAAGAATTACTTTATCTATTTGTCACCTCATTACACTGTTTATTGGAACGGTGTTATAATTGTGTTTTAGATTAAAAATAAATATCTGGACTTATTTAAATTTAAAAAAAAAATCATATATAACTTTTCTTATTTACACCAACACTATTTGTATTTCTAATTTGAATAAAAAAAGAAAAATAATTAATACAATTTTTTATTTATTTTTAAAAAGAATTCGGTTTTCACAAGTAAACATATAAAAATAAAGTCAGTATATTTTAGTAATTTTCATTGAGTTTAAATTCTGATTAAACCAATGAGTTACATAAACTGGATTCCGACGTGAATACTTTAGATATTTATGCAAATAATATCAGATGAAACACTCAAAATTTAAACATAGAAATAAAATATTTGGAATTTTTAAAATTTCTTTTACAGTAAGCACACAAGAATAAAATAAAAAAGAAACTCAAAAAGAAATACGAAGAAATAAAATTTAAAATAATTGAATAAAAATTTGAAAATAAGAGAAAAAGATAAGTTTGAAAAATTAATAAAATATTTTAGTAATATATACATCTATTGCATAAGCGATGATAACGACACTAAAAAAGACAAAAATAAATAAAGTATAAAGACAAATTAATATCATCTACAATTTATTGACTTTTACAGCCAATAAAAGAGAAAAAAATATGTTACAAAAAAATGTTAAAGGTTGAGGAATGGATTGGATCAAGAAAGCATTCAGTTTCTTCTCTTTTATCATGTGCAAGTTGGAGATGTGTGAATATCTCGGATAAATTAAATCGAGAATAGGCAAGGAGGAAGAGCTTTGATAAATATGTTAGCAATTGGACAAAGAAACTGGTAGCAACTGCTTAGGACTCGATTGAGCTTTCTCGTGGATAAGATGATCATCAATTTCTGGAATACTTGTCGGCTTGTGAAACACTGAATTTAGTATCATTATAAAATGAGCTATAGATTATAAAAATAGAGGAGATGTTGCTTTAGACAGGAAATTTGTAGACCATATAGGAAGTAAATGGATCACTGTAACTCACATGTAGTGAAGGCTGGTGTCTTATACTCGAATTTAAAAGAAGATTTGAATGCAGTGTGTTGTTTCTTCATTTTCCAAGAAACCAAGAATATATTTAAGATATTTAAGAACTTTCATATCCTAGAAGTGAATTTGAGTTGGTTTCGCCTTAAAGCAAATCTTCTTCATTTCTAGAGTGTCATGTGCCACTACTAAAAGAAAATCATTTTTAATAGTGAAAGGACATGTGATCACTACCAAAAAGAAATCCTCTCCACTCCTAGGATGTTTGTGTCCTTCTAAAAAACAAATCTTCTCCAATGGAAGCATGACACATGACCTTAAGGAAAACTTGGTTTGGATGTTTAACTTAAGGAAAATCCTATGCTACTTAGACCTTAATAAAAACCTTAAACAAACCTACACTACTCTTCAATCCATACTCCATGATGGCTCCAAAAGTGGCCCACAAGATAGAGCTGATGTCATCTTCATGGATGACTTCCACTCTCTTAAAAGTGTTTGACCATGACTAAGGGATTTTCCTTCATGTTGGCACGATTCATGTAGTCATATAACGTCGAAAAGGTCAATATTCAATGTTAATTGACGACAAAATTCCATGTTTCAAACGTCAATTAATCATATGACGTATGAATGATAAAATTTTCAACGTCTAAATAGGAGAATTATTTACAACAATGCAACCAATTATTTTTAACGTTGAGTTTTTTAAATGCAGACATTAAACGCTGACGTGGAATGTCATTCTTGTACTAGTTCTAGGAAAACAATATTTGATATGGTTTTTGCCTTTGGGGAGAAGGTCTCCATTTAATCAATACCTTCAATTTAAGAAAATTCTTTGGTAACAATTTGTACCTTGTAACATGTAAAATTACCATCAAATGTGCTTGATATTGTAAATTCACTTGCATAATGTGGGTTTAACATTAAGAGGAGGCATAACAATGTCCCAAGTGTAATTTAAATTTGGAGGATCACCTTGGAATAGGATGTGCATACTTTGTTTATGGTTGTTATGATGAAGAATTAAAGGTTTTGCAAACAAAGTCTTAAAGATGAGTTGATAACTAAAGGATACGAGTTAAATGGCGTGGTAGACGAATGGATGATGTGGGAGAAAAATTGGTTGTCGTGGGAGACCTAGGTAAGGAGAGGGCAATGACAATGGTGAGTTAGGATGAGTGATGGATTAGATGAGGGCATACGGGACGACATGTGTGGTGATAAGGACTAAGATGTGAGATGGTGGGAATCTAGGAAGATTGAGTTTGCATAAGCGTAAGTGTTTTAGGAAAAGGTGTGGATGGTTATGAAGGAAAATGTGGGTGTTTTCAGGGGTGAGGAAACTGGGCCTATAGAAAGGGAGAATGATTTTATGAAATGTGACAGTTCTTTAGAAGAAAATTTCTTTAGAATCTAAATCGAAAATAATGTACCCTTTTGTTCCATTTTTTAAACCAAAAAAAAAAAACACCATGTTTAAATCGTGGATCAAATGTTTTGCATGAATGATTGTTGGAATCATAGAAAAGAGGTAAAAAAAATTGGTTTTCTTATTAAGTAATAATTCAATAGATGTTTTACTTATTTATGACTAATGAGGGAACCTAGTTTATGAAAAAAAAAACGTGTTTAATGAATTTAAACAAAAAAAATTTGGAATTTCAAATTGAAATGTAATACCATGGACAATATTAAGAATATGTTGGTGTTAATTACATTCAAATCTACTATTTTGTTGAGCGTGTAATGACAACTTGTCAAAATTAAGGCAATGAAGTTTTGAATATTAATTTAGACTTTCACTTTTTTTCTTTAATAAAACAATGCAAAATAAATTTACTAGGATTGTGAACAATTGAAAGAAAGAAAATACTTGAAGTCATGAATAGAAACTTCAAATAATGGACCCAAGCATCCATGTGAATGAGATCAAATAATTTTTAGGCTATATTATCACAAAAAGAAAGCAATAGTTAATTTTCTTTAGCAAAGTGAAAAAATACCACGTGATTCAAAATAAAAGGAAATTGTTCATGTAAAACTAAGTTTTTTTTATTTGAGTTGGAGTAAATTTGAGAACTGATCCATGTTGTTGTTCCAGAGTGTTGTGGTAGATAGGTGATAACGGTTGAAAATACTGTTATCTATAATTCAATTTTGATAGTAAATCAACCCTTTTTGACTTAGAAGCTTGCTTGAACTTATGTTTTTAGTTTAGTTTTATGAATAAGTGAATAGAGGTTATACTTTATGATTTTATCACTAAATTCTCTTTATTTACTAGCTAATAATGTGCCTGGAAGAATATCCAACAATGTATAGAGTTGAATCAACCATAAAAGCAAGCAAAACAACAAAAAAAAGTGAGTTTTGGAATGCTACCATTGGGGCTGAGCGCCAGTTTCATGTATCGCACCAAGTTGGGCACTATTCTGGGGCGCTGAGCGCTAGTCTTCTCGCAATTTCTCACGGGCGCCCTAAATAAAGGCATTGAGCGCCAGCGTGTTGGGCTTGTACCCGTTTTCTATTATTTTTTTGATCTATTTAAGGACTTGGACGTCCTAAGGATTGTATATCTTGATGGCTTGAGCACAGAAACACACGTTTCGCCCCTTTGGAGGCAGATTTGGGGATGTAGGAGCTCTCCTTTCAGTTTCTACGGTTTTTCTATCTCTTTCATTCCATTGTTCATCTAGTTTCTTCATGACGATGAAGAACTAATCTTATCTGTTGTTGGGAAAGATGTAACCTCTAAATTCTCATGTATTTGAATTTGTTTTGAATTATTATATGCTTCTTTCATTAATTGTTAGGGATTTCCTTCTTTGCTAAATTCTTATATTTTATGATTTGTATGAGTATCGGGAGATATCTTACGAATCACGATCTCAGAAAATTCTCCCAAGAGCAATGTTGCCCAGGGATGGGGATAGGAGGATTGGTCATCTTAACCTCCTAATCGTAATGCAAAATTAATTATTAGGGATGCAAGGGATTGTGGTCTAGTAATTAAGGATATGCTTTCTTCGTCGAGGGATCGGGTTTTAAGTAAGTCAGAGAGTGACATTAATAATTTAATGAAGAAGAAGAATTCATATATGCATGGGAGTGATTAGGTGAAATCTAAACCCCAACAACATTATCAACTTCATCCATTCATTCTAGTGTTTAGCCTCTATTGATCAAATTGCATTCATGTTTATTTTTATTGCATTTGCATTTAAAACCCCAAAAATAGTTCTTAAGTCTTAATTAGTTAAGTAATTACACAATTGTTTAGTGTCGTGAGCCCTTTAGGATACAATACTTGGTCTTGCCATTTTATATTACTTGATACAATTCGGTACACTTGCCGATATCTTAACAATAGGGTGAAGGTTTGGTGGAAGGACCGAAATAACCACCAATTGGATTATCAAAATGAGGCTTGCTTGGGTATCATGGATGTCGAAGAGGATAACCATATTTTTAATAGCAAACTTCAACTTTGTAGCATGAATGCCTTTGAAAATTATGATCATTGAACTTAGTCATCACCACAAGTCTCATAGTAATAAAGGAACATGTGTTAGTGGCATTACTGAAGAAGAGAACTTTTAATCAATATTGAAAAATTCATTGGACACATCAAAACGTAAAACAACACTTGCATGTTTTTGATCATTCTAGATGAGCATGGAAAATACCTTATTAACCGACAAATGGTCCATTAACAATATTTGAGAGCGAATATGTCATCAAGCCCTTGAGAAACGTAATGATGAAATTCTACTAATTATAAAGACGAGCTTGACAATCACAAGGTGTAAGAGAACTAAAATTGTCAAGTTCTTCCCAATAGACTTCTATAGTAAAGAAATTTATGACAAAGAGAGAGACTTGTTTCAAGGTATAAATATCATCTTGGAACTTTACAATTCGTAAAATGTCCCTTTGAGAAAAACGTTATCGTAAATCATTCCAAACATTAATTGCATAGTGCAAATAGATGATGATTTGCATAATCGAATGAGAGACGACATTTCTCATCCATGATATTAACAAGGTGTTGCAACATTCCATGAAGGATAGGTGCTATCATCGAGAGTTATGATAGAAATAGAACCAATGAGGTGATTTTTTTTTTACAGGTGAAGGCATGCAAACGGAATGACACCAAGAGTGGTAACTACCACTGAAGATGACATGTAAGACCTAGACAAATGAAGAGTTCTCTTTAGGATGTATATACAAAGGACTAAACAAATTTTGGCTAGGATCATTAAGACGAGGTGGGTTGAGACGAGGTCATTAAAAGGGGACTATGGTTCAAGGGTGTTTGCCTTGGTAGCAAGAAAGGGATATCAATAGAGCTCTAACTCGAGCCTACAATACCATAAAATAGAAAAGAAGAAATATGTAAAGGAAAAATTGAATAATAAAATATTTCAATTATCCTAACATGGGTGATGATAAGATCTAGAAACAAGAATAATATCAAAAAGAAAAAAATAAATAAAAGAATAAAGAAAATTTGATATTATGTACAACTAGTATATCTATAATATATTGATATAATAAATATAGTTAATGTAGAACATAAATATTGAAGAAAAGATCAAAGATACAAAACAATATATCTATAAACTTGTTATTGATGAATACATATAACAGAGATGCAACCATTTACAAAAAAACACATACTTAAAAAAGAAAGAAATAATTCCATGGATGATTAATATGAATTATACAATCACAATGGAGACACTCACGTATTTGTGTTATTAAGATTCTAAAACCAACAATGACAATATATAACATATAACTCAATGGTGCACTTGACCCAAAACAACTCCAATGTTATCGGAGAAACCACAATAAAACACCCACAACCACCATGAGAAACCTATTAGCAACAAAAGGAGAAACTATTGTGTTCTCTCAAAAGAATCATGATTTAAATGTAAGCAAAGTAGATGTTTAGACAACTAACTCAGATGTAGAACACAAATGTAATAGAACATAACCGCTCCCTATGAGAAATCACACATAAAAGATGAAGAATAAAGTTGTTGTGGTGACCAATGGAGACTCCACCACACCCATGGTTGTCATTCGAGAAAAGATAATTTGCGCACTTAAATAGTCAAGGAAAAAGTAAGAAAGTTAAGTGAGAAATATACAATGAGATAGTCTCTAAAACTAAGTTGTCTCTAAAATCTTATTTTGAAATATAAGTTTTTCTAGGTGAAACCAATGTGGTTTTAGAAGAAAAGAGATAGTGTATTACTATACCAAAAAAATACATGACAAAACTTCTTAGGAAGTTTAGAATTTATAACTTTAAACGAGTAAATATCCCTTATGATACTAATTCTAAATTAATGAAAAATAGAAGAGAATATATTTCTCAACCTCAATATGTCCAGATAATTAGGAGTTTACTAATTTGTTGAGCTTTTCTAAACCTGATATTGCTTATGTCGTGATCAGATTAAGAATAGACACTTAATATTCTAATTATAAATATTGAGATGCACTTGCAAGATTAATGATATATTTAAGAGGTTCAATGCATTATGCTATTGAGTATGGTATATTTTTGGTTTAATAGGTTCGGAGGTCCCTATATTTGTGGGTTCGTTTCAATTGGGTCCTCCAATTTTGAAAGTGATCAATTTGGTCCCTAATTTAACAAAATTGAGTCAATAATACCCTTTCCGTTAAATGCAATGGACGACATTAACGTTTTAAACATGTGGTATGTTGAAGCATCCTTCAAATAAAACTGTGCAACCTGCAAATAAAAGGATGCCTCAACATGCTACATGTTTAAAAAATTAACGCCGTCCATTACATTTAACGAAAAGGGTATTATTGACTCAATTTTGTTAAATTAGGGACCAAATTGATCACTTTCAAAATTAGAGGACCCAATTGAAACGAACCCACAAATATAAGGACCTCCGAACCTATTAAACCTATATTTTTCAATATATTAAAATGTTAAAGTGATGCTAACTGAATATACGATTCAATCGAAACAAAACCCACTAGGTGGTTATGTATCACACTTCGAGGTGATGTGATTACATGGAGATCAGTCAAACAAACTATTATTGCACAATCAATAATGAAATTTGAGTTTGTCTCTGCTCTAGTGAAGTTGAGTGGTTGATGAACTTCTTAGCTAACACTCCACTAGGATTAAATCAACCCCTTTTGTGTTAATACATTGTGATTGTTAATCAATAATAGTTATAGCTAAAAACACTTGAGACATATTTTTGAGACATGATCTAGTGAAGTAGTTGATAAAGAGTGAAACAATTTACATTGGCTGTGTGAAGTTAGAATGAAATCTATCAATCCTCTGACAAACCATGGGGAAGTAATAAGATATTAGTAACATAAATGGGAATGAGACTAAATCCACTTGCAAACAAACAAGTGAAGGTAACTCAACCCTTGAGATTGAAGATCCCATGAACAAGGCTCATATGTGTCAACACAAGTCACTTATTAGTTCTGATAGCACTAAATTGATTTTAAATCAATAATGTCCATTCCTATGGTGTGTGTGTGAAAGTACAAGAGACTACAATATTGAGAGGTTAAACTTTATAATTAAAATTCTATGTAGTGTAAGAATTTTGTTTATGCAAAGTTTTTAATGATTTCATATCCCTTAAAGGTGGTGTATGATTTATGACATACACTTGATGAAATCACTTATATAAGTGTCGAGTAGGGTTGCTTGTATGAGATGTTGGCATGACCTAAAAAACACAGGAAAACACTAGATAGGGTAGGGGGAATAATGTTTCTAAAAATTTTCAGAAATGGCGTCTGATGGGTTTTCAAAATATTAACAAGCAAGGATATGGTCAAACGATGATGTTTCGAAAACGCTTTGTAAAAGCTTTTAAAGAAGGAAAAGAATAAAGCATAGTTTTTATAATGGTTCACTCAACCTAAGCTACGTTCAGTTCTCCCTTAAGAACTCTTAAGGGGTTCCACTAATCTTTTGCAAATTACACGAGTTTTACTTCTCTAAGTTTACAACAAGTATTTTTACTACTTTTGGTTCACTTAGTCAACACGATTAGTCCGAGTTTAACCACTCTTGGTTTACAAGTATTCTAACCAATTCTGGTCTCAAGTATTCTAGCAATTTCTTGTCTTAACCCTAGAAAACACGTCCAAACAAGTGTTTTATTATCTTCAGTCAAATTTACAACTCAAATAGTGTTTAAGAGCAAAGGTACAAATGATAACTTTCAAAGAGATGATATAAGCGATACAAAGGGTAATGCGATTAGCTAGGATTTCTCTCTAAAAAAAATATATCTTTAGACGATATATCAACACAACAAGCTTGAGTTCACTATTTAGTGTTCTTATATTATCCTTCTTATGTTATCACTCTTGTCTTCTCTTCAAGCTTTGGTCTATATATAGCTTTTCTTAAAAGATGACTATTAGACAAAGAAGTTGACTTTAGAAGAGCAGGTTAGGTGGGAAGTCAAACTTTACTCTACTTCATAGGGTTTAGAGATTTATCATAGTTTTAAGTAAATTGAGCTTATAAAATGTGACAGAGTAGAAGGCTACAAAGGAAACATTCCTAGAATGTTTTTCTTCTCTCACAATGTCGTTTTCTTAAGTGCAATAATTCTTATCATATCTTTATTCTTTAGTGATATGCATACATATCAACAAGAAATTATACATGCATCGAAACACTTTATCGTACATGCATTAAATTTTTTGAACGTTGATAAGCGTTAAACTATATTGCATGTTCACGACATCTTATCATTTGTCATATCATTCATAAATGCATCATTTGGTAAACATAGATCATGTATACTCATCATATGATATTAACATTAGATTCTTCTTCAAAGGAAATAGCGTTTAGTAGTCATTCATTAGGCGGTGTATTCTTTAAAATGCTTTGCTTGAGATAACACTTGAATTGGTACAAATTTCTTTTAGCCTTAGTGTTATACAAGAGATATACTTTCTATTTCATAAGACGCTAACTCATGTAGTCTATGAGATGATTTCAAAGTGACACTATCTTTTCTTAGACGTTATTTACGATTTTAGTTCATTAGACAATTTAGTCTAGAAAACATTGTTCATAAGCTTGACTCCATTTGAACAAACGTTAGAAAATATTTGTTCTTCAGATGTTATTTCTTTTAAACAACTTTTTATACACATCAATATTTCATTTAATGATTTTTGCTAAACTTTAAAACTTGAGTTGATTAGACATTTGATTCTCTAGACGATCTTGTCTTAACATGACCTCTATAGAACTCATGAATATCAGGCACATGCATGACCTAATAAGCGCAACACAACGATAACATTAAGGATTATGCGGGTGTATTGTGATTGATAAACCACTAACACACGTCAAATGCCTTTGGTTCATATAACTTGATATAGCAACACTCTGTTAAGTTTCTCGATCTAAGATTGGTTCATATATTTTACTATACTAGCTTTGATGCATTACATCTTATATGAGACCTATGATTTTCTTGTTTCATATATTTCTTTTACAATATGTGGGGGCAATGTTGTAATAATCAATACATTGCAAAAGAATATAGCTTATGTGACTGCAACAAAGTATAAAAACTGCATAAATGTTTTCCACTTTTTATGCAATAAGTTATTGTTACAACCCATTTTTTTAAACATTGCACATCTTGTCCCACAAGAAACCATGGTGGTGGTTGTAATCATTGGACTTTTCTCCCTACAAGTCAAGAGATATTATTTTTTTTCACTCAGTTATACCCCTCCTACACCTATAAATAGGTGCTCTTTCTCACCTCTAAAAAGACAAGACATATATCTCTTTTTCACTCTCACTTATTCTTTTCTTTTTCTCTTTATCTTCAATTTTGAGTTTATATTTACTCTTTAAAATAACTTTTTTTCCTAGTTCTGAATTGCTCCATATAAAGATGTTCTTGTTGTATCCTTGAGATTTACACATACATTGTGAATAAATCCTTAAAGATAGTGATCATTTACACGAAGTCTATTAAATTATGTTCTTATCATATTCTCCAACTTAGATTACTTACTTGAAGATGTGTTCCTCTTTCACTTTTACTGTTCAAATATTTATAGGAAGGTTACCGTTTGAGTTCATAAATTAGTGAACGTGACTCAAAGAAGATTTTATTTGATAGAATTCTCACTAGTGCAAAAAGGACTTTAGACGTCTGTTATTTTGGGCTTTTAACGTCTGATCCATGTCTGACGTCTATATGGGTGACGTTAATGAGACGTCAGACCCTTTAGGTCAGACGTCTCTATAGACGTCGGATCCATACAGGTTAGACGTCTCTGAGGTTGCTCCTGACTCATGGTGATTCGAGTTTACAACTTTATATTTTAGTTGAAGAGAATGTATTGTACATTTTTTTTATTGGATGGTTTTAAAAACGTAGTGGAGGGAATTGGAGGAGTACAAAACGCAAGAAATCGTCGCCTAAAGACACGAGAATAACTGCACCAAAACCAAACGAAAACGCATTTTAATTGGTTCAAATAAAAGATAATGCATCAAAGAGTGATGTAATCGGAGTAAAACTAATTTAAAACGGTGCAAAAGTGAGAAAACGAACCTGAAAAGCGTAACCCGTAGAGAGAAAACGCGACGAAGATGATGAACAATGAGTGTGCGTAACGGCTATCTCACGTTAACGGTGTTTTAATGCAAAAATTTGGACGTCGGTTCCCCCAATTAATAGACGTCTAAGTGCTTTAGAAGTCGGAGTGGGGGATCAGACGTCTAAATGGAGTCAAAAAGTGACTTTTTAAATTTCTAGATTTAGGGTTTAGACGTCGGTTCCCCAATTAACAGACGTCTAAAGTGCTTCAGAAGTCAGAGTTGCGGGATTATACGTCTAAATGGAGTCAAAAAGTAACTTTTTAAATTTCTGGGTTTAGGGTTTGGACGTCGGTTCCCCCAATTAACAGACGTCTAAAGTGCTTCAGAAGTCAGTTTCCTCCATAACAGACGTCTAAATAGAATAATTTTTTTTTTAACTTTTTCGTTTAGTTTTGGCGTCTATTCGGGGGAACCGACGTATTTGAGTATTTAGATGTCGGGCCCTTCCATAACCAACGTCTAAATAGTTGTTTTATTTATGAAAAATGTCACCGGTCATTTTTTACGTTGGATATTCGAGGGTCAGACGTCTAAAGGGTGACGTTAAAGGTTTTTTTGCACTAGTGTCTTTTACTAATTTCAATTATATGACTTTTTTTTATTTACCCGCTTTTTGTTTACTTAGCTTTTCTTTACATTAATCTTTGTCTATTTCCTTCATGTTTGAATTCTTTTCTTTTAACTATTTTTTATATACTGTGTAGTGCTTATTAGTACAATATAGCTTAAAACAAGAGAGACAATAGAAAAAAATAATAGACAGAGATAAAGTGTTTAATAGATAAAAAAAATCCAAACTTGTTTTGGCCTCATTTATAAATTTTAATTAAGCTGTTGAAGTTTTCGAATATGAAAGATATGGATTTTTCAATTGAAAATGTCTCAATGATATTCTAATAGAAGGTTGTAGTTGAAAGTATGTTTAAGAAAAACATTTNACTTTGTCAAATAAAATAACACATTTTAACTCATTTAACGCATGTAGAAGACTAATGTTTAGTGCTTTGACTCATTTGGTCAATGCATTTGTCTATTGAGTTCATTTGAGTTTACATTTTTTGAGTCATCTAATGACTTAATCATTTAATGTTCATGAAATATTTTTTTTTACTTCAATTGGAATTTTTTACATAATTTAGTATTACAATTTGTAAACTATGTTTGTAAATATACATTTAGGTATGTTGTGCTTCATGGAGAATTTCATCAACTAAATGCAAAGTCCTTATTAGAAATTATCCAAAAAAAAATCTACAAAAGTTGGTAAAGGATGGTAGGAGTTTTGATGTCAAAATAGATTATGGGAAAGGGACCACATTATCTATAAAGCTAACAACAATGCAAGAAACATGAATAAGTGTATATATTATGTAATATGTAATTTCATGTAGTAATTGTAGTTATTGTTTGTGTTAGATATATTAAATTATTAGATATTATATATATATATATATATATTATCTTTTATCTTTAGTTAGATATTTATTATTTCTTATTTATATTTGGGACTTAGCTCATATTTCTTCTATTATAAATAAATACCTTATGTGTATATTCAACAAAAGAAATTAATCTCATACATAATTTTTATTATATTGAATATGGTATTAAGGTTCTTTAGAAAAATTTCGTCGTTGCCATCATCATCGTTGGAGCATCAATTTCTACTAGCAACCACACAATTCTACTTGTGTCGGCAAGGTGACCAAAACATCGTCAAGATTGTTGTCACTGAAGTCCATAAGTGCTCTCACATGCCGATAGTAGTTCACTGCCTTTCGTCCATTTCTTTGTGACCATCCCAAAATCTATCAATGATGTCTTAGCCCATCTTGGTTGACGTAGCCATGCTAATGAAATAAGTTTTCTTTAGAATAGTGGAACTTGGGAGCTTGTCCCATTATTTTCTTGAAAATCTATTGTTGATTGCAGGTGTGTTTTTGCTATCAAAGTTGGTACTGTTAGAACTATTGATCATCTCAACGCCCATTTTGTGGCGAAAGGTTACACATAATTTTTGGGTTGGATTATGTGATACTTTTTCTCTAGTGGCAAAGATGCCATTTGTTCGTTTATTTATAGCAATGATGGCTCTTCAACAATGGTCTGCCTCTTTATCAATTGGATGTCAAAAATGTGTTCCTTAATGGAGATTTGCAAGAAGAGATTTAAATGGAGCAACCTCTAGGATTTGTTGCTCAAAGGGAGTTTTCTGAGTTGGTATGTCATCTTCGTAAATCCTTATATGGCTTAAAACAGTCTCTTAGGGTTTGATTTGGAAAATTTAGTAACGTGGCACAATTTGGTATGACTCAGTGTGAGCAGATCATTCAGTCTTTTATCGCCACTCGAGTTCTAGATGTGTCTACTTGATAGTATACATTGATGACATCGTTCTTACATGCAATGACAGTCATGGCATCTCTAAGATGAAATAATATCTTTGCAACCATTTTCAGACCAAAGATCTTGGTAAGACCTAGTATAGATTTATGACCTCAGGCACTTATGAGCTTGTTTGGCTTAAGGAATTGCTTAGTGAGTTATAATTTGGAAATGTCACTCAAATGACACTTATATGTGACAATTAAGTTGTTTTTCATATTAGTTGTAATCCTATCTTTCATGAGAGGATCAAACATATTGAAATTGATTGTCATCTCATTCGATAGAAAATTGTATCTAGAGACATCAAGATTGAGTTCATGAATTTAAGTGATTACTTAACAAATATTATCACTAAGTCTTTACAGGAGTTGAGAACTGATCATATTTATAACAAGCTTGCTATATACAATTTGCATGCACCAGCTTGACGGGGAGTTTTATATATATTAGATATCTTAGATAGATATCTTTACTTAGTTTGTTATTATTCCTTATTTGTATTTTGGGCTTAACCCATATTTCTTGTATTATAAATATAATATTTTATGTGTATATTCAACACAAGAAAAATTAATCTCATGCATAGTTTTTAATATATTGAATAATTATTTTTGTTTTATTTGAAAGTTCCATTTAGTCAATTGCTTTTTTTTGAGTAGAAGAAAAAATGCTTTAATTGACTAAAAGCACAAAACTTTATTTAATCTTATTTTATTATGCAAGTTAAAATATCTAATGATATATGTAAGACCTGGTCAAATGAATTTTACACTAATCAGATCAGATGATACAAGACTGATCATAATGATTAGACCAAGCTGATCATATTAATTAGACAAAACAATGTTGAAGTTCTCACTTATATTGATTAAATGCATTAAACACTTCTATCATACACTTATAAGACATCGTCTAAAAAACTTTCTAAATTAATGTCAATTGTTTTAATTGTTGTAATTCTTTATGTTTTTACTTAGTTTCAAATTTGAATGAAATAATTCTAACCTCAAATATAAAATTCTTTCTAAATGATTAATATAAATTGAAATAATTTTATAAACAAATCATATATCTTGAATTCAGAAAGCTTTAATTGCCTAATGGTAATTTCATCTCTAGTTATATATAGATTTTATGTGCTCTAATTCAAAGAAATTTTATTTAATTAGTGGTATTAACTCTTATTAACAGAAAACTGAACATAATTCTCGTAATAATTTTCCTTGCTTCCATATCATTTATCATTTATAACTCTACAAGAAAAGATCTTAATATATCTCAACCATTCCTTTCTAAAACTTAATTACAGTGTCACACACCAGTTACACAAGTCTTTAATATATTGATATGATTTGATGATAGTTTAATCTAAAAATTCACTTTATTAAATGGTGATTTGTCATATATGGATTTAATTGCTTTAAAACTGTTTTTATACTTTAAAAATGTCTAAAAACATGTTTGAATATATATGAATATATGAATAAATGGTGATTTGTCATATATGGATTTAATTGCTCTAAAACTGTTTTTATACTTTAAAAATGTCTAAAAACATGTTTGAATATATATGAATATATGAATATATATATATATAATATATATATATATATATTATATATATATATATATATATATATATATATATATATATATATAAATGAATATCTAACATGTTCAGTCATGCAGATGAAGAAACTATTGATTATCATGTGTTAACAAAGGTAGAGTCATTTAACATCTAACTCTTATAATTCTGTTGTTTAAATCTTCAATCAATTATCTATGCTAAAATGTTTTTATCTTGAATATTTCTGCATGATATATTTTCTATAATTTCTTATAGTCTACTCTTCACATTTCCTATATCATTGAACATTTATACTTTTACGAATTACTAAGTACCTTTTCTGCAATCTCTAAACAATATTTTATTTAAAATTGAATTTAAATATTTTATTTTGATTAACTTAATCATAATATGGTTTTTAAAAGCAATTATATACAATATATTTTATTAAAAACATATATAAATAACTCAAATAGCATTTTAAGAACAATAAAAATATTATTGATATTTTATAAAAAAGAATAGTTATCTTAAATTGTAATTATACTTTTATAAACTTATATTAATATAATAAATATATTATAATTTTAAAATATTCTGCAGGTTGGACCAGTACAAATACTTGGTTAGTACAAATCCTTGGTATATATAAAAAAACTAAAAATAGTATAATTTTCGAGGCATCAAACACTTTCACCAGAACACATGGACGTCTGTTATATTTCTAGAAAAAATAAGAGCACACTACAAACATTTGAGATTGCACAAAACAGTAACACTACCACCAAGTATATAATACAAAAGATCCCATATTGCTAGCACCTCCAAGAAACACTAACAATTATTCCCTATCCTACGAACATAGAACACCAACTAAACTTCACATGTGACCAAATGCAGAAAACAAGCCTTCCAGGATTATACACCATCTCAATCATGAAGAAGACTCTGATCAAAGTGCCAAACACCTGCAAGAAGCAGCAACAACAGAATTTATTCCATTAAAAGGGAGGGAGAGTGTAAACAGAATAATGCATAATAGTTACATGCTTGTTTGTTAGTGAACCAAAAATAAGTACAAAATATATGCCGGTAGCTGAAGATAATATATGCATACCATGACCCTTTCCAACTAATCTCAGTTGAGTCACATATTCTGCAATCTTCTTAATTGATTCAACCTGTACACAGGAAAACCCAAGATGTTACAAACCCAGAAATGGTTTATAGTATTACATATAATGATAAAAGGGTCTTGCATTTTAGTGATATTCAACCATAATATGAATTCAACTGCACCGTATTTTGTAAAGTTTTTTACCTGCTCATTCAGAAACTCACTCTCAATGAAGTCTGCCAGTTGAGCATCATTGTTACGATCTGCCACCTATATTGTTTAAGAAAAACATGGTAGTAAAAGATAAGCAATAACAGCTTAACACAACAAAGATTGCTTGGTCATCTAGCAGTATGAATTATAGGTACTCTATGATTTTGTTACAAATACATTCATTCCAAAGCTAAGAGGCAAAGAGGCATTACACTATGAACATATAGGAGTTTCTCATTTGTCAACTTCTCCAAAGACAAAGCTAGCTCCATGGCTGAATCAAGCCAAGATAACAAAGATGGAAAGCAAGTTAGCATATTAGTTTGAACATAAGACCATTATAAATAAAAATGTGCACATTATTTTGAAAAGATGCAAACAGAAAACATGATCAAGAAACATAAAAACAAAGTTTGAGTAACAAAAACAGAAAACTCACCATATAGGGCATCCCCTTTTTCTGTATGCTCAAATTCTGACGGAGGACTTGAAATGGGATGTAGCACCACTCGTCCACCACGAATGTTCTAAGCAAATAAGAGCTATGTTTGTCATCATTAAGTCTAAGCTATAAAGTCTAGTTCTGTATTTTGTGCTCGAACTACAGATATTATTCAAATGATATAAAGATTGATGATGATATTGTTCTGTTATATATATATATATATATATATATATATATATATATATATATATATATATATATAATGAAGAATCAAACCCCAAAAAGCTTAACAAAGCCATTTTATTCTGAATGTTTTTCTTTCAATCACATGATCTTCCATTTAAACCCCATATGCTTAGAAATATACGTCCTAAGGACATATTTGTTTACAAGTTGAACTCAATTGACCAACAAGCTTATTGATTCATAAGGTAACAATAGTCAAATCGTACAATAAAAGAGCAGTTCAAAAGTAACACACCAACCTGATACTTTATAAGCTTTTCAGCATGCTCTCTTTCTTCTTCACTTGACTCCTTGAAGAACCTGTTCTCCACAAAGCAGCACACTATTAAAAACCCTGTTTGAGAAATAGAGTAAATAACATTATAGAAATATGACACTGGTTCAGAGTTGATTACTTGGCAAGTCCCTTGAGAGCTATGTTATCTCTGTCGAAGTAGGCAAACAAGGAGTGATACACATAGGAAACATTGTATTCCACACTGTATCCAGAGTTGAGAGACATAAAAACTATTAGAAAAAAGACTTTTAATTAAAAAAACAAGTAAACAATTAACAATAAGTAAATAGATGAAAGGAGAGTATAATATCAAGCCTTAAAGTTAAAAGTAAATGATGAAAAATTGTGCTTCCAATTTACATAGACTTTGTTAAATGTGATATTTGTATCTGTATATGAAATTAATGAATTTGGTATTTCAATAATTGATAATATATGATTTTATTCTTTTATGAAATCTAAACTTAATATCCATTAAAGAAACCTAATTCATCAAGTTAAAAGTATAGAATCAAAATCAGATTCAACGCAAACTACAACTACCAAAGACACGTTTTCCCTTTCCCCTTAAAGATGCAGGGGTTTTATGTGCTCATAAAAAAACACTTTCCAGTAAAATAAAGAATAGAAAACAGTTAAAACAACATAAACAAATATGTATTAAAACTAAAAAAATATGTAGGTACTTTGCGCAGATTATTAAGCCGAACTCTGATTCAAGTTTGAAATCGGCAAAAAAATCATGAATAAAACTCCATCAAAGTCTTTCAAAATTAAAAGTTAAAAAAACCCACTAGAAATACATCAAATACTTCCCTTCTAAAGTGTAAGAAATGGATCTTTAACTCTCACAGATTCCAAAGAAAAACCACAATACGAAAAAAATAAGACATAAAAAGTTAAAGAATGAATAGAATCATACTTGATCTGTTCATTGATTGCAGCTTCAGCCTCATCTGAATAGTTTTGGCGAGCCAAGGAGACATTATGTGCAATTGGGACAGCAAGATAATCCTTCTTCAGCTCCTGAAAAGGTTCAAATATCACCCCAGTGAGCGGTGCCGGTGCGTTTGAAGCAGCAGCACACACCCTCATGCTCCTGCTCCCATCACCATTAACAGAAAAACTCAAAGAAGAAGAAGAACAAAAGCCTAGCTTCTTCTTAGCACCATCACCACCCACACCATTTGAGAGAGAAAAGGTCAAAACCTTGGAACATGAAAGGGCCATTTGCGAGGAAAATGAAGAGAAATGGAGAAGATGATTTCAGTTGCGGCGAGGTGATTGTGTGTGAAGGGAGGAAGGGGCAAGGGTGATATAAGTAGTAGAGAAAAGGGGGTATTCTGGGAATTCAAATTTATTTTAACCGTTTGATTGAGAGACACGTGGATGGCTGAAATTCGTTACAAGTACGGGCGTGTGGCGAGCTCGTGCCCTATCCAGTATGAAAGCGGAATCTGTGGAAAAATCCTTTCCACGTCACAATCGAGCATACTCGAATCTGAGTCTACGCGCTCGAATACGTCAAGAAGTGGTACTCGCGCTTTGAGCGTTTCAATGAATTAGGTGCTTCAAAATTTTGTCTTTGTTCTTTCTTTCTATCTTTCACATTTTACTTTTCTTTCCAGAAAAAAAATCAAATGAAATAAAATGTGGTTATCTATTCAATTGTTCTATAATAATGCGACACTTCATATTTTTAACTATTTTTGTTCTCACTTAGTTTTTTTTTCCTTGATATAAAATAATATTTTTAATTAAGGACTGCAGTTTTTCTAATGCGTGTACAAAGACGCCATCCTTTTAAAATTTAATTCGTTTTTATTATATTGTTTCAAAATTGTTATTCTTTATCTTTATAAATGTTGAAAAAGTAACATTGTCTTTATTCTTTACGAGGGCATGACATGTATTCACATCGAGAATTCTAAGTAAATTTTAACATTATATATGTAGATATGTAATGTTAAGCAATAAATTTATAGAGACTGAAAAATAAATTAAAAGACTTTAAAAATTTGTATAATGTTTATTCTCAAATTTCTTACAATACATTTTTCACGTTGTAACAGAAGATTTGTTGTATTATTATTTTTAATTAAATTGAATGTCAATATTCCCTCATTGTAAAATTAAAAATTAAAATTCTTCTAAATACATTTTTTATATTAGAATTTAGAATTGTTAGTGTAAAAAATCTTTTGTAATAATAATAATAATATATTAGAATTAAAAACTTTATTTTTATTAAAAGTAACTGCGTTGGAATCAGGTTATTTCTATATTAAACTTAGTGAAAGAAAAAATGCCGTAATTTGTAATATTATATATATATATATATATATATATATATATATATATATATATATATATAAATAATTACTTTTAGTGATAATTTATAAAATATGTAAAAACTCCTTTTTATTTGTTATTAATACTATAACTATTATTTAAAATAAAGAGCTTTTATTTTCTAAATATTATACTAAACTTTGTCGGTCATTGTCCATCTACCTTGACATCTATTTCATACAAACTTATCCAAAATGTTCAGGAATTTTTCTTCGTTACGGTATTACGTGGTCAACTACGTATTAATTTTATGATGCCATTTAATTTCACAAATTTTCAATAAAAAAATAGGAATGGATCATTATTACAATTTTCTAAGAGAATTCCTATTTATGTAAATTTCACACGTTTTAGTAAAAAAAAATAACAATTTAAAATTATTTCCCAAACCAACTTAGTAAGTGATTCGAAACCTGTCAAGTATAGGGAGATATTAGCGGAAGTATTTAATAGATAAATATTCTAAAGAATTATTTTTATGTAATCAAATAAGTGCATGAAATAAAGTAAAAAGCTGATGATTAAATTTATATATAATAATAGTATATACATAAACAGCAGTTTATTTGGATAAAATTTATAAAAGACCAAATTAATAATTTTATAAATATAGTTTCAATAATTAAGATGATATTAAAGTTTTTTTTATCTATTTATTAAATTACCATTTAACATAAATAGATCATAATTAAAAAAATTAATATAATATTTTACTGTTAAGATAGAAATTAAAATAAAGATATTGTATTAAAAAAAATCAAATCCAATTCTAACATGATATTATTTTATTAAATTGTATAACATTTCAATTTTAACAACTTACAAATATCAAATAAGGCGATACAAAATTTATAAAATAAAACATATTTGTAAACTTATAGATGTAGTATTAATACACTTATATAAGAAAATAACTATAATAATAAATATATCTAAAATAACCAAAGATAATCAATAGCCGACCATCGTCTTTTACTAGGAATGTTTTAATACCTATTCTTAATTTGTTTACACTAATTAGGTGGTCATCACAAAATAAACAACATAAACACAAGAAAACTCAAAAGAAAACAAACAAGATAAGCTAATGTGCAAAAGGAGTTTTTAAAAATCAAACATAAAACTATTATAATACATTACTCATTCATAAAACAACCATATCGCACACAAAGACTCATTTTAGACTCAATTATCCAAATACATGCCTTTAACATTGGGTTTCATTGTAGGTGTGCACTTGTAGTAATATTTATACTCTACACAATCATAAACAAATGAGTTATCACCCTACTACTCACAAGGTTAGTCTCATTCGCACCTAGGAACAAAACAATCCAATAGTTAAGACCTCTTGTCATTACACGCCATATAGAGAAGAATATTCCTCTCTATATGAGTTGAATGGTTGGTAGTATATTAGGATACCTACTTTTTAATTTCCCATATGTCAATGCATAAACCAAACATCACCAACACATCTCCTTGAAATTCTCTCAACAACAATACCACACATATCCATAACAAAATCCTCATTTCCACACATAAGATTATCATACTCATAAGCATACTCAAAGATTATATAATTCAATACCAAACAACCAAGAAGCAAAATAAAAATAATTAAACATATAAATTCGCACTCAAACGTCCATCCTAAGCTTCTCATAAACGTCAAACCTTTCCCAAAAGTGACGCTTAGCAATAGTCATGGTACTCAACAACAGTCTTAGCGCTTAGCGCCATTCTTCTCACAAAAAGGCTCACTTAGCGGCACTCTCTTGTCGCTCAACGTCCTGAAACAAAATGCTCCAAACATGTAATGAAAGATGGTGCTCAGCGGTGCCCTACTACTACTCAATGCCAAAGCATTCCTATTTTATGGTGCTGAGTAGTACAAAACCGACATCCAACGGTCTGGAGCTAAAATGCTTTCAAACCTGCATAATGAATTGACTCTCAATGCCAGTCTGTCATTGCTTAACATTGTATAAAAAACAATACATGAAAACTTTATGATTTAGGAAATTAGAACTTGCTCAAATGATCAAATTGTTATTCCATTCTTAGTCCTTTGGTAAAAAAACTACTTTTAAAGTCAAGACACATACTAATTGGCTCAATTGACCAGATCCTAAGTTCCCCAATCAACAAAACTCAACCAAGACAATTAAATAATTCAAACATCCAATACACCAAATTCAACAGATCAATTTCATCATACCATTTAATTATGCAATTACAAATTTCAAGATATTTATAATATTAAAATAAAACAATTAACTTCCCTTACATGAGAGACAACACAAACTTGCTCAAAAGAAACTCAAACCCCTTTCAAGCTCACAGGATGTCCTATCTACATTTAGGAACAACACAAACACGATCAAGGCACACCATTATAATCACTAATAAAAAAAGATTCATATAGATGACTAAAAGTACAGATGCAAGTGAAAGAAGACTCACATGCAACAAATCACAAAAAAAAGATCAAGAAAAAGAGTTGAAACTCAACTTACGCAAACGGAGAAACTGATCAGTCCAAATTCAAGAGCTCGCCACAAAGATCAATTATACGGTTTCATTTCTTCAATCAAACGAGTAGAGTAGAGAAATCTTAAAGAGAAGTTAGACAGCTCTAGAAAAGTGGTTTTGAGAGAGATTATGTAGTTTAAAATAATGAAGTTTGTTCATAACAAAACTATTTATATTAAAACCTTTGAATATTAAAATAATTGTGTCTCACTATTTTTAAACCACTATTTCTGAAATATAACTTTCTATGTCTTCACAAAATGTGGTTACAATATTTTACTATTAAAATGTGCAAAATCGATATTCTAAATCACTCATTACGCTTCAGTTTTCGAAAAACTGAAGCGTATTAAAACGCGATGGCAAAGTTGTAATTTTTGAGACACTACTTTTTTTAATCCTCCTTTAGATTTATCATTATTAGAGAAATAAAGGAAAAATAGAGAAAGGGACATTGTTATATTTAATATAATTTTTGGTTATCGGTTGGTGAGATCAGAGAATAAAATGGCACCACCGTTATTCAATTGGGGGGTGAAGGACACCCATAGGGGAACCCCTATGGTGGTGAAGATGAAGAACCCAAATTGGTCGATGGTGGAACTGGACGGTCATGAAGACGATGACTAAATGACACCAACTTCTCCCATGGGTGTTTCACGGGACAAAGGAAAAGGAAGAGGCAAAAATGTGAAACAACTCACATGGGTTCTTCTCCTTAAAGCATATCGCGTCGTTGGTTGCCTGACCTCCCTAGCGTCGGCATTGATGGAGTTTGGGGTTATTTTCTAGTACTTTTATGTCTTGAGATAATTTGACATATGTGGATGGATGTGGCAGGTTGGGGATAGAATTTAAACACACTGATCAAGTTTCTTTTCATCTTCCCACTATCCAAATTGAAACATGTTGTTCACTATAGGTTTATTAAGTTTCTTGTTAATACTCAAACCACATTTGAGGTTTGTAATCATCATTATTTGAGGCACAACCAACATGGAATGAAGATTGTATTAATTTGTTGTTTATTTATATTATATATTTCCAGATGCATTGGTGATGTCTACCTAAAGAAGGTAAAGTTTAATAGAGCACCATTATTGTCAAAATTTCGACTCCTAGAACCCTTTGAGCAACCAATCCTTAAAGCTAAACCAACAATACTGGTATAGAAATTGTGTCCTCAAGATCAGTTTCTCATATTTGCATCAAATGGGTTATGGGAGCATCTAAGCAGTCAAGAAGCAGTTGACATTGTCCAAAGATGTCCCTGCAATGTAGGATTCTAATTTACTTAAGTTTCCTTTGCATATATAACTGTCATCTTTGGTATAAAAATGTGTTGAATAGATTATTGTGATACAAGGAGTGACAAAGAAACTTGTGAAAACAGAACTTTGTGAAGCTGTGAAGAAAAGAAAAATAAGATAGTCAAACTTGAAAAAGATTGACAAAGGGGTGAGGAGACATTTCCACGATGACATCACTGTTATAGTTTTGTATCTTGATTCAAATTTTTTGGCTCGTGCCAATTCTTGTGTACCCTTGGTTTCTATCAAAGGAGGTGGTGAAAATGGTTGTTGTTTAAGGAAGTGTTTGGGGTTTGAAGAGAATTTAGTTTTGAAGTGAGAATGAGAAGCTGATTTGGGGACGAAAATAGCTTCCATTAATAATTTGGTGTAATGGTTTTGCTATGGTGTGTTTGGAAGGGTTGAAGATGAACATGTGATAGTGGGAGTGACAGTGGCGGAATGAAATGGGGCTTGTTTGGGGACTTACTAGATAAGGAACCACATCCATGTTGTGGCTGCCATTGGATTTCAACAAATCATAAATGCGAAACTGGAAAAGTCCAAGATATTGCCTCGGTTCTTTTGAACGGAGGCGAAAAGTCCTTCTAAAAAAAATAAAAAAGGAAAGTTCTATTGCTTCAGTTACCTTTGAACCGAGGCAAAAAGTCTATCTCTTTTGCTTTGGCCTACAACCGAGGAAAAAAGGGATAGACTTTTTGCCTCGTATGTATATGTCTCGGTTCCGAAATTGCTATCTATGTGCGAAAATAACCGTTGTTGTTTCCCTTGACTGCACTAGTGAATTGAAAGTAGTTATAATATAATGAACAATCAAATTATCATTAATATAAAATAGTTTGTTAGGGTTTATAATTTATTAAATCTTTCTTATTTGTTTCGATTAACTTGTCAAAAAATATTAAAATTTTGTGTACCATTTATTTAAAGAATATGAATAAATAATTTATAATTTAAATCTTTAACTTGACAAACGAAATTATATTTCTTTAATTGATTTTAAAAAATTAAAATCATTACGTCACTTTAACCCACACTTTCAGGCTTAATTAAAAAATACAAATTATTATGTCGTAACCATTTGGATGCCCATTCTCTCTTCTGTCTTTATTATTGCTGCTACTATTTCTATTACAAGACGTTCTCACATTTACATATTCTTTTTTATTTTTCTTTAAACTTATTTCTCTTGCATAAAATTGAAAACATGGGCACCGCAACTTCATGAAAAAGTCACCTCCATCCTCCTCCTTGAAATATAGGAAAACACTAAAAAAGGAGGGAGTTTGGACTAATGCAAAAACAGCGTATAATGTCACGTGTTCAACGTCTAACCACTCAATAGCCAACATTAAAAATGACCAGTAGCAATTTTGTAAGTAAATGCAATCATTAAACGTCGTTTAGAATTATAATTCGACATAAAAGGATATAAAACGTCAAATGCCTCAACGTTAGACGTCAAAAGGATAGTCAATTCAATAAAAATTTGAGTAGGAGATTGAAAATTCATTCACTTTATCTTAGTGCGCAAGACCCTCTTCTCTGCTCAAATTTTTCTCGAACGAAGTTTGACGACCATCACATGTAATCTTTCTTTCATTTGCTACAAATGCATGTTAATTAACTACTTTATGTTTGATTTTCGTTTGTTTTCACCGATTATTTTCGTGTTCTTGTCCTTCATAGGCGCATTCTGCTTTCTTTCTCACTAGTGGCAACACTTTATTCGATGAACTCGCCTTTTGAAGGATAATTTTCATTTTCATTTTGAAGAACTTATTTGTTGAACTTGTTTGTTGCTTTTTGCTGGTTAACTTGTTTGTTTGTTGTTGTTGTTTGGTTGAACTTGTTTGTTGTTGTTGTTTGATTGAACTTGTTTGTTGTTTGTTATTGTTATTTGTTGTTGATCCTATATTACCGTTCATAGTTCTGCTTTTTAGGTCTCGTAGAGTTGTAAAAAAGGATTACAATTAATTAAAAAAAATTAAAAAAAAAATTGATTAAACTTTAAAACATGAAAGCATTTAGGCGCATAGACAATTTTTTCTTAACAATTGATGATTACTCAAGAAGGGTATGAGTTTATATCTTGAGAAACAAAACTGAAACATTTCAGAAGTTTAAACATTGACATAGTCAAACTAAAAATCAGCAGGAATCTAAGTTAAAGGTATTGAGGACTGACAATGGACTTGAATTAGTCTATGATATCTTTAATAACTATTGTGCTAATCATGGTATTAAGAGACATAAAATTGTGGCTGCAACTCCACAACAAAATGGTCTTGCAGAAAGGATGAATATAACCATTCTTGAGAAGGCCAGGTGCACGAACTAAAGTATTTTGGGGTGACGTTGTCAACACAACAGTGTATTTGATAAATAGGAATCCATCGTCTGCCATAGAGAATGAAACACCAATGGAGGTTTGGAGTGGTAAACCTGCATATTACTCAAATCTAAAGGTGTTTTTGGCTTATGCTCATGTAAATAAAGACAGGCTAGAAGCCAAGGCTGAGAAATGTGTGTTTCTTGGGTACGTAGAAGGCGTTAAAGGATACAGATTGTGGAGGCTGGATTCAAAACCATCCAAACTCATCAATTAGTAGAGATGTAATCTTTGATGAAGTAAGGATGGGAATGAATACTTTAAACCAAGAATCAGAGATGGAGAAATTACAATTTAAGGTAGAGATGCTTCTAGATAAAACTCAACAAGATCTTACTAATGACCAAGAAAATTCATCAAGTAACATTGAGAAATCAGCTTTTGATCAAGCCACCAATGACTATCAACTTGTTTGTGATACGGAAAAAAGAATCTCCAAACCAACTAAGAGGTTTGGACAAGTTGATTTAATATGTTATGCTTTGAATACATCTGAAGCGATAAATTAACCAGATGAACCAAGAAACTTCAAAGAGGCTCTTGAGAGTGAATTGATAACTCCCTAATTTTGCATTCTTTTATGTGTTTAAAAGCTTTTGTTAGTGCATTTTAGTTTTTAACTGTTTAGAATTAGGCTAGTTTTAGGTTTTTCCTTAAATTCTTTAGATTTGTAGAATTTTAGTTAAAAATAGGTTTTTAGATGTAATTTTTAGCTTTTGTTAATAATTAGGAAATTGGTATTTTTCTGAAATTCTTTCAATAAAAATGTTTTGTTTTAATTAGGTTGTAATGTCATAATTTTTCTTCTTATTTGCATTTTAACCCTTTAATTCATTTTTTTTAGATTTGGATTTGATTGGGCTTAGAAAGCTAGCAGGAACCTTGGATTGTTTTGAGCTGAAGAAGAATTTGGGCTGATTCTGAATTGGGCCGCTAGAAGGCTAATGTACACATTTGGTCAGTTTCACCCACTCAAAACACTGCTGCCACACTATGAATTGGGTGCTACTGCATTTCAAGATTGGGCCGCTGATGTATTTGAGATTGGGCTGGCAGATTTGTCATGCTGCACTTGGCATTTGGGCTTAAGTTGGACGACGTCATTTTAGTGCTAAAGCAGTTGCTGCCTTTCCTTCTTTGGGGTAAGTCTCGTGACTCAATTCATTTGGAGAGGAAACGAACACCCAAGAAGTTAGGGCTTTATGCACCAGAGAGAGTGAGAGAAAGATAGTTCCATGGCTCAAGTACTACTTACCCGAACGATGAAGGCAGACCAGTGCACGTGGAAGGGAGCTCGAACCAGCGGGAAAGTTGAAGATGATCGGAGGGTTGGGAGAGCAAAACTTATGGAGGTCGTTGGATCAAGATGAAGTATAGCAAGCAAGGTACCCCTCTCCCATTTTTCTTTTCTCTTTTCTTTTCAACCTTATATAAAGGGGTAGTTTTCTACACAAGATACACTTTTACAACTTTTCGCTACAGTTCTCCACTCTTTAGATTAGGGTTTTACTCGCTTTTATAGAGTAGGGATTTTGTTACTGGATTTTGCGGAGGAATTCACGAGAGTGACAGAAGTGAGCTTCCTCTGTGGTTTCTGGTATGCTTATACGGTTAGATTTTGATTTTAATAAAGCGTTGATGTTGTTTTTTATTTTTCGTTTCAATTTCTATTTTCTACTTTTAAATTCCGTTCTTATTTAGATTATGTGATTGTGTTTCTTGTTCTTCATTGAAAACGAGTTGAACTCATAACTCTGCACATCTACAATTCCTTTTTGGAATTAAATGACCCCGAGGTGAGTGTGCATGACCGAGATGTCTTCTCGAGTCAGAGTTGATTTCAACGAGAAAAAATATTGTTCTTAACTTCTGTCAATTCTTGAAAAACATGATTTAGACTCTATGACTCTACATAGTTAAATATCCTTAGGGAATTACATGACTCCACAGTGAGCATGACATAACGAGATGTCTTCTCGAGATGGAGATGAGTCTAATGAAGAAAAAATTATTGTAATTCATGTTTTGTTTCTGTCATTTCATTTTAATTAGGATTTTATATGTTTTAGAGTATATTGTATGTGTTCGTAAATTTCTATCTCTGATATTGATTAGAAGCATGAATTAGATTTAGGTTCATTGTGATTTTGATGAACTGAGTGATGATTATTGACTTTTAAGTTCTAGAAATGAACTTTAAGACCCTGCGATGAGCTTATCTTAACAGGATGTCTTCCTAATATATGATCAACCACTTTGTGCATTGATTTCATATGAATTTGATTCTAGTTTTTTATTCTAACCAATTCTCCTTACTGATTCTTTGATTTTTAATATTTCTTTTGATTGTAATATCTTTAGTACTTGATTTGCAAATAGGATAGTTTGATTTGGTACTGTTTTAAATCTGTATAGTTCATTTAGTTGTTGATTTCAGTTTTAATTGGTAGTACTGACATGATTGTTTCTTATTACTTCTGTTTAGATTGTATAGTGTATGTTTCCATCTCAGTTTTAGGTAGTTATAGTAATTAGATTTTATTTCTGTTTTAGGCAGTATAGACATTTATTTTATTTTCTTTTATTTCATTTTATACTTCATTCTTTCATTCAAACAAAGTTTAGATTTTATCTTTTTAGTTTCATTCTTTCATTTTTAAATTCCCCACCTTGCATTATTAATTAGTAAATAAACACAAGACCTTAACTCTACACTTTAATCTTAACTTTGTTGAGTCCTAGGATTGATATTTTGGTCATCCCTATGCTACATTAGTGGGGGACCAGACTTTGTTCTGCCTTAGGCGACTAAAAGGCAGTTTAACATGAACAACGAAAGCTTTGGTTGTGTGTCATGGAAGAAGAACTTGAATCACTTAGAAAGAACAACACCTACAGACTTGTAAATTTACCTAAGGGCCAAAAGGTGATTGGATGCAAATGGATCTTCAAGAAGAAGGGTGAGATTCCAGGGGTTCAAAAGGCTCAATTTAAGGCAAGATTGGTGGCAAAGGAGTTTAGTCAAGTCGAAGGTGTGGATTACAATGAGGTTTTTGTCCCTGTGGTGAAACTCTATTCATTCAGAATTTTGATGTTAATTGTAAACCAGTTTGATTTTATCTGGTGCAATTGAATTTCAAGACTGCTTTCCTACATGGAAACTTAGAGGAAACAATTTATATGAGCCAACCAGAAGGATTTCCAATTGATGATAAGGTATGCCTCTTGCAAAAATCATTGTATTGTCTAAAACAAAGTCCCAGGAAGTGGTACAAGAAGTTTGATGACTTCTTAATGAAGTTGAACTTCAAGAGATGTAGTTACAATAGTTATGTCTACATACTCGAAAAGGGAGATTGGTTGTATCTATTGTTGTATGTAGATGATATTCTAGTAGCAAACAAACACCAAGGGATGATTAATGATCTAAAGCTTACTTTGAATTCAAAATTCGAGATGAAGGATCTTGGAAAAGCTAGTTGAATTCTTGGAGTAGACATCATCATAGATAAGTTGTAAGGTACTTTATTTTTGTCTCAACAGATTTATATGAAGAAGATTGTGGAAAGGTTTAGGATGTATAAAGCTAAATCAGTGAGCTCACCTCTAGCCCATCACATGAAACTCTTAAGGAGGCAAGACATCATGTTTGATGATGATAGGAAAGATGGAACCTATTCCTTATGCTTGTGGACTAGGCAACATTATGTATGGAATGATTTGCACTAGACTAGATCTTACACATGTTGTTAGTGTTGTGAGCAAGTTCATAGCAGAACCCGTACGTGCTCATTGGGAAGCTCTAAAGTGGATTCTCAGATATTTGAATGGATCTATAAACTCGGGTCATCTATATCAGAGGAAGACTCATTTTAAATCCATCATTGAAGGCTTTGTTGATGTTGACTATGTTGGATGCCCTGATACCAGAAAATCTCTCTCAAGATATGTGTTTACTCTGTTTGGAACAACTGTGAGTTGGAAGGAAAATCTCCAATCTGTTGTAGCTTTTTCTACCACAAAAGCAGAATATAATGCTTTGGTTGAAGGGATAAAAGAAGGTTTCTCGCTAAAGGAAATGCTCTTTGAACTTGGATTCAAACAGAATAGTGTACAAATTTTTTTTATAGCTAAAGTGTTATTCATATAGCCAACAATCAAATGTATCATTCAAAGACCAAACATATTGATGTTAAACTAGATTTTATTAGAGATGTGATTGATTCAAGTGTTATTGAAGTAGTGAATATTGATTCTAATGACAATCCAGCATATATGTTAACTAAAGTGTTTCCCATAAATAAGTTTGAAAAATGCTTAAGCCTTGTGGGTTTTAGTTATATTTGATTTCATAGGAGTGGTTGTACAAACTGCATTGAAGTGTCAAGGTGGAGGAGAAATGTTGCAGATGACTCTTCATTTGAAGTTTTCTTATTATTTATGAATAACAGTTTAACGGTCATGGTTGGTTATGTTTTTTTTAATGTTTACTGTTATGTTTATTATGTATTATGTGATATATATATATATATATATATATATATATATATATATATATATATATATATATATATATATGGGGTTTGCTAACTTGCATACGCCTGTTTTTCAGTTGGTACATTTTAGCAATGTGTACCGGGTTTTAGTAGACAAAAATACCCTAATATATCATGAATTATAAGTTTTAAGGTTAAGGGTATTTCAATAATTTTCATTCTCAAAACTAAAAAAAAAGGAAACCCCGAAACCCTTGCTTACCTCCCTCATTTGTCTCAACCATTTCTCTTTTATCTCTCTCACTCCAACATTTTTTCTGTCATTCCTACGCTAGTCCCAATTGAAAAAATCAGAAACATTTGCCTAACCCTAATCTACCTTTCTCACTTATCCAATTTGTTTCTCTCTCATCTCCATACTTTCCCTCACCCACACACAACAACCCGCGACACTGCAATTTGTTGTTCTTCTTTGTTCGTTCATTCGTTTTCCAGTTTAATAACAAAATAATTGATGATGTTGATGTTGATTTTTGATTGGAGAGTTGTCTTCTATATTTTCCCTTCTGATTATTATTAAATTTGTAAAAAACTAAAATCTACAATAATTTCAATAATTTAAAAACTACAACCTTATAAGTAAGAATATATTATTGTTTTGTGCTACAAGTTTTTTTTCTTTCTTTTTTATAATCGACTTATAAGTTTTTCATATTTCCTTTTTTTAAGGTTGGATTTGCTGTGAACATTAGAAATCAAGCTGGAGAAGAGGCGATAATGCGTCAAAAGTATCATAATCCTCTAATGAAAATGAGTTTTCCAAATTATTGAAATTATTGTAGACTTTAGTTTTTTACAAATTTAATAATAACCAGAAGGGAAAATATATAACACAATTCTCCAATCAAAAATCAACATCAACATCATCAATTATTTTGTTATAAACTGAAAAACAAATGAACGAACAGAGAAGAACAACAAATTGCGGTGTCGCGGGTTGTTCTGTGTGGGTGAGGAAAAGTATGGAGAAGAGAGAGAAACAAATTGGATAAGTGAGGAAGGTAGATTAGGGTTAGGCGAGTGTTTCTTATTGTTTCAATTGAAACTAGTGTAGGAATGACAGAGAAAATGTTGGAGTAAGAGAGATGAAAGAGAAAGGGTTTCGAGGAATGAGGGAGGTGAGCAAGGGTTTGGGGGCTTTGTTTTTGGCTTAATAGCCTCTTTTGTCCCTAGTTTTACTCGATTGTGTCAATTTAGTGTCTAGTTTTAAAAAAGCGACAACTTGGTTCTCATTTAGTAAATTTTGCATCAATTTCGTCCCTTCCGTTAAATAGAAACAAACGAA
The DNA here is from genome assembly GCF_029865625.1 of Vigna umbellata. NCBI lineage: Eukaryota > Viridiplantae > Streptophyta > Magnoliopsida > Fabales > Fabaceae > Vigna > Vigna umbellata. Next base: position 6,616,687 of record NC_142175.1, read on the forward strand.
GTTAAGGATGGATGATCTGGCAGAAACGTGGCATTTTTAAATTGTATAGGTTGTGACGTGTTTATTATTTCCTTTAATTATAATTAATTTGGATTAATGTTTTTCTTTTAATAACTTTTAATTATAATTTATGTGATATTAGTCAACGTCTGACCATCCTACCTCTAGGCCTCCCACTTCGTCGCGTCGTTCTCCCCCGTCACGAGACAGAAGAGCAAAGAGCACAAATGGTGGGTTTTATTGAAGGGTTAGTCTGTGGTTTTTTAGATTGGCAGAGAAGAGAAGGGAAGGAAGCCTTAGATCAAATATTCTTCTTCTTCTTCCAAAAAATAGTGTTGTAGTATTTGCCCCACTTGCTCCCTCTCCCACTTCCCCTGCTACCCCACTCCGCCTCCCCCATCCCCCACCCTATGACCACCCCCACCCCCACCAAACCCCTCTTTCTTACGCCCCCGCCAACCCTAATTTCATAATTTCAAGAGACCCCGAATCCACCCTACCATTCTGTCCCACCACCCTCACAATGCCCAATTTAGTGGGTTGCGCAAGGTTGCGTTGCAATTTATCCATGGTTGTTCTGGTTTGGTTCTCTTGCTTTGCAAGTCTGAGGAGGCACGATGTTGATCCGCGATGAGTATGCTCGCGGTGGGGATGGTTTCTACGTGATTAGGGTTCTGCAATTTGGGGGCTCTTTTCGATTGGGTTTTTGGGGCTGGTTGCGTTTCCTTGAAGGTTTCGAAACTCATGATGAATCTAGTGGTTTTGGAATGGACGAAACTCGCGAGGTGGAGGCGCGATCTGGGTTTCGTATATGGGTCGTTGTTTACTGGATTGAGGTTGATGCATGTCAAGACATAAAGGATGATGGAGATGGCGTGGAGGAAATTGGAGTTTTCACGGTGGAGAATGGAGGAGAAGATGAACTTTCTCGGGTTCTCTCTATTGTTGCGATTTGGGTGGTTGATGGAAGAACGAAGGAATTCTCGCGGTGGTCCAAGGTTGCTCGCGGTGGTCTGAGGTTGCTCGCGGTGGTGCATCAATGAAGGTGATGCGATTCACTATGGTTGTTGGACGACGTTGGTTGTGTTCTTGAGCGTGGTTGAGGATGAATGAGGAGTTGATGGTCGCCTTGAATGGTTGCGCGAGGAACGACGATTTTGGCCGGCCAGCTGCCGCTAATGAAGTTGGAGAAGAGACCGTTTCTGAAAAAGAGAAAAAGAAACCCTAGAGAAAAGAGGGCTTGGGCCTGGCCTAGAAAATATAAAGTGTACTCCTAAATTTCATCTCTACACCCATTCACTAACACGTCAGGATAAATATATCTACAAAATAACATGTCTTCTGTCAGATCATCAATCTTTAACTCTGTTTGTTTCTATTTAACGGAAGGGACAAAGTTGACGCAAAATTTATCAAATGAGGACCAAGTTGACACTTTTTTAAAACTAGGGACCAAATTGACACAATCGAATAAAACTAGGGACAAAAAAAGGCTATTAAACTTTTTTTTTAGTTTTGAGAATGAAAAATTATTAAAATACCCTTAACCTTAAAACTTAGAATCCATAATATATCAGAATATTTTTGTTTACTAAAACCCGATACACATTACTAAAATGTACCAACTGAAAAACAGACGTACGCAAGTTAGCAAACCCATATATATATATATATATATATATATATATATATATATATATATATATATATATATATAAAAGTCTAAGACATACAAATACGTAGATTATGTTTAGTAGTTATGAATAGCTATGAGAAAAAATTAATAGTTATAATAAAGCTGTAGAATTTAAAGAAAATGGTACGAAACCAAACCTTGTTAAAGTTTGAAGTACAAGTGGAACAATCATTGCAAAATATATCTATAAATAGGACTTGGGTTATGAAGGGCTAGAAAAAGAAACTTGAGGAGTCATAGTTCGTGTATGGGTGCTTCCAAGGTACAAAACCACCACTTTGTACCATCCAATCCATCAATTCTTGCTTTTGAGATGCATATGTGTAGCTAGAACTCCATTTCACTGGGGTTGAGAGTAAAGTTCTGAAACTCTTTGTAATCTATCTATTAATACATGATCTTGTATGAACTTTGTGTTTTATCTTGATTATTCATGCCTACGATGGAAATCTGAGCTAATTGAACGGTTAAATCATTGGAAAATGCATGAGACCGCGGACCTAGGATAGAACAACTAAGGGATTTCAATTCTAGACATAGTTTGGAACTTTTAGTCATCTGTGACATTGTGTTTAAGGCAAATCTGATTTCTGAATCTGCTAAGGAATTAGTGATTTAGTTTGAATGATTCAAAAATAGTCATCTGAGGAATTAGAGGCTTATTTGCCTAAGATGTCGATGCTTAATTTTGAGGAATTGTGTTAGTAGAAAATTATATGATTGATGAACTTGAACAACAGCAAAGAGATCACGATGCAGGAAGAAAAAGAATGAAAAACGGGAAAGGAATAAACAGGTGAAGAAAATTTAAAGTTACGTGTCACTTCAATTTTTTTTTTACGATTATTTCAAAGCTTAATACTATTGGTGGGCTATATTTTATCAACTTTATTTTAGGTCAGATTCATTTTTTTAATCTTCAATATAAATTTTAATTTCGTAATTTATGTTTAATTTGATCTTTTTTCTCACAATATTTAAATTGTTAACGATAAAATGTCCACAGCACCAATCAGTGAATTACATGATAGTTATTGGCTAACATGGACACATCACCCTTGACACGTCATCATCATCTCCTACCTCCAGAAATTCTAATTTCCCTTTACACAGAAACCCTAGCCACCACATAACCCTAGTCGTCGTCGTTACGCTCAAGGCCAGCCACCATCTTCACACCTCCATCATCAGAGATTTTGAAACCTTAACCAGAAACCTTTCATGAAAATATCACACATTGGCCACGTCGTTGTTCCAAACACTCCACCACAAGCATCGCGAAACCAAATCGCGAGTTCCTTGCGCCTTTGAACAACGTCGTCGTGAGGCTTCTTCATTCTCCACCAGCCCCCATCAACCTGAAACACAGAAGATCAAAACCCAGAGAACTAGAAATCTCCTTCATCACCAACCTCTTGCGAGCAAAGCCCAAATTGTAGAAACGCAAAGCCGAATCACACAATCATCTTCAACCGTCGCACTAGCGCCTCTCTACAAGCTTCCCCATCGCGCCTTCTTCATTCACCTATAGGAGAAACACCTAGAAGTAATCAAACTATCACGAAGTTCACCAATACCACCGTGAAGGAGAAACCCTAATCTCATGTGATGGCATTAGAGCAAGCTCTTTCCTAATCTGCAAATGCAAATCTAAAATCCTAATTTTTGGGTGAATAAAGGGGTTGCCACAAGTCAAGCCCTCATTGGTGCAACCATTAGTCAACTCTCATACTAGCCACGTCAGCCAATAACTGCCATGTAATTCACTTATTGGTGTTGTGGACATTTTGCCGTTTTAAACGTCGTCAGTAAAAATGACCAAATTGAACATAAATTATGAAATTAGGAACTACATTAAACATTCCAAAAAAAAATGACTCCCACATCAAACAAAATTGACGAAAATAGAGACCAACAGTGGTATTAAGCCTTGTTTCAATTATCAAACCATGAGATGGGATATTTGTTACTTTTAAAATGAATTATACTAGTTTGCTTGTTTAATTTATGTATTTTTTTTATTGGTGAGATCTTCATAGGCTTATTTTATTTGTTTATTATACTTATAAATGAACTTACTTATATATAACTATAATTGTTGATATTTCTAATTTTATTATATTTAAAAATACTGTTATTTAGATAATGTGGTTATGTAATTAGTTATTTCAATTATACTATATTTCACAATTTATCTTTTAATTACTAAATTTTGGTTGACAAATAAATATATAAACTATATATATATATATATATATTACTTCTCGTAATTATATCTCTTCCCTGATAGAAACCTAATATATGAATATATGTAGTTAATAATATAATAGGTAATAATTTTATATTTTATTTGTAAGTAAAGATGTTAATATATTTAAGCTATTGAATTAACTTGTGGCTGGAGGTTTTGAGATCCTTAAAAATATAGACAGCCAGAAGGTAAAATAAAAGTATAATAGAGTTAGGTTTTATCGATTAACAGGTTAAAGTTTAAGTAGGTTTTCTCTAATTATAGAACCAAGATGCACTATTGTTATCTTTTTATAAATAGGTTTTTTAAAATCCTTTTGTCTTTTTTTTAGAGTAATCTCACCTAGAGAAAGTTGGAATTATCCTGAAGAACTTTTGAACTCTACTCTATCAAGATTACAATTAGAGTAACTTTTATTTCTATCTCTTTGCATGTCGGTGATTCTAATAGAATATACTCAAATCATTGATTTGATTTGTTGTGTGTAATAGGTTTATTATTGTGAGTGTAAGCTATAAGAAGTGTTATGAAGCTTTAGGGAGACCAATCGAGATTAGGAGAGTCAATTTTAGCTTATTCATGATTGTGTATAATTCATGTTATTCATATAACCAGATTTACCTAATAATGATTTTGTAGTAACTCAAGAAAGAAGTAAATTATTTTCTTGGATCGTTACGGTTGAAAAAGATTTAAATTAGTAAATAATAATAAATCTTTATATTATTTTAAACACTCGTTTATTTTCAATAATTACTATAAATGTAATTCAAAATTCTTTATGAGAAAAAAATTAATTTTTTTTATAACATGAATTTATAAATGTATGTGTTGTTGTATTTATTTGACTTATCTATACATTTAAATTATTACTTTTATAATTATTTTTACTTTTTTTCCTGTTTCCTAAATAAAATAAAATTGTGTTAATGTAAATTCTAAATAGATAAGTGTTTCAAATATCTTTTTTTGCATTAATTTAAGCAATATTTTTGGAACACAAGTTGGAAAATCCAGTCATGTTTCGAGTTAAGTTTACTTTGGTTTTCACATCGAATCAGACATGGTTTAGGATTTTTTTTCTTAATCAATTGCATAGTGATCTAGCCACGATACTAATGTTTGGAATATAATCTGATACATAATCTAAAGATCCTTAAAATCTTTGCAAATGGTTTTTATTTTCATTTCATTAGGAAAATTTTGTAGCCAATTCTACACTTCTTTGAGAATGGGTAATCATGGGACTTAGAAATGAAAAAGAAATTTGTATCGGTTGCAAATAATAAATATTTTAATACTCGTTTGTAAAATAACGGGATGGGATTATTATATTAAATATATTTACGAATATTTTCTATCAAAAAATAAAATAAAAATTATATTTTATTAAATAAAATTTAATTAAAATTAAAATTAATTTATATTTTATAAGGTTAAATTTAATTAAAATTAAATTTTAATTTATATTTAATTTAATTTATATTATATTTTATATATTGTTTTTGTAATTTTATTTTAATAATTTGTAAAAATATATTTTTAAATATTTGTAGATATCTACAAATTTTGAAATATTCATAAATAAATTTTAAAATATGTGAATTTTTTTCAAATCGAGTTGTGAGTAGATACTATGGAACCCAATCTATTGGCATCCATACTACCACTCCTTCTGTTTTATCAAGTTTTTAAATATTGTGTTTTTCCACTTATTTTGAGAATATTAAAACATCATAAAGATACTATTGCAAAATTTTAAATAGAAAATTAAAATATTATTAATAATGCTTTGGAATTCAGATGGTGCATTTTTTTAATCGTATTGGCATTATATTCCATTTATAATGTCCAAATAGTACTGTGCAGTTTTGTATTTAATTTTTTTTAGTAGTTTCGTTTGATAGTATCCAGATTTAATGCCAAACTTGGAAAAATTACCACATATAATTTATTTAATAGTGATGTTATTTGATATCCTAGTTAAGCTGATTTTTAAAATTAAGTTTTATTTTTTTTTCCATTTAATAGGTGGATTTTTAAAATATTCTCCTCCCAAAACTGCACATAAATTGGGTTGGGATAGAGTTAGAGTGAGAAAAAACTAAATTAGTTTAGTTTTAATATATTTCAATAATTTCTTTCGTTTGTTTTATCATTTTTGTGAAGCAGTTTTCACATTATATTTTATTAATATATATTTTTTCTTTTTTACTCAAAACACCTTTATACAAGGTTGAATACTCAATAAAAAATTATAGTTAATTTTATTGCATAAAGATAGCTTTTTATCATCTAATAAAAAGGAGGTAATTTTGATAGAAATTAGTATGGTGATTATTTTGTATAACTCAAAATGCTTGTTCTAGAGGAATTGAAGTTGCTGCCTATTTTATGAAGACGACAAGAGGTAATGCAAATATCCAAGCATTGGAAAAGGTAAAATTTAAACACATTTTCTTTACCGAAAGAAATAATCAACATGGCCATCAGGGTTAACTTATATTACTTAGACACAGTAAAAAAAATACTTCTTTCTAGTTCATACACTTAAATATACCAATAATACAACATCGTTTAAAACTCGAATATAAAGACAATTTAAATATAATTTACTCCTTTAACCTTCTAAGATATTTTTTTAAGAACATACCCACAGAATTTTCAAAGAAATTTTGAAACAGATAACACCTTAAATGTAATAATTAACTTTAATAATATTATATCAACAAATTTAAAATCGAAATAAAACTCTTCAACTAAACTGCATTTTATATATGTATCATTTCTCTTTCGATCGATCGGTGACTTCATGAAATTTGAAAAATCCAGATGAAGAAATATTTGGTACCTATTTTATTCTCATACATATCAAATCAGTTCATTGTCATTTCAATGCCATTAGTACTGCTTGGAAGAGCCCTCTGGCCTTTGAAATTACACATGGATACCATGTGCTGAGGACCACATGTAGTGAAAAACAACTCAGCAGTGTTTTTTACACCAATGGCCAATAGTCAAATTTTGAAACTGATAACAATTGCTCTGAGATTGTTTGCTAGCAGACAAATCTGAAGATAGAGCTTGTGGATGGCACGCAACTAGGGAAGTTTTTGCCTGTGTATATGTCATGGATGATGCTACGCGTCTAGAAATAGACTAAAGTTGCACTTGCATAAATAGTTTAATCAAACACATTTAATAATAGATCAGAGTTGATTTATTAACTGTGACTATAAAATGTATAGGAATATCTTGAGAAGGGTTCATTTTGGTGAGTTGTTCTCTGAACATAAAAAGTAAAAAATTACTTATGAATACTTTGAGGTTTAAATATGTTCTAAATTCCGCTATATTTTGCTATATGTGCAGGAACAGAAACACATAGGTGTTGGATGGGGACCAAAATAAGTGATGATAAATATTACAGAGATTTAACATATATATCTTCTTACAGAGAATAACAGTAAAAATATATAAACGAGATCTTTATTAGAAATCTCACATCAGACTAAAAATAAAATAAATTTACATTATAAATAAATGTAAACTTCATCTTAAAAACCAATCAGCTCTTTAGAAATGAATTAAACTTAAAGTTCTTAACCATATTAAAGTCAGTTTTTCTTAACACTTCCTAATTAATAAAAAAATCTGTATAGTCAAATAGTTGTAGATTTGTAGAGTTGGGGTAAGCACTGCTCATATTCCATTTATGCAAAAACATCTTCACTAACATGACAGTATAGTACATTGTAGGCACGTTGATTTTGAATCTGTGGGTTAATTTGTAATCTGTACTGAACGCTGGTATTCTGTGATCAGTATCCATGTTGTTTACAACTCCATCTAAATTTTAATGAAAATCTCATTTGACTAACTGAGATTCCAAAAGCAACCGTTCCAATCCTTCCATTTCAAATTGAGCTTCTAAATTAAGACATCTCAATTTACAATTGGACTCAACTGAAATTCACTGAAAAGGCTTTTTAAATTTTACTTTTTAAATGGTCATTGGAGATCTCCTGACAGAAAACCAAACATACCCTAGATGATCAAGGACGAAAGGGACATTTCACTTTCACCAAATTACAACGTTCAAGTAAAAGGGCAATATTTGAAGTGCATATTTGAATACTACTTGCAAATTACAATAACCATTCACGCAAAAAGAGATAGAAAGAGCCCACAAGAACAAACAGGGATTTAACTGATTGTAAAAGCTATTAACAAACATGATGCAAGGTTTTAGAACTTATCTACGCATACACCATCTCTTGTAAACTCATATGCTTCCCTACTCCTTGTTTTCTTCATGCCAGCTGTCACATAAAGTTTTGATCCCTCTGACATAATGGTTGTCACTTTCACCCAGATCAACACTTTTGTCTTCATTCCTTCTATCTCTGCTAGCTTTCCTTTCTCCAAATAACAGGTCACAGTGGTGAAGAAACGCAAGACTGATGAATCCTTGTAGCCTACTTCACATACCTGAGGAATGTAAACGATGAGCTTCCTAGTCTCTTCATTGAATTCATAGTTTGTTGCATCACGAGGAAAGATTCCAATTGGTAGATCATACTCCTTTAGCAACTCTGGTAATGGCTTTTGCATCTTCCCTGTAACGTGATTTCTGTGAGAGCTCAAACGTAATATCAATTTAAATAAAAACGGGATATCAGGGATGACATTCCAATTTTATTACCTTTCCTCAAGTATTATGATGAAAGTAAATATATGTTGAAAAGGGTTGATAAGAGTTAAGCATGTTTCCAAAATCCATGAAAGTGGGATGGTAAACCCAAATACCCAATAAATAATTAGTAATACATTGAGACTCAATAAGCATGCAATTTATAACTTAAGAAATAATGATTGGATAGAAAGACTGTATGCAACCTGAATTATTAATTTCAAATACAAATTTCATTTTCATCGGTTGTAAATTCCAAATTAAAACTCTAAGTAACACTACAATAATGATATTAATGTACTTTTGTGTGACCTTCAAGGAAGATATCTGTCTGTATTTTATAAATACTAACAGTGATATGTCAAATGGCACCATGAGAATTTAAATCATGTGCTTGAGTAAATGAAACATTCAAGAAATGGAGAAATAAGGCAGAAGTATTGGTGGTTTGACATCATTAATGTGTTTAGATAAATTATGTTATCCAGATTATAGAAGTAAAGATAGTAGACCATATAACCAAAATTGTAAAAGGAAAGGTTAATGCAACATACTGGAAAAGTGATTATCAAGAGGAAATGAAATTCGAGGAAGGAAATTATTAATGTAAACCGAGTGTAAGGCACTCAACACAGCTGGAGGGAAATATGGACTAGTATCCATATATAAAGGAGAGGTGAAAAATAGGAGGCTATGAGTGAGGGTGTATGCAGGTCCTCTTGGATACTGTTACCCATTACCAGTTTCAGTTCTCTGTCTTCCATTCCAGAGACACCATACAGGTATAGATAAAACACTGATGTCAGTATCCACATTACAAAAGAATAGATTCACCATAACAGAGTATGTTTTGATCTACTTTCTGTCAACTCTTTTACATGGCATTACGTGGATAAATTAAGTGAAATCTTTTACAGCAACACTTGTAGGATGAATGTTCGAGTACTGATTAGATAAGAAATACAAACCTTTTATTTTGTTGACCAACCATTTGGTTCCCCCTTCAATACTGTTTGACAACGACTGATCATCAAAAGAAAATGTGTCAGCATAGAAATTAATCAACCAATGATCATTCTTCGTAAACATTTAGCACATTCTAGCAGTAGCAGAAACATTTCCATTCACAGTTGAACATACGAGAGGGTAAATTATTTCTTACAAGATGAGGTTTGTAACAGAGATGATGAAGGATTACCTAAATTTCTTTCAATTTATCAGCATGCAGGTAAATCGTGCTTAAACACTTAATGCTTGCACCTTTCCCACTAATCATCTCAAACATGCGCGAATATTAGATGCTGAGTAAACAACGGTATTAATCAGCCAACACGCCTTTATTAAGTTAAACTCTTTCAAAGCACATGACAGTTAAAACTCATTTTAACCATATCCTGTCATAATTATACACATTCTAGCCATAAAAGACATTAGACTTTAGCCTATAATGTGACATCACTTAGCATGATCGATCGAAGTAAGAGAATTGTTTTTCATGTCTCATCTCTCTGAATCTTAAATTGATCCTTGAAACATGCTCTCACAAAATTTTATTTACTTGGACAACCAAATAACAGCTTCTCCACCTTCCATTGTACATTCTCAACACAAATTTCCAAACTAAGCATTCAACTCTATATTCCTATGCTAAAATGATCCAATCATCATTCAGTAAACCGATACACCACACATTCAATTTCCCACTGTAGTTATTACAATTTACACCCAACCAAAATTGATCAAATGTAACCTAAAAGCAGGATTCCAATTTGCATAGGATGCCATGCAACAATCCAAAATCCTAATAAATTCACATTTTTTTCCGAATAGCGGGATGATCACATAAAAATCAACAACCACAATTCATGTTATACTTGAATTCAGGAAATTCCCTTTTGACCATGATGAAAAAGAAGAGAAATTTTGAAAGAAAAAGGAAAAAGGGTGGAGAGGGAGGGTACATTGATGTCGTCACCGACGGAATTGAGTTGGCTGGTGGCTTTCTGGTTGAACCAATAGGATCCGACCTTGTTGAATACCTGATCCATTTCGGTCAACAACGTTTGATTTCGATCCCAGAGGAACTTTCTCTCTCTGTCTCTCTTCTTCCTTCAGATAAAGAGAAAGAGAGAGAAAACACAAACGTGATGGAGAAGAAGTACGTGGCTCCTTATTCGCTCGGAGTTTTTCGTCACACTCGATAACTATTTATTTATTATTTTATGGTTTATCACCTCTTTTGGTTTTATTAATCTCAATTATTTATTCATCTTCTCTTATTTCATTTGTCGTATTGGACTACGTTTCTTTATCTCAAAGTTGTTTGCCACTCTAAATAGTAATTTTATTTTGATAATATTAGCGAAAACATAAACTTCATTATTATATTCAAATTTTGGAAATTTTATAAAAGAAAATTTAAGTTGTTATTAGACATTGTAATTACAAATTTATAAAAAATAAATTTTTAAATTATAATTTAAATTATTTTATGTATTTATTTAATGTAAAAAATATTAAAAATTAAAAATTAAAAATTTAATGGACAATTACAAAAAGGTTAACAATTATTTATCTTGTCTTATATATGGAGGAAGTAATTACAAAAAACGATTTAGAAAATAAAAATTGTGTACCAAATAAGAGAATTTTATATTATATAATGACAAATGTTACTACGTGGAGAAAATAATTATATATGAAGGTAATTTTGAAAAAAGAAATTATATATACAATTAATAGAATCTCATATTATCATAAATTATTAATATTAAAATAGGAAGTTCACTAGTAAAAAACTGGTTTTTTAACGCGTTATATATGTCTCAATTTTATTGAAACTGAAGCGTATAAAAGCCCAATGACATTTTTGTAGTTTTAAAAAAAGTTATATGAACCGAAGGGTGAGAGGTTTACTGTCTCGGTTAAGTCAGCAACTGAGGCATAAAGTATTGCCAACTCACCCTACTATCACTGATATAAGCTGACATACTTTATAAATAACATATATTGCTTCGGTTACACTTAGAACTCAGGCCTAAACTATAACACACACCTTCTGCTCCTCTGCAAATCAGTTGCACATCAAAAACTTTTCTCATTGACAAGGATACTGCCTCGGTTATATTTAGAACTGAGGCAAAAAGAGTGCCCGCTACTGCATCAGTTTATTGGGAACCGAGTCAATATGGTCTTATAGCATCGGTTAGGCACCAACCGAGGCATATAAGGTGAATATATTTTCAAAATTTCCATTATATATTTCATTTTTTTAATTACTTTTTGACAATTTAGGCATCGGTTAAGCTAATAACCGAGACAGTATGCCTATATTACCTTGGTTAAGATTGGAATCGAGGCAGTATAGCGTATTATAATCTCAGAAGTTACGTTTTTGCACTGTTCCTCTTATTCTCGCGCAAACTCTCCTTTTCTTTAATTGTTCTCCAACCACCTTGAAATAGTGTCGTCGCTCCGTGGCCACCACTCCGCTGCTGTTCTCGCGCAAGATTCAGCCTCGCATTGCCTCGCCGCTTGCTTCTCGCGCAACCTCGTTGCTGCCTCGCCGCCGCACTTCCTCTGCACTATCGCTGGCGTGCCGCCTCCACACCATTGCCATTGTGCTCCCTCGTAGCACCTTTGCCTCCGTTGTCGTGCCTCCTCTCTTCACGTGGCAACTACAGTTCACCTTTCTTCACGTGGTAAGTTCTCTTTGCTTGCATATTTTTTTTTTGTTTTTCATTTTCAGATTGATGGAAATAGCAATGGTAGTGTTTGTTGATGATAATTTGGGAGATAGAGGGTTTAGCCCTATGAATTAAGGATATTAAAATTAGGTGAATAAAATTTTGAAGATAGGGATATAGAAATTAGGAATATAGAAATTAGAGAAATAGAAATTGGGGATATTTTTTAATTAAGGATATAGAATTAGGGGAATATATTTTTGGTTTATATTTTTTAATTAAAGATATGCAAATTAGAGAATAATATTTTGAATTGTTTGTACTACATTGGTTGATATGGTGATCAAATAAACTTTAAGGATGTTAGGAATCATGAGACTAATTAATGTGTTGTTTGTTTTTGTCTAGATATTATATTTTTGTGGTGAGGGACATTCATCATTGTTGACCGACTTTCACGCTCCTAGGTTCCTATTCTTAATTTTTTCCTTTTAATATGAACATGTTATTATTTGTTTGCTTGAATATATTGTATGTTGCATATGTATTATTTGTTTGGTTGAATATATTGTTGTTGTGAATTAACCTTAGTTTCCCGTTTGAGACTCAATAAAAAATTATTTACTATCTCTAGATTTTTTTAAACAAATACTTTTAAAAGTGAATAAAAAGGAGATGGTAATATTAATTTACAAGTATTGAATCTTGAATTGTCCGGTTGGTCAGTTTAAGAAGAGTAATAACTTTTTCATAGTTTATTAATACATAAATTCTAATATACATATCTTAAATTTCATGAAAATTTGCAGTTGTGTTTTGTATTGATCTTCGGGTGTATATTTGATTGTGATTTATAATCACTTTCATTTTGTGTAACTTGAAGATCAATGCGAAATGCTGGCAAAATTTTGTGAAATTTTAGATATGTTGCTTAAAATTTATATGCTTAATAAACTAAAAAAAGTGAATCTTCTTGAATGGGATAGGGTCACACCTTGAATACAAAATAAATCAAAGTAATCATTCAAGATTATTGAAATTGTGTAAATAATTTCAGTAAATATGCGTATGGATCGACATTGGATTAATTCACCACGCATAGTGTCGAGTACGAGAGAGGGGTAGAAGAATTTATAGAGTTTGCGGAACGTAACGCAAGTACAAGTGGTGATGATGAGTCAAGTTTAGATTGGTAAGAACCTCAATGTTTTAACTTTCTTTGTTATATAAATGTATGCTAAAGCAATTTTTGTTTTAATAGTTCCCTTGCAGCACATATGATGTTTAGGAGATTAACTACTACAGCTAAAAAGCTTGCATGGTTGACCCTTAAGGTTTGGTATTTTAGTCCATACTTTGTTACATTTTGTACTATTCCAATGATTTACTTAACATTTATAATTATGATGATATATTGTAGTGTAATAGACAAATCGGGTCATATGAGTGTAGTTACTACGTCATGTATTGGATTACCACTATTCGTGCACATGTTACCAGTGGATGGGAAACGGTAATATTTTGGTTTGAATTTTATTTTCTTTATAGTTTAGATTTCGTATACACTAATTGAAATCATTGTGTTTTATGCAGAGATTCAATTTTACTACTTCAATTATAGAGAAGTTACTTAAACTCGTAAGGAAAGCACTAACTAAATATCTAATTCAATTGTATAATAGTATGTAGTAGATATTAGGATATAGTAAGTTCTAAGTTTATGCTTCTAAGTTGATTTATGCTTTGTACATTATTATTAGTTTAACTTTGTACATTGGATTGGATTGATTTATGCTTCTAAGTTGATGTATGATTACATTGAATTGATTTATGCTTATAAGAAGTTGGTTTATGATTAAAATGAATGGATTTATGTTTTAATATAATTTTTATTGAAAATATATGCTCCTGGACTATTCTGGGTTTATAAATATATGCAGGTTTGTTTCTGCAGTTGGGAATGTCGTAGAAACAAACATGTTTTTTTAAAAAAAACAGGGGAATACGCCTTGGTTGTAACCATAACCGAGACAGAAAGGCCTCTATGGCATCGATTCTGTTTCTTTTAAAAAATAGGGATTAATTTCAAAATGTGTTGTAATTGCAGGAATTAATCAATTATGTTAAATACATAATTTATTAAATTATTTTACACATTCCAAAAATCAAATTTTATTATATTAACCAATTAAAAACTAGACCCTATCAATTAAATGTGAATAGGTGAGTTTCATAAAAACATTGATCTAATAGATTAGATTTTAAACTTAATCGATTAAGTGTGAATAGTTTCCTCTAATTGGTTTTTCAATGCATAGATATAATCAACTATTCATTATTTAGTTTTTCACAACTTTGAATGATTAATTGAAAATCTAATTAACTATTTTACACTAGTGTAAAAAACATTTTTTTATAGAACCTTTTTATGTTAGTTCTAATCTATCGAGTATTGTTGAGATAGTTGATAGGGGAGCAAAGGTTCAACTTAACCCACAATCTCAGTGATATCTGGGTTTTTTATGATGACAACACATAATTAATAGTACATGTGTATTGTGTTACATGTTCTATATTTGCATGTTATATGCTTTTGATCAATGTGTTAAATATGTTTATGCATATATGAAAGCATGATTGTGTTGTTCATTGCATATTACTGTGTTACATATGTGTTTTTATATGTGAATGCATGACATATGTTGTTAAAAAGGAAAACCACAAACACTTATGTTGAACTTTAAATGTGTGGCAAAATAACAGTTTTAAGTCAATTTCATTATGGGATGAATCGATTAAAACTCGTGTCTTTGTATAAACTATTTTCAAGTGTGCTGTGAGATTTTTTCAAAGAGAAAGTTTTTCACAACTATGCTTAAAATTGTTACTTATTCGATTGTTTGTGTGTTGTATTCGATTAAGTCTGTTATTGTTTTGAAATTTTGTTAATGCTTGACATAACAGACTAACGATCATATTTTTAATTGTGTTGACCAAGATTAAATGATAGTCAACTGCATTAATTGCGCATTCAATTAATTGTCGTGTTTGCTGCTAACTGTTATAACAAAATTGTTATATTCGATTACTTTAGTAGCTGAGTCGATTAAATTCCATCATAGATATATTATTCTATAAATTGACGTGAATTTGATTTCTATAAGAACTTTTGTGATTCTAAAATTTTCATATCTTTTGCAGAAAGTTGTGATCTTACAAAAAGAAAAGAAAAGCTCCAAGAAACAAGAGTGACCGGGGTGATCAATTACTTATGATTTCTTGAAGAGCAAGACTGTTGTGTTTTTCGAAGGCTGATCAACTTGCACATTTAGGTTTCATTGAGCGATCAGATTCTGCAATCTTTTGAAGATTGGTTTGAGCTTCCCTATTGTGATTACAAGAAGAAGAGCGTGTGTCATTATTGACTTTAAGAGTGTCTCAAAGGGTTTAGACGGCAAGAGAGGGGATTCTTGGTGCTGGTCTTGTTGTGTACTACCTATATTTTTATTAGAGGGTTAGAGAGGTGTTTTATATTTTTAACGTGTGGTCGCTATAAAAGCCTTGTTGTAAAACCCTTGATCATTATTGTTGAAAATAGAATGACTTGATTTCTCACACCAAGAGGGGGGTGAATTGGGGAAATGTAGAAACAAAGTTTTCTTTAAATCTTTTTCGCAAAGTGGATGCCTCTAAAAGCTTTCTTAAAACACAAGGAAAAAGATTTGTTTATGCAGTGGAAATGTAGTTGATTTAATGCAGTATGAAGTCGACTGAATAAAAGTACAGGGATAGAAAAATCAAACACTGGGTTTTTTATACTAGTTCGGCCAAGCCTATATCTAATGTTCTTCCAACCAAAGGTTTTTGTAGCCACCTCACGTTAAAAATATAAAACACCTCACTAACACTCTAATCAAAATATAGGCATATACAAACAGACTAGCAGCAAGAATACCCTCTCATGTAGTCCAACCCTTTGAGCCACCCTCAAAATTCAAGAACGCATCATGCTCTTCTTCCTATAATCACAACAGAGAAACCACAAACCAATCTTTACAAGATTGTAGCCTCTGATCTTTTAGTAACACCCAAATATGCAGATTATGATAAGCCTTTATAAGTGCAGATAACTTGCTCTTCAAGAATCCACAAGTAGATGAACACCACAGTCACTTCATGTTTCTTGGATTTCTTTTTCCTTTCTCTATAAGAATGCACTCTCTGCAAAATATCGCAAAACTGTTAGAATCACAAAAGTTCTTACAAAGATCAAGTTTGCGTCAATTTATAGATTTTCACAGTTCAGATGCATTTTAATCGACTCAGTTACTAGTGCAATCGAATGTAACAATTTAGTCAAAGGAGTTAGCAGCAATTAATGCAGTTAATTGAATGTGCAATTAATGCAATCGATCCATAATAAATGGTTGGTCAACATATATAAAAATATAGTCGTTGTGACATTTAACACAAGCATTAACAGAATTTCAAAACTGTAACAGACTTAGTCGAATGCAAGTTGCATATAATCAACTATGTAACACAGTTAAACATAGTTTTGAAAAGCTTCTTCTTTGAAAAACCTCACAGCACACTTTTAACAAGTTTGTGCAAAGCCACGAGTTTTAGTCGATTCACCCCATAATGAAGTCGACTTAAAACTATTGTTTTGTGACACAATAAAAAGTTAAACATAAGTGCTTATGGTTTTCATTCTATAAAACATCAGACATGCATTCACCAATAAAATCAATTATATATCACAGTGAAATGCAATGTATCAACAAAATTATGTTCTCCATGCTTTAAACAGATTTATACATTGATTAAAACATGTAGCAATTAAGCAATAGAACATGTAACACATAAACATCACATGTGTTATTAATTATGTTTTCATCGTCAAAAACCAGAAGCTCTGAGATTGTAGGTTCAGCTAAACCAGTGCTCTTCCTATCAACAATCACAACAATTATAGTGCATTGGCTTCCTGTGGTTGGAAGGACACTAGATATATGCATGGCCAAACCAGTATAAAAACACAGTGTTTGAATTTTCATCCCTACTCTCTTTATTAAATCGATTACGTTCTGCATTCATTCGATTAAGTTTCCACTGCATTGAAAATCTTTTACCTTGCGATTTAAGAAAAATATAAAGGCATCATTTTTGTGAAAAAGATTTTAATAGATTTTGTTTTTACATTTCACCAATTCACCCCCCTCTTGGTGTGAAAAATTACGCCATTCTATTTGAACAATTGGCACTAGAGCTGGTTTTCATAAAATATTTGAAAAACTAATCGAATACTATTTCCGATTAATCGATTGATCCTAGAAAATGGCTTTCAATTCTCAAACCTTTGGTGAAGGTGCTTCCACAAATAGACCACAAATAGAAATTGAGCCATTCTATTTTAACATGTATAAAAAGTGACGTGATGACATAATTATAAATAATGCGAGATTTCTATACCAATTAGAGTTAGAATCGGTATAGAAAATTAAGACAAAAGCAAGTTGGTAATAAAATAGAACCCTTTATGTACTGATTAAATCTAGAATCGGTATGGAAAGTAATGCAATGACACTTTTGTAATATTGAAAAAGTCTTTTTATACCAGTTAGTCACTATAATCAGTATATAATGTTTAATCCTCTTCCTTGCAACCCTTTTGTGCTTCACTTTAATTTGTGCTTCCCACACCAACTCTTTGCTTCTCTACACTACACCTTTTATTATTTCCCATACCAAATATTTGGTTCGCCACTGATTCTCATTGTTGCTCGCATTCTCCCAAGGTTCCTCTAGTCACTCTCATGCTGTAGTGGCGTTGCTAGTGTTCACTAGTGTAGAAAAGACCTTTAACGTCACCCTTTAAACGTCCAACCCTCGAATATCAAACGTAAAAAATGATCGGTGGCATTTTCCGTAAATAAAACAACTATTTAGACGTCAGCTACGGGGGGGGAGGGGGCGACTTCTAAATACTCACATACGTCGGTTCCCCGAATGGATGCCAAAACTAAACAAAAAAGTTTAAAAAACTTAATTTTTTATTCTATTTAGACGTCTGTTATGAGGGGAACCAACTTTTAAAGCCATTTAGACGTCTATTGTGGGGGAACCGACTTCTAAATACTCAGCCCAAAAATTTTAAAAATCACTTTTTGACTCCATTTATACGTTTGATCCCGCCACTCTGACTTCTAAAGCCATCCCTTTGGTGAAGGTGCTTCCACAAATAGACCACCACTATTTGCTGGAGGAAACTATGCTTTTTGGAAAATAAGGATGCAAATCTTTCTTGAATCCGTGGATAAAGGAGTTTGGGATGCAACTCTAAATGGTCCATATGAGCCCACTTAAATTGTGAATGGAAAAACTGTGTCCGCCACTCCATTTAAAAAGTCACTTTTTGACTCCATTTAGACGTTTGATTCCGCCACTCCGACTTCTAAAGCCATTTAGATGTCTATTATGGTGGGAACCGACTTCTAAATACTCAGCCCAGAAATTTAAAAAGTCACTTTTAGACTCCATTTAGACGTCTAATCCAGTCACTCCGACTTCTAAAGCCATTTAGACGTCCTTTATGGGGGAACCGACTTCTAAATGTTTGCTACGTTTTTTAGGTTTTCGATTTCTCACTTTGCACCATTTTAAATTAATTTTACTCTTATTACATTACTCTTTGATGAATTATCTTTCATTTGAACCGATTAAAATGCGTTTTCATTGGGTTTTGGTGCAGTTTTGCTCGTGTCCTCGAGCGGCGTTCTTGAGCGGCGATTTCTTGTGTTTTGCACTCTCTAATTCCCTCCACTACGTTTTTAAAACCATCCAATACAAAAAAATGTACAATCCATTCTCTTCAACTAAAATATAAAGTTGTAAACTCGAATCACCATCAGCCAGAAGCAACCTGAGAGGCCTCAAGCGGAGAAAGATCCAACAAAGATGTTTTAGACGTCTGATCTGTTCAAGTCAGACGTTTATATAGATGTTCGATCTATACAGGTTAAACGTCTATATAGACGTGTGACTGGGGTTCGACGTCCCATCAACGTCGCCCGAATAGAAGTCAGGTCGGGATCAAACGTAAAAAACCCAAAATAACAAATGTCTAAAGCCTTTTCTACACTAGTTGTTGTGGTTAGCGCATTCCTTCCTTCCTCCCGCGTGTTGCTTTGGTGTTGTGGTGGCTCATTTGTTGCTGCCCTTTCTCCTTCTGCTTGTTTAGGGTTTTGGTGAAGGATAAATGAAGCATTCTCTATTGTTGTGAATGGCACATTTTCTTCCTCTTTCGTTGTTTTTGTTATGTTGTGGTGGCTTATTCCTCATTGATTGTTCTCCTCGTTTAAGGTTTTGGTGAAGCATAAGCTAGGTAAACTTTGAGCCTCATTCTTTATTATTGATGACTCCTAGACGAGGCAAATTGGCGAGAACCCATGAAAAACTAGAGCAGATCGCGTTGACGATCAGATGAAGCAACGAAAGAAGTGAACAAATTATAAATCGTATGTTTTGGTATCGAAGAGGGAGAGGAACGAATAAAGCCTAGAATCTAAGGTTTGTTCGGTTTAGGTTGAAGGTATGGTGATTTAGGATGAGACAAGCCGATAGAATCCATAATCAATCAGTGAAATGGATGAATGGATAAGTGGAAATGGTAGAAAAGGGAAGATCAATCAGTGAAAGGGGTGTTCGGTGTGAAATGTCGATGAGATAGGGTTTGTGATGGTGTGGATGCGAGAGAAACTCTCTCAAAGGCATAGATGAAGATGTGGTTCAGTGCAGAAGGTCTCGAGGGAGGGGAGGTTGTTTGGTGAAAATTCCCTAGAGAGGATGAATGAATTAAGTCGTGGATGAGGTTTTCTCGTAGAGCAGCAAAATGAGAATGAGGTGGAAAGACGTTGACACTAGCCAAAGCCAAAAGGAAGGTGTGAGATGGGCGAAAATGCTTTGATGGAGATGAGAGAAACTGATGGGGAAAAATAATGGGAAATGAGGTGTGAGATGGAAGGTGACTAGAGGAAATCCTTGGATTCTATAGCCTTGACGTTTAAGGTGAATCGTCTCTAGAGTGCTCTCAACAGAATCACAATTCATTATTCTCAAAAGTGCCTTTACACAATGTGATAACATGCCTTTATTAGGACGAGAATCCCTCCTACGATGTGAAACATGTGCTCAAATTCTAGCTAACGCATGTTTAATACAAGGAAATATTAAAATATGCTTTGATTGGAAATTGGGCTTGGGCCTAAGTCATCAATTGTTGTGTCTGGCACATTATAAGTTTTCTAATGAATGTTGTTCATTGTTGTTTAATATAAAATCATGACTGACAAATTACAAACACTAGTGCAGAAAGGGCTTTAGACGTCCGTTCTTTTGGCCTTTTGACGTCCGGTATTCCCCCGACGTCTTTGTGGGTGACGTTACTCAAGCGTCCGTTGTGTCAACCCGGACGTCTATATAGACGTCCGTTGTGTCAGGCCGGACATCTATATAGACGTCCGTTGTGCAAGGCCGGACGTCTATATAGACGTCCGGCCTGACGCAGGACCGCGACGACCACCTGCCAGAATTGTTTTGTGGTAGGGCTGGGGTTTGACGTTCGTTGTGCCCTGCCAGACGTCCGTTTGTGCACTCGGTTGACTGCTTCTATAAATAAGGCGGAGCGTCCTTGGCTCAGCATCGGCCAGTGCTACTACAGCGCTTCGCTAACTCGAAGCCTCTCGGTAAATCTATCTTCGATAACGCTCGGCTAAGTCTTGAACCGTCGCGCATTCGCTTTTTCAGTAGCAAAAGCACTTATCTTGCTCCCGCTTCCTCGCATCTGCGCTCGTCAAGCCAACTTTGCTTTTTGGGAGGTGAAACTGCAGTTGAAGCGGACATAAGATTGCCCTCCCGGTAAGAAAGAGAGGCCATAAGATCGCCCTCCTGCTTGCATAAATGAATGGATCAGAAGGGGGGCTGGGTTCTAAATAAGTGAAACTCTCGACGTCCGTTGTGGAGGGGGACGGACGTCTATAATTATATAAACGTTCGTCCCCCGATATTGGACGTTTCGGGTGCTGACAGGGTGGTTGAAGAATTAATTGTCTTCAGCCCATCAAACGTCCGTGCAGGAGGGGGACGGACGTCTATATAATTATAGACGTCCGTCCCCTTCCACAACGGACATTTGGGGTGCTGACAGGTATTCGAAGAATTAATTATCTCTCAGCCACTTAAACGTCCGTGTGGAGGGGGACAGACGTCTATAATATTATAGACGTTCGTCCCCCTCCTGCACGGACGTTTGATGGGCTGAAGACAATTAATTCTTCAACCACCCTGTCAGTACCCGAAACGTCCAATATCGGGGGACGGACGTTTATATAATTATAGACGTCCGTCCCCCTCCACAACGGACGTTTGGGGTGTCTACAGGTATTTGAAGAATTAATTATCTCTTAGCCACTTAAACGTCCGTGTGGAGGGGGACAGACGTCTATAATATTATAGACGTCCATCCCCCTCCTGCACGGACGTTTGATGGTCTGACAGGGGAGTTGAACGTTCATTTTTTCAGCCTCTTAGACGTCCGGGCCCCTCCCACGGACGTCTATAGTATTATAAACGTCCGTCTCCCCTCACAACGGACGTCTAGAGTTTCACTTATTTACGAATATACCACCGGTCAATTATTTACGTTGGGGCTTTTGTGGACGGACGTTTATGGGGGACGTTAAAAGCCAATTCTGCACTAGTAAAAATTTCTAATAACATATATTTCCTATTTGTTGTCAAAGTGTAACTTATTTGTCATCACTTCCAATTTACTCGTTCATTATTTGCATGAACTATTTTAAAAATGTCTCTCTCTTGTACTTGCTTATGATAGTATCATTGGCAAAAGACACTTCATCTAGGTAGAAAATTATGGGTGTTTGGCTAAGTTCATAGATTGGATTGCATGTTTGGTTGTTTCTTAGGTCCACTTAAAAGTGGAAGTGTTGGTTTTTATGCACAATAATGGATCGTAGTTGGATAAACTATATATGATGTATAACAAATGAATATAAGAGTAAAGTAGAATAATTTCTTGAATTTGTCAAGATGAATGTTTGGGAAAATAATGAGAGATTCTATTGGTCGTGGGTTAATTGTTTGAATAAGCGAAAACTACCAACTGAAGTTATTTGGGAGAATGTTCTCTATGATGGTTTCCTAAAGAGTTATATAAAGTGGACGTGAAATGGTGAAATAATAGACATGTCAAGTGTACACGTGTCTAATGTAGTAGTAGAAGAAGGAGTTGATTTAGAAATGAGTGATTGGCTAGAGGAAATGATTTGTGATGTTGGACTTAATTCCTTCCAACGTACTCATGTGTATGACAATTTGTGCAATGACGTGGAAAAACCTTTGTATGAAGAATGCACCAACTATACTTTATTATCAACAATATTAAAATTGTTCAATGTGAGGGCAAGAAATATGTGGATTGATAGTAACCAGTACTTTTTTTTATCCATAGTAACCAATACTTTTTTTTATCCACTTTACATCCAACAAAATTTGAATCACTGTAACCAATAAAGTGATAGTTGAACCTTAAGGCTTTGTTCACTTGAATGGATTTGGGAGAGAGTGATTGAATGAATTTGAGAGGATTTGATGGTAACTTTTTTGTTGTTTATTTGACTAGATTTTGGAGGTAAGTGAAAGTGGATTTGGAAGCAAAGTTTGTGAGAATTAGTATAGAATTTGATTGATGTGACAGATTAAAAAAATTTACTTCAAATCCACTCTTACCTCCAAAATCGACTCAAATAAACAACAAAAAATTTACCTTCAAATCCTCTCAAATTCATTCAATCACTCTCCTCCAAATCCATTCAAGTGAACAAGGGCTAATAGCCATAAACCAAGATCTTTTCAAAATCCTTTTTAACATTAGATAAATGTGATTCCTTAAGGAATGATTGAAATCTGGAAAAAAATCATATCTTAGGATTATATCAAGGTTATTAGACATAACATATAAAAGTGAGCTAATCATATCTCTGTATTGGGTTTGGTTCACAAGTTTACCTTGTTCATCATCATCAAGATAGTAGTTTGTTGCGTGAATGATTCCTTGTAGCTTTTCAAGAAAAATTTCTTTAGCAACTCTGTAGTATTTTAATTGGTGTACAAATATTCTATTTTTGATTTGTTTAATTTGTATACCCACTAATACAAAATAAAGATATAAACACAAAATCTTAGGTTGATTGTGAAAGAGAAGATGCAATAAAAAATGTAAGTATTGAAAATGATATTATATTGATTGTATGTTCTAACTAATGTAATATAAAACATTTAAAAAAATTTAAAAAAATATATTACATTAGTTAGTTGTGAGATGAACCGATGTAATATTTGTAAGCTTTCTTTTAATAAAACATGATACTACATTGGTTATACAGGGAAACCAAAATAGTACCCCATTTTTATTCAAATCAGGCGTTAGGTTGCCATTTTCTTCTTCTTCATTTTTGCGTTCAAGAGCTTTCGTTTTTGGATTATCCTCTTATGTTATGCGTCATGTGTTTTGCATTTCTGCATCTTAATCATAGCACTGTCGTGGTTTGTTGGGTCACCTTTTGGGCTTTGCATTCCCAGCCGCACCGCCGTTGCACCATCCATGTTATCGCACGTTGTTCCAGCTCTTACGAAGGTGGGTTCGCAACTACCATTCAACCTCACGTTCCTACTTGCTGCCACAGCTTGCCCTTAGGTTTTGATGGGCTTCAAAACATGTTTCTCTACTTGCATTGGTGGTTTCCAAGGATTAACCACAGTAGCCATAGTTTCCATCTAACGGTTAGTTCTTGTTTTTAATTTTTATATAATTTTAACATTTTGGGTTATTTAGAATCAAATTTAAATTTTTATTTGAATTTCTAATTAAGAATATGTACCATATACACCGTTCGGTATATGACACCCGGTCAGTTAACTATATAGAAAGTCAACTTTAGCAATCATAACCCAGAAGCAACAGTTCTGTCCATAATACATCAAAGATCTAGTAATTCAATCAATAAGGTAGAAAACATGCTTAGAGGACTTTGGGTCGTGATTGGGTCAACCTTAATCAAAAGTCCATTTTGAAACCTATAAATACAAAGATAAAGTAAAAAGATAGGTGTTGTAGTAGTATTGGACATTTAAGACTTAATTATGATAACCGATCGGTAATTAAGAACTAACTTGAGCGTCAGATTGTCTTTAGCAAGTATCCACCGCTCGGACTGAGATTGTGCAGAGGAAGATTCGACAAAATAGAAGTAAAGTGTAGTTAATAGAAGTAAAGTTAAAAGAAGTAATTGGTTTAAAGTTTGAAAGTGTAGTTGTCAACCCTGCTCTGAATGAAACAAAATATATTTTTTATTATGCATTAACTGTTATATGATATACGTGTTGGTTTTGAGTCTAGGAACGTTCGACCCTTTATATGAATCTTAAACGTGAGCTGAGAAGTTATACTGGAAGAAACATGTAACCTTAGCAAGTGATGCAGTTATAGCTAGAATTCGGGCCATACCACCGATGAATATGTTCCTAGAGAAAAGATTCATAAGTTAGACGCGGTAGCCTACTTACATTATGCGAAATTCAGATGAGGGAGAGGTCAGGGTAATCGAGGAGCTCAAGCAGAGGGTTCTATAAAGGATAACCAAACAAGACTACAACGGAAGAAGCTCAGAAACTGCACGCAGCCCCTAACATTGAGGGAGCATAAACACCATAGTAAAAAAATGCTAATGATAGAAAAAAGATCTACTGGTTGAAATATATCCAAGAGCATATAAAAGTGCCAAGAGTTGAAATATACCCAATCATTAAGAAACAGCTAAGTACAAAAACGTACCAAGAAGCTCTAAAATGGACCACAACTCGATAACATTATTCTCAAACTTATGTCACATTATTTTAAAGTTATTATGAAAATCAAGCATAACTCGATTACATAACAAAGCATAACTCAGTTACATTATCGAACATAACTCGGTAACATTGCTCTCAAACTTATTTCACATTTAGTTTAAAGTTATTCTGAAAAATCAAGCATAACTTAGTTACATTACCGAGCATAATTAAGTAACATTACTATTAAAAATATATATTTCACTAGGACAACTTAGTTTACAAGTTATTTTGAAAAAAAAAAGCATAATTTGGTTACATTATTCTCTAACTTAGGTTAAAATTGAAAGAATGAATAGGAAACAAGCTCAAAATATAAATATATTCATTGAAATTGAAATTAAAAAATATGTTTACAAAATATAGTCTATTTTGGCTACTTATCTATGAGCTTGCTCAAAGCATAATTAATCGAACTTGACAAATCCAGGGATGAAATAAAGAAGGCTCCTTGTTCTTGTCCCTTCACCTTCTCAAATCTCAAGATAACTCTTCAAGGAGGTTGAGGCCAACACAATTTTTTCCTCTTTCAACATGGTCTTTTCATCTTCTAGTTTCACTTTCTCGGAATGAGATTCCTCCAAGCTCTTGTTTAGATGGACCACTTCTTCCTCCAAGAGGGCTGATTTTCGCTTTCTTTAATTTGGTTTTCATTGCATTGCTTTCTTTATGGAAATGTTTCATCAAAGTTACTTTAACCTCTATGTTCTTCAAACGGATTATGCTTTGAGCAAGCTCTAAGTCCTTTGAACGTATTGAAAGAGTGAGATCTTGATTATTCTTCTTTGAATCGGATATCTCTCTCTTCAGCTCGGTCACCTCTACACCAACTCTCAGTAAGTGGTGTAAATAATGTTTGTTTTGGGCTATGAATGTTTTATTTTTGACATATATATTAAAGTATTAATTAATTAAATATTAAATGGCATTGTAATAAAAAAAATGGGATAACCTAGTTACTATGGTTGTGTGTGTGATTTCGTGTGGGCTGGGTTTGAAACCGTGGGGGAGCAAAAAGGGTTGTATTTTTATTTTCTTTTGCTGGACCAAGAGAAAGAGAGAGATAGCAACATGTGTGAGAGAGAGAGAGAGAGAAAGGCTGTCATTGCAAATATTTGAGGGAGAAAGGGAGTAGATCATTCAATCTTTTATCGCCACTTAAGTATTGGATGTGTCTATTTGATAGTATATGTTGATAAAATTATTCTTATAAATAGTGATCATCATGGCATCTCCCAACTGAAACAACACCTTTTACCACCATTTTCAAACCAAAGATCTTGGCAAACTCGTATACTTCTTGGGTATTGAGGTAGCACAATCCAATGATGGTATTATTATATCTCAAAGGAAGTAAGCATTGGATATTTTGGAGGAAAGTAGATTGACGAATTCAAAACCTATTGACACTTTCATGGATCTTAATACCAAACTCTTGCCAAATTATGAGGAGCCTATTTCAAATCTTAAGAAATATAGAAGATCGGTTAGGAAATTAAATTTCCTTACAGTTATTCGTCTTGACATTTCCTTTTGCAATCAATGTGGTAAGCCAATTTCTCAATTCCCTGTGTGAAGATCATTGGATTATGTCCATCTGTATATTAAAGTACATTAAAGGATCTCCTATAAAAGGTTTGTTATATGGTTTCAATAATCATACAAAAGTTGTTTGCTATTCAAATGCTAATTTGGCTAGATCTCCTTCCGATAGAAGTTCTACCTCCATGTATAGTGCCTCCATTGAGGGTAGCTTGATTTTTTAGAAGAATAAGAAACCAAGTGTTATGGCAAGATCTAGTGTAGAAGCACATTATAGAGTTATGGTTTAGCTACTTGTAAACTTGTTTGGCTTAAGCAATTACATAGAGAGTTACAATTTGGAGATTTCACTTAAATGACACTTATATGTGACAATCAGACAATTCTTCATATCAATTTTAATCTTGTATTCCACGAAAGGACCAAAAACATTGAGAATGACTATCATTTCATTTAAGAAAAGGTTGTATATGGAAACATCAAGATTGAGTTCGTTAACTTAAGTAATCAATTAACAAATATTTTCATTAAGTCTAAGGAAAGTGAGAATTGATTATATTTCTAACAAATTTGATACATACGATTTATATGTACAAGCTTGAAGGAGAGTCTTAGATATATTATGTTTTGTGTTAATTAGGAAAACATAGACTTTTTCTATTATTTAATATTGATAGATATTGTTTTCATAACAACATCTTCTATTTAATATATTTTTGATTATCATATATATATATATATATATATATATATATATATATATATATATATATATATATATATATATATATATATCATTTTTCATTATAAATGTATTACTATGTGTATGTTTTAAACACATTATACTAATTTTTTTATATTAAACATATCTAAAGCTTACCTTCTCAATTCTACCAACAAACCTATTATTTCCTTCTTACCTTCTTCATCCAATATCTAATGCCCTAAATGGCTTAGCAACCAAATACACCAAAGAAATATTTAAAACCAAAGCGCAATAATAAGAAAATGTTCAGTCAAGAACAAATGTTTTGCTATTACATCCATCCATTCATGTGATACAAAAGTTTTTTTTTAATTTATTCTTACATGGATTTAAAGTATACCACCGACATATATTAAAAATAGAATTCTTTTATGTGCATAATCAGAAGAGATTAAAATCACATGTTTCTATTTTATTTCCAATATTTGTTCAAGTACGATAACGTTAATACTTTTAATTCCATTAATCTTAATTGTACTTTTATAAAAGAATTATTTGAAAGAGAGAAAAAGAGACTCATAAATGGAGAACACGTTATTTTAATCATTGGAGAAATATGTGCGTTTGATATGATATGCATGAATTATTTAGTATACCTAGTACACGCGTTATATTAATGAATCAATTTATTATAATCTGTGGAACAACCACATTGAGATATTCAATTTGATACACATGCAAATCTAGGATCTTTATCTTTGATTGATACTGACTCGTGATTATACAATTGAAATGCAAATATGTAAGTCTTAAAATGGTCGAAAAATTGGATAATGGTCAGTATAAAAGTTTAAACCACAAAGTCACAGGTATTTTTTATTTATTTTAATATGTAACATGATGGAGTAAAATCATAGAGATTCTTAAATTTCTATAGTATGATAAATGTTTTAATAAAAGCACACTTAAATGGTGGCACTTGTCACCTTGTTAGCATATTATCTTGAGATTTTTAAAGCACCCTGGTTAGCTTGTTACTTTTGGAACTTTATCCACTTATATATAAAAGAATTACTTTATCTATTTGTCACCTCATTACACTGTTTATTGGAACGGTGTTATAATTGTGTTTTAGATTAAAAATAAATATCTGGACTTATTTAAATTTAAATAAAAAACCATATATAAGTTTTCTTATTTAGACCAACACTATTTGTATTTCTAATTCGAATAAAAAAAGAACAATAATTAATACAATTTTTTATTTATTTTTAAAAAGAATTCGGTTTTCACAAGTAAACATACAAAAATAAAGTCAGTATATTTTAGTAATTTTCATTGAGTTTAAATTCTGATTAAACCAATAAGTTACATAAACTGGATTCCGACGTGAATACTTTAGATATTTATGCAAATAATATCAGATGAAACACTCAAAATTTAAACATAGAAATAAAATATTTGGAATTTTTAAAATTTCTTTTACAGTAAGCACACAAGAATAAAATAAAAAAGAAACTCAAAAAGAAATACGAAGAAATAAAATTTAAAATAATTGAATAAAAATTTGAAAATAAGAGAAAAAGATAAGTTTGAAAAATTAATAAAATATTTTAGTAATATATACATCTATTGCATAAGCGATGATAACGACACTAAAAAAGACAAAAATAAATAAAGTATAAAGACAAATTAATATCATCTACAATTTATTGACTTTTACAGCCAATAAAAGAGAAAAAAATATGTTACAAAAAAATGTTAAAGGTTGAGGAATGGATTGGATCAAGAAAGCATTCAGTTTCTTCTCTTTTATCATGTGCAAGTTGGAGATGTGTGAATATCTCGGATAAATTAAATCGAGAATAGGCAAGGAGGAAGAGCTTTGATAAATATGTTAGCAATTGGACAAAGAAACTGGTAGCAACTGCTTAGGACTCGATTGAGCTTTCTCGTGGATAAGATGATCATCAATTTCTGGAATACTTGTCGGCTTGTGAAACACTGAATTTAGTATCATTATAAAATGAGCTATAGATTATAAAAATAGAGGAGATGTTGCTTTAGACAGGAAATTTGTAGACCATATAGGAAGTAAATGGATCACTGTAACTCACATGTAGTGAAGGCTGGTGTCTTATACTCGAATTTAAAAGAAGATTTGAATGCAGTGTGTTGTTTCTTCATTTTCCAAGAAACCAAGAATATATTTAAGATATTTAAGAACTTTCATATCCTAGAAGTGAATTTGAGTTGGTTTCGCCTTAAAGCAAATCTTCTTCATTTCTAGAGTGTCATGTGCCACTACTAAAAGAAAATCATTTTTAATAGTGAAAGGACATGTGATCACTACCAAAAAGAAATCCTCTCCACTCCTAGGATGTTTGTGTCCTTCTAAAAAACAAATCTTCTCCAATGGAAGCATGACACATGACCTTAAGGAAAACTTGGTTTGGATGTTTAACTTAAGGAAAATCCTATGCTACTTAGACCTTAATAAAAACCTTAAACAAACCTACACTACTCTTCAATCCATACTCCATGATGGCTCCAAAAGTGGCCCACAAGATAGAGCTGATGTCATCTTCATGGATGACTTCCACTCTCTTAAAAGTGTTTGACCATGACTAAGGGATTTTCCTTCATGTTGGCACGATTCATGTAGTCATATAACGTCGAAAAGGTCAATATTCAATGTTAATTGACGTCAAAATTCCATGTTTCAAACGTCAATTAATCATATGACGTATGAATGATGAAATTTTCAACGTCTAAATAGGAGAATTATTTACAACAATGCAACCAATTATTTTTAACGTTGAGTTTTTTAAATGCAGACATTAAACGCTGACATGGAATGTCATTCTTGTACTAGTTCTAGGAAAACAATATTTGATATGGTTTTTGCCTTTGGGGAGAAGGTCTCCATGTAATCAATACCTTCAATTTAAGAAAATTCTTTGGAAACAATTTGTACCTTGTAACATGTAAAATTACCATCAAATGTTATTGTAAATTCACTTGCATAATGTGGGTTTAACATTAAGAGGAGGCATAACAATGTCCCAAGTGTAATTTAAATTTGGAGGATCACCTTGGAATAGGATGTGCATACTTTGTTTATGGTTGTTATGATGAAGAATTAAAGGTTTTGCAAACAAAGTCTTAAAGATGAGTTGATAACTAAAGGATACGAGTTAAATGGCGTGGTAGACGAATGGATGATGTGGGAGAAAAATTGGTTGTCGTGGGAGACCTAGGTAAGGAGAGGGCAATGACAATGGTGAGTTAGGATGACTGATGGATTAGATAAGGGCATACGGGAAGACATGTGTGGTGATAGGGACTAAGATGTGAAATGGTGGGAATCTAGGAAGATTGAGTCTGCATAAGCGTAAGTGGTTTAGGAAAAGGTGTGGATGGTTATGAAGGAAAATGTGGGTGTTTTCAGGGGTGAGGGAACTGGGCCTATAGAAAGGGAGAATGATTTCATGAAATGTGAAGTTCTTTAGAAGAAAATTTCTTTAGAATCTAAATCGAAAATAATGTACCCTTTGGTTCCATTTTTTAAACCAAAAAAAAAACACCATGTTTAAATCGTGGATCAAATGTTTTGCATGAATGATTGTTGGAATCATAGAAAAGAGGTAAAAAAAATTGGTTTTCTTATTAAGTAATAATTCAATAGATGTTTTACTTATTTATGACTAATGAGGGAACCTAGTTTATGAAAAAAAAAACGTGTTTAATGAATTTAAACAAAAAAATTTTGGAATTTCAAATTGAAATGTAATACCATGGACAATATTAAGAATATGTTGGTGTTAATTACATTCAAATCTACTATTTTGTTGAGCGTGTAATGACAACTTGTCAAAATTAAGGCAATGAAGTTTTGAATATTAATTTAGACTTTCACTTTTTTTCTTTAATAAAACAATGCAAAATAAATTTACTAGGATTGTCAACAATTGAAAGAAAATACTTGAAGTCATGAATAGAAACTTGAAATAATGGACCCAATCACTACAAAAATAAAAGATTTTATCAGGCATTTTTTCCTGCATTACTGGCGGTTTTAACCACTGGTAAATTCATTTCCCGCGGTTGGCAAAACCACTGGAAAAATCACTGTCACAAAGATTTCCGGCGGTTTTGTTCGTAACTGCCGCTATTTGCAGGGTTTTTCAAAAACTGCCGTAATTTGCGGGGGTTTTTACAAAAACCACCAGTAATTGCTAATAAACCATCGGGATTTGTGTGGGTTATAAAAAAACCGCCGGTAATGAAAATAGTTTAATTTTTTTTATTTTTTAAATGACTTGATTAATGTGATTAATATAAAATATGTTTAATATTAAATCAGAATAATATAAAACCAAAAATAATTATTATTATATGAAATAAACTGTAAAATTAAAAATATAATTAACTTGTAAACTTAAGAAATAACAAATGTTTGTCCTAAAAATTAAAAATAAACTTCTACATAACAAATTAAAAAGTGTTTTGCAATAACAATTATCACTCTTGTTCTTCATTTTCTTCATGCTTCTTTATCATATACCTACAAACAAACAAATCTATGAGTGAGCTAAGCATTCAACAATTCAAACCTTATAAGAGAATAATAAGCAAACAATAATATATATAACAAATGCCCAGAATTAAAGTTTAGTGAAGATTGATCACCAAAAATTAACATCAATAACCAAAACAGATTATTATATAGACACAAGCAGAATTTCTATATGATTTTTACCTTGAGTGTCTGGTCCAGGTTTAGTTTCTATTAACAAAACAACTATCAACAAACAAGACACTTCAGCCCATAAACATAGTGCATTCATACACAAATCAGATTTCAACCCCTTATCCAAGTCATATATAAATACCATTATTTTTACAAATCATCAAACATTTATAAACAATCTCAACCATATATAATCATCACACATTAACCTTATATACTCATCATGCATATTCAGTTATATTCCCCAAACAATCTTAAACCCAAGCTAACCACCAAGAATTATTTCCTGTTAATAAACTCTAATAATCACTATTACATAAAAAGTGAATCCCTTTACCAACTAGTTCATAAATAAATTATATCTCATCTTTTCAAATTCATTCTAACACATAACTTGATAATATAATACTATACTAATAAAAAACACACTAATATTATTATGACTTTTAGTGTCATAACTTCATAAAAAATTATACTATGGTGTTTTTAATGGTTGAAAATGGTATAAAAGTTTATAAAATTTAAACTTTTTTATTTTTCTAATATATACGTGTGTTTTTGTGTAAGAATGAGAATGTGTATTGGAAAATTTGAATTAGATTCCAAAAATATTTTTTGTCCTGTCCAAATGTTCCTATAAATTTTTTCTTAGCCCATTTGAGCCATTAATAAAATACGTTTGAGGTATGAAGGAGATCGACGAGGGAAAAAGGCATAGTATATTTTGTTTTCATTTATATTACCACTAAAAAACTCAATTAAGGATTTTTATAAAATAAGTTAACAATTTTAAAACTAAAAGGATAAGACATTTGTAGAAGTTGAACTACAACACCTTGACAAACCGGCATCATCAAATTCCCAAACTTTTACAGTTCCATCCCTACCCTGGCTACACATACAGAATAATGAATATTGATAAAGCAAGAATATACTTGGATATTAAAACAGAACCGGGGGAGATCAAGTAGAAAAGGATGCACCTGGAAAATTTATTGGTTCCGAGGGAAGAAGCACAAGCAACAACAACAATACCATGTGCAGCACTATGTAAACCTGCAGTATAAAATTAATTTGTACCATGGATCATATTTATGAAAATCAACGATATTCTTCACAAATATGAATGCCAAAAAAATTATAGAACTAAGCACCATGTAGATGACACAGTTCGATGTTGAAGGGTATCCCAAATTCGGACTTCACCATCAGCAGAACTACAAGCAAGAAGAGGATGATGCAACTAATTATTAAGTAAAACTAATTGTATACGCAACCAACTAAATCAGGGAGTTCTTGTGGCACACCAATGGGTATGGCATCCAAGGCAACTCATCATTTATTGAACACAAATTTTACTTTTAGTGTTAAAAACTATTATAAAAGTAACTAGCAGCCAAAGAAATGCTTGATAGATATTGGATGCCAATGTCCCATACCTAGGGAAAAAATGTGTACCAGAGTAATGCCCATAAAAAAAATGACAAACAATTGCAATGAATACCCGGACAATAATATCGGCTTAAAGGGATGAAAAGAAAATTCTGTGACCGAAGCTCGATGGCCTCTTAGCACTACCACGGGATCAGGAGGTGGTCTTCTACTCATTCTTTGTTCTTCTTTATGATCCACTTGAACTGAACTGACAGTAGGCTATCCAGCTCACCTATATTGACTTGTCAAGTAAAAAAATTGAATTTCCTTAGCTGTCATCGAACAAGTTTTACGATGTTCTAATTTCATATTTCTATCCTGTAAATCACTGAATCATAACCAATGTTTTAAACTCGGCACTTTCACACACATTCAAAACATTTCACTTTCAAAGTTCTGTTTCTTAAGTTACTAGTAGCCAACACATTCACAAGAGCAAAATACACATTATCAACGAAAGCTGGATTGATTTTTTCTCCATTGTCACAGCAGAAATCGCAAGGAAATCAAACCAGAGAATAATTTTGAATATAGAGAGTTTAGAGTTACCAATATTCTAGAAACCTATAAAAATTGTAAAGATAAAACATGATGCAATAGTACTTACATATTTCTTGTGTCCATAGCCCTCATCATCATCATCACGCTTCTCATAGCAAGGCTTTCTGTAGCCCTCCTCCTGAGGTGGATGCCCATAACCATTCTCAACACCTCCTTGGCTCCCATAGCTAGGTTTCTCATCATACTCACTCCTCCCTCCATAACCATTCCCATTGTCCTGTTGTTGTTCTTCCCCATACCCACTACTCTTCCTTCCACCATACCCAGATCCATATTCACTCCCCTCCGTTTTTTCACTATACCCGGGTCTATATTCAGAACTTTGATAACAACAACTTGACTGCAATATGTACCTAAGGAATATCAAAGAAATGCAGAGAGACCTCAGTTACAAGGATTAGAAGAGTATTCTATTTTCAATTCCCCAAACATACAATTATACTGGAATGAACATTAAAATAGGGGAAAAGCATATCGTACCACATACAAGCAATAAATAAATAACTAAATATTAGGGACGATTTTGTTATAAACCGCCGGAAATTAGTTGAGATTTTAAAAACCGCAGGAAAACAACCTTGCCTAAAATGTATTATTTTTGTAGTGAATCATCCATGTGAATGAGATCAAATAATTTTTAAGCTATATTATCACAAAAAGAAAGCAATAGTTAATTTTCTTTAGCAAAGTGAAAAAGTACCACGTGATTCAAAATAAAAGGAAATTGTTCATGTAAAAATAATTTTTTTTTATTTGAGTTGGAGTAAATTTGAGAACTGATCCATGTTGTTGTTCTAGAGTGTTGTGGTAGATAGGTGATAACGGTTGAAAATACTGTTATCTATAATTCAATTTTGATTGTAAATCAATCCTTTTTTACTTAGAAGCTTGCTTGAAGTCATGTTTTTAATTTAGTTTTATGAATAACTGAATAGAGGTTATACTTATGATTTTATCACTAAATTCCCTTTATTTTGTAGCTAATAATGTGCCTGGAAGAATATCCAACAATGTATCGAGCTGAATCAGCCATAAAAGCAAGCAAACCAACAACAAAAAGTGAGTTTTGGAATGCTACCATTGGGGTTGAGCGCCAGAAAGGGGGGCTGAGCGCCAGTTTCATGTATCGCACCAATTTGGGCTCTATTCTGAGGCGCTCAGCGCCAGTCTTCTCGCAGTTTCGCCCGGGCGCCCTAAATAAGGGCGTTGAGCGCCAGCGTGTTGGACCTGTACCTGTTTTCTGTTATTTTTTTGGTCTATTTAAGGACTTGGACGTCCTAGGGATTGTATATCTTGATGGCTTGAGCATAGAAACACACGTTTCTCCCCTTTGGAGGCAGATTTGGGGATGTAAGAGCTCTCCTTTTCAGTTTCTAGGGTTTTCTATCTCTTTCATTCCATTGTTCATCTAGTTTCTTCATGACGATGAAGAACGAATCTTATCTGTTGTTGGAAAAAATGTAACCTCTAAGCTCTCATGTATTTGAATTTGTTTTGAATTATTATATGCTTCTTTCATTAATTGTTAGGGATTTCCTCCTTTGCTAAATTCTAATATTTTATGATTTATCTAAGTATCGGGAGATATCTTATGAATCACGATCTGGGGAATTTCTCCCAAGAGCAATATTACCCAAGGATGGGGATAGGAGGATTGGTCATCTTAACCTCCTAATCGTAATGCAGAATTAATAATTATTAGGGATGCAAGGGATTGTGGTCTAGTAATTAAGGATATGTTTTCTTTGTTGAGAGATCGGGTTTTAAGTAAGTTAGAGAGTGACGTTAACAATTTAATGAAGAAGAAGAATTCATATATGCATAGGAGTGATTAGGTGAAATCTAAACCCCAACAACATTATCAACTTCATCCATTCATTCTAGTGTTTAGCCTCAATTGATCAAATTGCATTCATGTTTATTTTTATTGCATTTGCATTTAAAACCCCAAAAATAGTTCTTAAGTCTTAATTAGTTAAGTAATTACACAATTGTTTAGTGTCGTGAGTCCTTTGGGATACAATACTTGGTCTTACCATTTTATATTACTTTATAAGATTCAGTACACTTGCCGATATCTTAACAATAGGGTGAAGGTTTGGTGGAAGGATCGAAATAACCACCAATTGGATTATCAAAATGAGGCTTGCTTGGGTATCATAGATGTCGAAGAGGATAACCATATTTTTTATAGCAAACTTCAACTTTGTAGCATGAATGCCTTTGAAAATTGTGATCATTGAACTTAGTCATCACTACAAGTCTCATAGTAATAAAGGAACATGTGTTAATGGCATTACTGAAGAAGAGAACTTTTAATCAATATTGAAAAATTCATTGGACACATCAAAATGTAAAACAACACTTGCATGTTTTTTATCATTCTAGATAGCATGAAAAATACCTTATTAACCGACAAATGGTCCATTAACAATATTTGACAGCGAATATGTCATCAAGCCCTTGAGAAACGTAATGATGAAATTCTACTAATTATAAAGACGAGCTTGACAATCACAAGGTGTAAAAGAACTAAAATTGTCAAGTTCTTCCCAATAGACTTCTATAGTAAAGAAATTTATGACAAAGAGAGAGACTTGCTTCAAGGCATAAATATCATCTTGGAACTTTGCAATTCGTAAAATGTTGCTTTGAGAAAAACGTTCTCGTAAATCATTCCAAACATTAATTGCATAGTGCAAATAGATGATGATTTGCATAATCGAATGAGAGACGACATTTCTCATCCATGATATTAACAAGGTGTTGCAACATTCCCATGAAGCATAGGTGCTATCATCGAGAGTTATGATAGAATAGAACCAATGAGGTGAATTTTTTTTACAGATGAAGGTATGCAAAGGGAATGACACCAGGAGTGGTAACTACCACTGAAGATGACATGTAAGACCTAGACAAATGAAGAGTTCTCTTTAGGATGTATATACAAAGGACTAAACAAATTTTGGCTAGGATCATTAAGACGAGGTGGGTTGAGACGAGGTCATTAAAAGGGGACTATGGTTCAAGGGTGTTTGCCTTGGTAGTAAGAAAGGGATATCAATAAAGCTCTAACTCGAACCTACGATACCATAAAATAGAAAAGAAAAAATATGTAAAGGAAAATTTGAATAATAAAATATTTCAATTATCCTAACATGGGTGATCATAAGATCCTAGAAACAAGAATAATATCAAAAAGAAAAAAATAAATAAAAGAATAAAGAAAATTTGATATTATGTACAACTAGTATATCTAGAATATATTGATATAATAAATATAGTTAATGTAGAACATAAATATTGAAGAAAAGATCAAAGATACAAAACAATATATCTATAAACTTGTTATTGATGAATACATATAACAGAGATGAAACCATTTAAAAAAAAACACATACTTAAAAAAGAAAGAAATAATTCCATGGATGATTAATATGAATTATACAATCACAATGGAGACACTCACGTATTTGTGTTATTAAGATTCTAAAACCAACAATGACAATATATAACATATAACTCAATGGTGCACTTGACCCAAAAAAACTCCAATGTTATCGGAGAAACCACAATAAAACACCCACAACCACCATGAGAAACCTATTAGCAACAAAAGGAGAAACTATTGTGTTCTCTCAAAAGAATCATGATTTAAATGTAAGCAAAGTAGATGTTTAGACAACTAACCCCGATGTAGAACACAAATGTAATAGAACATAACCGCTCCCCATGAGAAATCACACATAAAAGATGAAGATTATAGTTGTTGTGGTGACCAATGGAGACTCCACCACATCCATGGTTGTCATTGGAGAAAAGATAATTTGCGCACTTAAGTAGTCAAGGAAAAAGTAAGAAAGATAAGTGAGAAATATACAATGAGATAGTCTCTAAAACTAAGTTGTCTCTAGAATTTTATTTTGAAATATAAGTTGTTTCTAGGTGAAACCAATGTGGTTTTAGAAGAAAAGAGATAGTGTATTACTATACCAAAAAAATACATGACAAAACATCCTAGGAAGTTTAGAATTTATAACTTTAAATGAGTAAATATCCCTTATGATACTAATTTTAAATTAATGAAAAATAGAAGAGAATATATTTCTCAACCTTAGTATGTCCAGATAATTAGGATTTTACTAATTTGTTGAGCTTTTCTAAACTTGATATTGCTTATGTAGTGATCAGATTGAGAATAGAAACTTAATATTCTAATTATAAATATTGAGATGCACTTGCAAGATTAATGATATATTTAAGAGGTTCAATGCATTATGCTATTGAGTATGGTAGATTTTTCAATATATTAAAATGTTAAAGTGATGCTAACTGGATATACGAT
Source organism: Vigna umbellata (assembly GCF_029865625.1). Lineage (NCBI taxonomy): Eukaryota > Viridiplantae > Streptophyta > Magnoliopsida > Fabales > Fabaceae > Vigna > Vigna umbellata. The sequence continues at coordinate 6,655,323 of NC_142175.1, forward strand.
TCAATCGAAACAAAACCCACTAGGTGGTTATGTATCACACTTCGAGGTGATGTGATTACATGGAGATCAGTCAAACAAACTATTATTGCACAATCAACAATGGAATTTGAGTTTGTTTCTCTTGAAATGGCTCTAGTGAAGTTGAGTGGTTGATGAACTTCTTAGCTAACACTCCACTAGGATTAAATCAACCCCTTCTGTGTTAATACATTGTGATTGTTAATCAACAATAGTTATAGCTAAAAACACTTGAGACATATTTTTTAGACATGATCTAGTGAAGTAGTTGATAAAGAGTGAAACAATTTACATTGACTGTGTGAAGTTAGAATGGAATCTATCAATTCTCTGACAAACCATGGGGAAGTAATAAGATATTAGAAACATAAATGGGAATGAGACTAAATCCACTTGCAAACAAACAAGTGAAGGTAACTCAACCCTTGAGATTGAAGATCCCATAAACAAGGCTCATATGTGTCAACACAAGTCACTTATTAGTTCTGATAGCACTAAATTGATTTTAAATCAATTATGTTTATTCCTATGGTGTGTGTGAAAGTACTAGAGACTACAATATTGAGAGGTTAAACTTTATAATTAAAATTCTATGTGGTGTAAGAATTTTGTTTATGCAAAGTTTTCAATGATTTTATATCCCTTAAAGGTGGTGTATGATTTATAGCATACATTTGATGAAATCACTAATATAAGTGTCGAGTAGGGTTGCTTGTATGAGATGTTGGCATAACCTGAAAAACATAGGAAAACACTAGACAGGGTAGGGGAATAATGTTTCTAAAAATTTTCAGAAATGGTGTCTGATAGGTTTTCAAAATATTAACAAGCAAGGATATGGTCAAACGATGATGTTTCGAAAAGGCTTTGTAAAGCTTTTAAAGAAGGAAAAGAATAAAGCAAGTTTTTATAATGGTTCACTCAACCTAAGCTACATTCAGTTCTCCTTAAGAACTTTTAAGGGGTTCCACTAATCTTTTGCAAAGATTACACGAGTTTTGCTTCTCCAAGTTTACAACAAGTATTTTTACCACTTTTGGTTCAATTAGTCAACATGACTAGTCCAAGTTTAACCACTCTTGGTTTACAAGTATTCTAACCAATTCTGGTCTCAAGTATTCTAACAATTTCTTGTCTTAACCCTAGAAAACACGTCCAAACAAGTGTTTTATTATCTAGTCAAATTTACAACTCAAATAGTGTTTAAGAGCAAATGTACAAATGATAACTTTCAAAGAGATAATATAAGCAATACAAAGAGTAATGTGATTAGCTAGGATTTCTCTCTAAAAAAAATATATCTTTAGACAATATATCAGCACAACAAGCTTGAGTTCACTATTTATTCTTCTTATATTATCCTTCTTACGCTATCACTCTTGTCTTTTCTTCAAGCTTTCGTCTATATATAGCTTTTCTTGAAAGATGACTATTAGACAAAGAAGTTGACTTTAGAAGAGCAGGTTAGGTGGGAAGTCAAACTTTACTCTACTTCGTAGGGTTTAGAGCTTTATCATTGTTTTAAGTAAATTGAGCTTATACAATGTGACAGAGTAGAAGGCTACAAAGGAAACATTCCTAGAATGTTTTTCTTCTCTCACAATGTCTTTTTCTTAAGTGCAATGATTTTTATCATATCTTTCTTCTTTAGTGATATGCACACATATATCAACAAGAAATTATACATGCATCGAAGCACTTTATCGTACATGCATTAAATTTTTTGAACGTTGATAAGCGTTAGACTATATTGCATGTTCACGACATCTTATCATTTGTCATATCATTCACAAATGCATCATTTGGTAAAACATAGATCATGTATACTCATCATATGATATTATCATAGATTCTTCTTCAAAGGAAATAGCGTTTAGTAGTCATTCATTAGGCGATGTATTCTTTAAAATGCTTTGCTTGAGATAACACTTGAATTGGTACAAATTTCTTTTAGCCTTAGTGTTATACAAGAGATATACTTTCTATTTCATAAGATGCTAACTCATGTAGTCTATGAGATGATTTCAAAGTGACACTATCTTTTCTTAGACGTTATTTACGATTTTAGTTCATTAGACAATTTAGTCTAGAAAATATTGTTCATAAGCTTGACTCCATTTGAACAAAAGTTAGAAAATATTTGTTCTTCAGATGTTATTTCTTTTAAACAACTTTTTATGCACATCAATATTTCATTTAATGATTTTTGCTAAACTTTAAAACCTGAGTTGATTAGACATTTGATTCTCTAGACGATCTTGTCTTAACATGACCTCTATAGAACTCATGAATATCGGACACGTGCATGACCTAATAAGCATAACACAACGATAACATTAAGGATTATGCGGCTGTATTGTGATTGATAAATCACTAACACACGTCAAATGCCTTTGGTTATAACTTGATATAACAACACTCTGTTAAGTTTCTCGATCTAAGATTGGCTCATATATTTTACTATACTAGTTTTGATGCATTACATCTTATATGAGACCTATGATTTTCTTGTTTCATATATTTTTTTTACAATATGTGGGGGCATTGTTGTAATAATCAATGCATTCCAAAAGAATATAGCTTATGTGACTGCAACAAAGTATAAAAACTGCATAAATGTTTTCCACTTTTTATGCAATAAGTTATTGTTACAACCCATTTTTTTAAACATTGCACATCTTGTCCCACAAGAAACCATGGTGGTGGTTGTAATCGTTGGACTTTTCTCCCTATAAGTCAAGAGATATTATTTTTTTTCACTCAGTTATACCCGTCCTACACCTATAAATAGGTGCTCTTTCTCACCTCTAAAAAAACAAGACATATATCTCTTTTTCACTCTCACTTGTTCTTTTCTTTTTTTCTCTTTATCTTCGATTTTGAGTTTATATTTACACTTTAAAATAACTTTTGTTCCTAGTTCTGAATTGCTCAATATAAAGATGTTCTTGTTGTATCCTTGATATTTACACATACATTGTGAATAAATCCTTAAAGATAGTGATCATTTACACGAAGTATATTAAATTATGTTCTTATCATATTCTCCAACTTAGATTACTTACTTGAAGAAATGTTCCTCTTTCAATTTTACTGTTTAAATATTTATAGGAAGGTTACCGTTTGAGTTCATAAATTAGTGAACGTGACTCAAAGAAGATTTTATTTGGTGGAATTCTTTTACGAATTTCAATTATATGACTTTTTTTTATTTACCCGCTTTTTGTTTACTTAGCTTTTCTTTACATTAATCTTGGTCTATTTCCTTCATGTTTGAATTCTTTTCTTTTAACTATTTTTTATATGCTGTGTAGTGCTTATTAGTACAATATAGCTTAAAACAAGAGAGACAATAGAAAAAAATAATAGACAGAGATAAAGTGTTTAATAGATAAAAAAATCCAAACTTGTTTTGGCCTCATTTATAAATTTTAATTAAGCTGTTGAAGTTTTCGAATATGAAAGATATGGATTTTTCAATTGAAAATGTCTCAATGATATTCTAATAGAAGGTTGTAGTTGAAAGTATGTTGAAGAAAAACATTTAGTGACAAGTTGTTGAAATTATTGTTCCAAGAGATCAAGAAATGAAGTACTCAAACGATTTTTCTGAAGAAATTAGTAGTAATACTCAAAGGTGGTTCTATCAACCAATTAGCAGGGGAAAGCACTTGAAGATATTTTAGACAAGAAGTTGAAGACAATTGTCATTTGAAAAGAAAATTAAATCAAAACAAAAAAACATCATAGACATGGATTATTTGATAGTTATTATTTACATATTAAAATCTTGTAATTTCATCAATATATATAGTTAGGGAATTTATAATAAGTGATCAATTTTACTTTTTGTTAGAAACATTTGCCAAATTCCTGTACACCACAACTTCTCAAACCAAAATGACTGGTGAGGATAAAACATATCTTCTCACTCATTCCATAATGCAAATTTACTTTTCGTGAATTATTGTTTTTCTCTATCGTCGTTTATTTCTTTTATAAAATCCACTTTATGATCTTAATCTCCAAAGTCTACTTTGTCAGTTCATAATCCTTTTTTATTCGTCACAACCCAGAAGAAATTTTAGCATACTACTTTTTGAAGAAAAAAAAAAATCTATTCGTCTGATCTGATTTAACATGTCAAAAGAAATTCATTAGACACGTTTAGAATTTAAGATAAACTCCATTTTAAGATGTGACGTTATAATAATAAAACAATCCAACTTCCAAATTGCATTAGTCGGTTGTTTTATTTATATAATTGAAAGTATACAATATATGCATCTTAATTTCTCTTCGATTTTATTATAGCTGCTTAAAATAAGCAAATATGTCACATTCGTATTAAAATCACTTTTTTTTTTCATTTCTATATATACATGATATTCTTATAGGTAAATATATTATCAAAGTTAGGTTCATATAAACAATAGAAGAGAATTTTGAACGAATAAAACTCCAACGGATCAATGTTGAAGAAAATGTGTATTATGTTAAATTTTATTTTTAATTATGGGTTTGAACAATGTAAGTATATAGTATTAAACCTGTTGGTCAAACATCCAAGAACACTAGATCAGTTTAACGAGTTAATCAGCTGTTAATTATATTAATTATAACATTTAATATATCTTGTATTTAGATATCTATTAATTTAAGCATTAAAATATCTTTTACAGAGAGATGATTCAAACACCCCTCACATAGAACAGATAGAACCAATCGAAAATCAAAACATTAAAAAATTAAAAGTGTTTGACCAGTCTGAAGAAACAATAAGTAACATAAGATTTTTAACTTAATATTAATTATGTTTTATTCTTTTCAACATATTATATCTAAATCGATATAAATCTAGGAATGAATGTATGTAATAATTATGGGAATATGTCTAAGTAATAATTGATATTCTAAAATAAACAAACAAATGCCACTCATATTACTATTTCTTATTATGATTAATTATATGAAAACATATTTTTTTTACTGTATCTAATTACACGTATACACTGAAATAAACAATCTTGTTTGTTGTTACTATGCTTGGCAGAGTGTTACATAAAATATTTGTGTTAACAAATATGTACATTCCTGTTTTCTAACACATTTGTCAAGTTTTATTTATAGAACTATTATGGTAGTTAATATTTATTTGAAAATAAACTAATTGTCACCGCATACTAATTTTATTCCAATTGATATTCTCGTAGAACATATTTCTTTTGTTTTTTTTTATGATCTTTATGTAATTGTTCCTCTCGAAATGATGAAACCATTTTTTGTGTGCGGTTCGAATCCATTTTGTTATCAAGATAATTCACTCCATTTAACATCTTGAACAAAAAGTCTTTTCTTGAATCATAAATCCTGAAATGACCCGTTTTGATTTTTATATTGAATAATCTTTTCCTTTACCAATTTTTTCTTTTTCGATCAATTTTCTTGCCCCAATAATATGATATTGAAATATGTCTTTAAATTAACATGAGATATTTTGTTAGAATGAATGTAATGATAACAAAAACATACAAAAGATAAAAGAAACTATCGTAATTGTTATCATATTGTAAATTCTCTCTTTGGGATACGTTATTCATAATTTGTTATCAACTTGGTATTGTAAATTCAGCTTAACACTTATGAACCACCGTTGTGACCTTAACTTTAAAACGATTATCAAAAGAAAAGGTTCAAGTTGGCTTTCTCTATCAATTTCATGCACTAAAATTTGAAAATGAAAGAGAGGGGCAAAGGGGTAATTAAATAGGTTCCTTTGTCTTTGTTCCATAAACAAAAGAGAGGTTCACGAGACAACGTACTACAAACTCGTAGTTTCACATGAAATGAAATGCAACAACCCCATTTTGGTCAATTGAACTCGACCAACTTGTCCCCTATTTTAATACGTCCCCCACATGAACTTCATTTGAACCTTTCATCTTTTCAAAACCCAACCCTACCACCATTTCAAGATTCAACCTTCAAGCTCCTACAACTATATATATATATATATATATAATCTACATAACCTTACAAAAAAAACCAAACCACCCCTCCGACCTCACTCATTACTTTTCTTTCTCGTAGAAAAATTAAGAGGAAGAAAAACCCTAAATCCTTTCAAAAATCAATTAACCTCTATCTCCTTCTGTTTCAGAGACTAGTCTTAATTTTCGCATCCAAAAGAACTTCTATTTCAGGTATTAATCTTACACTTTGAATGGAATGATATTTCTGATTCAGAGATTAGTCATTAACCTTAATCTTAGAGATACTTCTAATCAAGAGATTAGTCATTACTTCTAGCTTATAAACAATATAATTATCTTCAACCTCGTCTTTATAATGCCACCGAACCCACCCATGTCTTCTCTTCTCCTCCACCTGATCAACCACAACGACTCCACCGCCGCCGTCGCAGACTGTCATGAAACCCTACTCGTCAAGCCCTTTGGAGCGGTACCCGATACCGTGGCGCGTTACCACACTCACGCGGTGGCGGAAAACCAGTGCTGCTCGGCGGTGGTGCAGGAGATCGCCGCCTCCGTGGCCACCGTGTGGTCCGTCGTGAGGCGCTTCGACAACCCACAGGCCTACAAGCACTTCGTGAAGAGCTGCCACGTCATCGGAGGCGACGGCGACGTCGGGACACTCCGGGAAGTCCATGTCATCTCCGGCCTTCCGGCAGCACGGAGCACCGAGCGCCTCGAGATTCTAGACGATGAGCGCCACGTCATCAGTTTCAGCGTTGTCGGCGGGGACCACCGCCTCTCCAACTACCGCTCCGTCACCACCCTCCATCCCGCCGCTGCCGGTTCGGGGACGGTGGTTGTGGAGTCCTTCGTGGTGGACGTGCCAGCCGGGAACACGCCCGAAGACACGCGCGTGTTCGTCGACACAATCGTAAGGTGCAACCTTCAGTCACTTGCGCAAACCTCGGAGAACTTAACGCCACAGAACAACATCATCAATGACAACACCAACAATTACAAGTTCAGTTCCTAAATTTTTCCTTTTTTTTTTCTTTTACTATTTATGATTTATAGTGTCATTTTCTATATATAAATATATGGTGATTTGTAATGAAGTGTTGTATGTGTATATTGTGATTATTATTATTATTATAGATTGTTGGTTGTATTAGCTACTCTCCAATTTTGTTGTTTCTTAATAATTTCTATAATATAATCTACTAGATTCCATTATATTATATACTATGTTCGTAAAATCAAAGAGAAATTCTGAAAGCACTCTCTTGATACTCTTGTTTTTTTTTTTCTTTTCTTGGTACATGAAATTATTGATGGCATCTACACTATTATATTTTCCAATTCTCTATATTGAATCTCTTCTAGCATAGTGTTTATAATCATTTTCACAAAACAAAAAATAAACCTAGCTTGATTACTTGTGGAGATTAAAATCCATAACAAAGTATTATCTTGTTAATGTAGACAAAAATAATATCACCATTAGAAACCCTTCTGCCGATTGCGATTTTCCAAAAAGAAATACCAATGTGCTGAATAAATTGATTTTTAAGATGTTCTGTAATTTATAGGTGCCTGTATGAATCACGAGATACTAACTGGTGATTGAATTAAAACAAAAAGAAAGTTAATGTGGGTGGTAATCCTACTAGGACATCCTCCTTTTATTAATGAAACTAGTGGAGATGGTGAAGATACGAAAACCATTGCACTAATTAATGTTTGATAAATTAATTGATGTTAATTGCGAATTGAATCATCTATGCAAAATCATATTAAATAAACAAAGTAGTGCTTATATATGTCATGATTTACAAGTTTCAACATTAAACAATTTTAAATTGAGGTTTTTTTTTAATTCACATCCATCACTAATAAGATAAGTTTATTGTAAATATAAATAAATATAAATCTCATTTTATAACTTAATTTTATAAAATTGATTAAACTTAAATTTTACTTTTTAAAATTATATAAAAATTATCCAAAATTTATTTTATTGAGATTTCAAACATATCATCATATATCGATTTACTTGTAAATATTTAATCTCATTCTTAATATCCATATATCTCTATCTCCACGTAAAACTAGAGGTCCAGAGTTAAAAACATTTGTTATTTTCTTTCTCTTGATTAATATGATCCATTAATTTGAATAAGTACACTTATTTCTAACGTGTAGTTTTCGTCATTAGAAATTGTCTTTAGTATGTAACAATTAATGCAGGAAAATTAGCTAGGACTTTGAATACTTACCAAATCAGGTCAGAAGTACAGTGTTATCTTATCATGTACTGAAATAAATATAATGGTATTTTATTTTTTAGTTAGCTTGAAGTTATATATATGATAAAGTAAGAAAATAGAGACAACCTAATAGCAAAAGAAAAAAGTTAATGCAATAGCATATTGAAGAGTATATACTGTATCTGCCAACCTGTCCTTAGTTGTAAGATAAACTAGTAATCAATATGTTCATGATGTGTATATACACACAACAAAATACGAATCTAGGTTTTCTCTTGGTTTTTTTTATTACATTTCTATTAACGTTTTTGAAATTCAATGGTGTTAATATATTAAAAAAATTAAGATATTTTAAAATATTAAAATAAAAATATATCAAAATATTTTAAACAAAATATTAAAAGGATAACACTAAAATTTAATGAAAGAATTTAAATTTCAAAAAATAAAAGAAAAATCATTAAAAAAATGACGCAAGTTGAAGTGTGAATGAGGAATATAAACGTCGTCGGTTTGTGCAAGTTGATGAGCAAGTGGGAGAAAAGAAACAGAAGGGAAAGATGTAGGAAAGAGAGAAGAGAGGATTGATTGATGAGTCCGCGTGCATTACCGCCCTTTTGGTTTCTCCACTTTTCGTGTAAACATTCAATATATTTTTAAGTTCGACTTTTTTATTATTTTATTTCTTGAAATTCATCTCGGTGTCATAGGTCAACCTACGATTTTGCACCCTTTACGAATATAATACCACATTTTATTAATTATCTAAGTTTCTAATATCAAGTCATTTTTATCCAATACAATAAAACATTTAATTAGTAGAAAACTTATAATTAAACATTGATATTGATATTATTATTATTACATGTAAATAAGGAGATAAGATTATTATTGTTATTATAATTTATTACTATTTGGTATTTTATATTAAAATTTAAATAATTTTTAGAAGTGAACCCGAATTGTTTAATTTAAAAAAATTTAGGTTTAATCATTTTGGAAGACTCTTTTGTGCAGATTTGTATTAATTAGATTCTCGTATTTTGAAAGTTCTCAATTGGATCCCTATTTATGTAAAATTGAGTCGATAAAGTCATTGTCGTTAATTGTTGTGAACGGCGTTAAATTTCTTGCGTTGTGGCATGCTGAAGTAGCATTTAATAACGACGTGGCACATTAACAACTCATTATGTGGATTTATTTGATTTTAAATTTTAAAAAACTTTAAAATGTGGTTAACTTAATAAAAATAGAATAATATATTTATTTCTGGAAATGAAATTAAAACGTATTAGGATTAAGTTTGGTATTTTGGGGTAGATTTTGAGAGTGAGGGAAAATTGCGGAAAATAGGATTTTTCGTGGGTTCGTTGTTTTCGTTTGAAATTGGGAGAAAATAGGGTTATAGTGAGAAATTAGTTGTGGATGAATTTTGGTTTTATGATTTTGGGGTCATCTATCAGTGGTTGTTCGGTGGAATCGACAAATTTTTAGCTGTGAAGCATTATGGGCAACACTTGAAGCAGAGTCTTCTCAGTTGAATCAAAACCAGCGTAGAAACACTGCACAATGTTGGCGGCGGAGGAGGTCGAGGAGTTGGGAGGGGGAGAAGTCGAGGGGGAGAGGGTGGTGAGTGGCGGAAGTGGAAGATGAGAGAGTGAAGGAGAATCTGAAGGTGGAAGAGATAGAAAAAGAGAATGAGAAAGGTGTTGTATGGTGTTGGGTTATTACAGTGTAAGGAATAGGGTGGTAGTGGAAACAACGATAGTGCCATTGAGACAAATTTACAAACATGTGGTGTGCGTGAAGAATTGGGTGACCACAACAGCGATATAGAGCAAAACGCGTTAAACCCAGAAGCCAAAACCACCAAAGGAATTTAATAATCCAGTGCAAAGATGCAAAGATAAATCAACCAATTAAGCACTGAGAGATAAATTATCACAGAAGAAAAATTGGCTCCTTTTTTTCACTTCTTTCTCATCAATAAAAACACACTAAAAGTTCATAAACCTAGAAGCCAAAGCCATAAGCATAAAAAGTAAAAAACAAATTTTCATTATTATATTAATTAACTAATTAACCCACCATGTGATCGAGATCAAATTCTCCCTTAGGTTTTTTTTATGCTGTCATCTACATTAAGGTATAAAACACTGTCAGGCGATTGGATTTAGGGGTAGGCGTGGATGTAGATGTTGAAGAGGTGGGTGTGGGAGGGTGAGAAGAAGGTTTCCCAAAAAGGGGAGAAGGTGACGTTGGAGTTGGTGAGGAAGAGGAAGGCGATTTTGGGGGTGGAGGAGAGGTGGGAGGTGGTTGTGTAGGGCGGCGGCGCGACGGAAGAGGGAGAGGGCATCGACGGGTGGTGAGAAGAGGAGGTGAGGGGAGAGGAGGTGAGGGGGTGGATCAACTCTCTTCAACCATTTTTAGGTTTTCATCTTCTCTATCTGATGAGATTGTGGAGTTGACTGTGGAAACAAAAATATAGGGAATTAATTTATGGTTGGATTTAGAATGGTTAAGACATTTATGAGCTTTGAAATCTCTTCATTTACGAGGATTGTATTTATTAAATATAACTTATTTTAATCTTAAAATAAAATAATTCCAGGAGACTTCACTCTACCACGTGGTCATTAAATGCTATCTCAGCATGTCACAAGACAAGAAATTTAACTCGTCCACAAAAATTAACGGGCTTTATTGACTCAATTTTACATAAATAGGGACTCAATTGAACACTTTCAAAATACGAGGACCTAATTGAGACAAATCTGCACAAATAGGGACCTCCAAAAGGATTAAACCAAAAATTTAATATCAAATTTTTAAAGACCAAAATTGTACACTAATTGGTGAAATTATGAAATAGAAAGTTAATTAAATCTATGATATTTTACAATTATGTTTAATTTTTTTCATAGAAGGTTGTTTTTTGAACTACAATATGGTGGGAAAAGTTGCCTTTGGGTTTTGCTAGTTTTTCTACAATTTGATATAAGTGAATATTTTCAATTTGAAGTTACGAGTAAAACCAAAATAATTTTCCAGATAATTTATGTGTTTTGGTAGATTAGATATTGAAAAACAATTGTGTAAAATATTTAACAATTTTACATGCAATTAAGTTATGTCAGAAACTTCACACATAAATTTTAATTGGAACTCTTATTAACATCAATTTTTAAACACAACTAAATGTTATTTTACAATAAAAGAGAAAAAGAATGCATGCACAATAAAACAGGTAGTAGATAGATATGAAAAAATTTTCAACATTGAAGATACCATAAATGAAAAATTCCGTAAAATTTAATATTTTCTTAAGTATACATTATATTAACTCTTTAATTATTTCTTTTAAACCTTTATATATTATATGGACCTTCTCAATTATTTAAAAATTATTATACTCTTTTAATAATTCTGAGTAAAATTTGACAATCTCTTGATAATATGTTGGTAGGGTTTATCTTTAATAGATTATATGATATCTAATTAAGAATGTCTTCTGAAATTGATATATTTTGACTTATATTTTGGATAAGTTTCAAATATTTTATTTTTGTCTTCTTAATATTTTTTAGTTTATAATTGTTTTTGGGATTTGGAGCTTGCATTTTTAGACACGTGACAAAATATTAGTAGTGACTTGAGCACTCTTGATAGTTGGAATCGAGTCCCTCCTTGTCTAGAGGGACAAAAAAAGAGAGTTTTAGAATATATGAGTAAAGTAATGAATTGTGGGACTTGTGAGTTTACATGTGTGAGATTTGGGCTTCAGTGTTTTTTGTGAATAATTGCTATTACTTTGGAAGTATGAATAATTTTGCTCAAATTTTCTGTGATTGAACTACTTGCTTGCAGGTTTCATATGATCAAGGCCATCTTTTGTTGTCCCTTATTCTTTTAGCCTTCACATGAATTTTTGCCAACTGAAAAGAGAATAAATTGTTCTAACCTTTGAAACTTGAGCCTTATGTCTGTTTGAATTTTTTTTTTAAATCTTTACCTTGAGTTAAGTTGAGAACATTTGATGAGGTATTGATAAAGGTTCAAGTTTGGGGTTATTGGAAAAATTGAAAAGAAAAAGCATTGAGCTAAGCAGTGAGTACATGAAAAGCAAAAGCAAAAGAAAAACAAAGATGAAAAGAAAAGCTCAATGCAAGGGAAAGCTGGGAAAAAGAAAGAGAGTTTATGCTTGAAATCATAAATGTCTCTCTTAACTCAAGGATTTTGCTGACCAAAAAAACCAATTTCCTTCTTAGCCCAGCCAAGTTACAAGCCATGAAAAACCCTTGTGATGACAACTTGCTTGTGAGTATATTTGATTGTGGTTAAATGAAAGGCAAAGTTAATTTGTGTAACATTGTAATAGTAGAGTGAAAAAGACACCAACACCTCACTATACACCTTTTAGTGGAGTGATACACTTTTGAGTGCTTGAGTGAAACACTTTCCTTGGTGAGGAGTAGTTCTTTGAATTTCTGATGACATCTTTGCTTGGTTGATTGATCACTATTAAGGATAGCATCTGTTGAAGTATATGAGCATCACATTGATTATGATTGAATTAAGGCATCTGCACATCTTGACTGACATCTTTATGCTGAGTTGATAAAAGTGACTCTTGTCCTCGAAGAATTTTTTTTTGAAAAATGTTGAGTCATTGTAGTGATTGTTTTGAAAAGCTGAGTTACATTCAAATTTTCTTGAGGACAAGCAAAGTTCTAAGTTTGGTGTTGTGATAACGGTTGAAAATACCGTTATCTGTGATGTAATTTTGACACTAAATGCACCTTTTACCGGTTAGAAACTTGCTTGGAATCATGTTTTTATGTTATGTTGTGTGAATAAGAGAGTTGAGGTTGAATTTGATGGTTTTATGACTAATTTCCCTTGTTTTGGCAGGAAATGAGATAATATGGAAAGCAGAGATGAAGTGCCAAGGAGATGGAGCTCAAAAAGGCCTGGAAAAGCACTAGAAGGGAGGAATGCTTGAAGCTTGGGCGCCCTTTTTGGAGGCTTAAGCGTAGAAGAGTGTCGCTCACCGCCTGAGCGCCCCTTTTAGGCGATTGAGCGTCAGAAGCACGAAGCTTGGGCGCCCTTTTTGGAGGCTTAAGCGCAGAAGAGTGTCATTCACCGCCTGGGCACCCCTTTTGGGCTCTTGAGCGTCAGAAGCACAATGCTTGGGAGCCCGTTTTTGAGGCTTAAGCGTCAGGAACTACCGCTCACCGCTCGGGCGCTCTAAGTGGGGCGCTTTAGCGTTAGCGACACGAGCCTGGGCCTTGTTTATGTTCTATTTTCGCTCTATTTAAAGGACTCAAACGTCCTAGGTTTGATCATCTTTGACAAATAGAGCGCATCAGCAGACTCTTTCACTCTCTTGAGGCAATTTGGATGCGAGAACTTTCATCTTCTACTTTTTGGGTTTTTCTATCTCATTCTTCTCCATTGTTCATCTAGTTTCACCATGTCTATGGTGAACTAAACTCTATCTGTTGTTGGGGGATGATGTAACCTTGTGAACTCTTAAGTATTTGAATTGATTCTTAATAATATATTTTTTTTCATTAAATGTTAGAGTAATTCATCTGTTACAACGCTTGTTTTGTTTAATTCATTTTGCATGATTTATGAATTGCATGAGTGCCGAGAGGTTCCTTACAATTCAGGGTCTTGTTGAATTACTCCCAAGAGTAATATTTCTCAAGGACGAGGGTATGAGTCTTGGTCGTCTTAAAGCTCTTGATCTTCACAGTTAATTAATAGGAATGCTACGAATTGCATGAACTAGTGATTAAGGACAGACTTATTACACCGAGGGATCAAGTTTAAGTGATTTAGTGAGTGACGTTAACATTAATGCATAAAGAAGAATTCTTACATATGATAACAGTTGAAAATACCGTTATTTGTGATGTGATTTTGACACTAAATGCACCCTTTCCTGCTTAGAAACTTGCTTGCAATAATGTTTTTCTGTTAAATTGTGTGAATAAGATTGTTGAGGTTGAATTTGATGGTTTTATGACTAATTTCCCTTTTTTTGACAGGAAATGAGATAATATGGAAAGCATAGATGAAGTGTCAAGGAGATGTAGCTCAAAAAGGCCTGGAAAAGCACCAAAAGGGAGGAATGCTCGAAGCTTTGGGCACCTTTTTTGGAGGCTTAAGCGCAAAAGAGTTCCGCTCACCACTCGGGCGCCCCTTTTGGGGGCTTGAGCGTTAGAGGCACGAAGCTTGGGCATCCCTTTGTGAGGCTTAAGGGCCAGGAACCACCGCTCACCGCCCGGGCGCCCTAAGTTGGGCGCTTGAGCACCAACAACACGGGCTTGGGCCTTGTTTCTATTCTGTTTTTTCTCTATTTAAAGGACCCAAACGTCCTAGGTTTGGTATCTTTGGCAGGAGGAGCACAACAACACACCCTTTCACCCTTTTAAGGCAGATTTGGATTTGGGAGCTTCCATCTTCTAATTTTAGGGTTTTCTATCTCATTCTTCTCCATTGTTCATCTAGTTTCATCATGTGTATGGTGAACTAAACTCTATTTGTTGTTGGGGGATGATGTAACCTTGTGAACTCTCATGTATTTGAATTGATTCTTAATAATATATGCTCTTTCAGTAATTGTTAGAGTAATTCATCTGTTACAACACTTGCTTTGCTTAATTCATTCTATAGCATGATTTATGAATTGCATGAGTGCAGAGAGGTTCCTTACAATTCAGGTTCTTGTTGAATTACTCCCAAGAGTAATACTTCTCACGGATGAGAGTATGAGTCTTGGTCATGTTTAAGGTTTTGATCTTCACATTTAATTACTAGGAATGCTAGGAATTGCATGAACTAGTGATTAAGGACAAGCTTATTTTGCCGAGGGATCGGGTTTAAGTGATTTAGTGAGTGACGTTAACATTAATGCATGAAGAAGAATTCTTATATACATGAGAGTGAACTGGTGAAATCTAACCCCAAAAACATACTCATCTCATATTAAAAACAACATTCATTCATCATTGTGTTATTCTGTTATTGATCACACTGCATTCATATTTAATTTTGTGTCTTTGCATCTGAAACCAATGATCTCGTTTTCTTTAAGTCTTAATTAAACGAGTTATCACACGATTGTCTAGTGCCGAGAGTCTCTTGGGACACGATACTTGGTCTTATCATTTTATATTACTTATGCGATTTGGTACACTTGTCGATCCATCAACAAGTTTTTGGCGCCGTTGCCAGGGACTCATGGTTTAAACTATTCTATTTGTGTGATTCTTGATTAACTTTGACTTTATTTTTATTTTTATTTTGTATCTTATTTTTAATTTGTGTTTTGTGTCGTTTGTTTTTGTTTTTGTGCTAATAGTGTTTTCTAGGGTTTTGTGTCTAGTTTATGCAGGATACAGTCAGGACTAGGAGCAACAAAAGTTCTTAACCTCTTCTTGAAGGACTTGAGACTAGTAGAAGGCCAATAAGAAATAAATTAACTATAGAACCTTCTCTAGAGAAAATTTCACAAGCCTCACAATCTGATCAGGAAAGCATGGACAACAATGGTGGTAGGCATACTTTGGCAGATTATGCAACAATTGTTGGCCCTCACCATTTTAATAGCATTGCAAACCCGAGGGTCAATGCCACAAGTATGGAGATGAAGCATGCGTTGATCCATCCAGTGAAGAGCAACCAATTCAATGCACTGTCACATGAAAGTTCATATGAGCATTTGACCACTTTTAGTGAGATCTACAATACTGTGAAGCTGAATGGAGTGCCAAATGATGCTATTAGACTGAACTTGTTTCCTTTCTCACTGGGAGGCAATGCTAAATTGTGGTTGAACTATTTTGCTGAAAATAGCTTGACTGAGTAGGAAGATGCGGTTGCAAAATTCTTGAACAAATACTTCCCAAATCAACAAAGGGAAGCCATAAATCTCTTCTTTCAGGCAAGGCATGGAGGAGACATTAGGGCAAGCATGGGATAGATACAAGAGCTTGCTAAGAAAGACCCCTACTCATGGTTTTGATGAAGCAACGGTAGTCATTCTTTTCCTTGGAGGTCTTGGCTCACAAACTAAATTGATGTTGGATGCCTCAGCTGGAGGCAATATCAATTATCATTTTCTAGTAATCCGTTATTCTAAAGCCAAAATTAATTTTTTAGAAAACTTTAAAAACCTCTCTATGATAATTGATTATCTTAAGTAGATAATTGATTAATGCAGAGTCTTTTTGACTCCAAAATGAATTTTAGAGAATAACTTTCATGGAATCAAAAAGCATATAAGGCCCTATACATGAAACTATTTATTACAAAAGCTTTAACACATAATAGAAGTCTTCATGAAGATGTTCTTGCAAAGTGAGCACTTGAAACTTGATTTTGGGCATCAATAAAACTTTTATGCTTCATCCTTTTGCTAACCGTCTCTCCCTTTTTTATGATGATAAAAAACTCCTTTGGTTTAAAGTCTTTTTTAATAACTTGTTCTCATACACAACTTAAAGAAGAGAGAGCATTAGTAGAAAAAAGATAAACGTTTTAAAGCCTTTAAACATATATTTCTTCCCTTTTTTTATCGTTATAAAAAAGAGTTGTGTAGGAAAGATTATCTCTCTCCCTTAAAGTAGTACACAAAAATAATTTTCAAAATTTTCTTTCATGTTAAAATCTCCCCCTTAATTTGACAATTTGTACTTTACAAAATTTTGATGCACACCAAAAAACTTCTTCCTTAATTTTAAAATTGCCTGCAAAATAGAAAAATAATATTTTGGTCCAAAAACAAAATACTTATTTGGGTGCTTTGAAGTTAGAGACAAATTATTTTATAATAGGAATCCATGCATATTCCATTTGGAACACCATAATGTTTAATTCTACATTTATTTTACGTATGACCATTTTTCATGCAATTGAAACAAGTAACAGCATTTAGGTTCCTATAATAGATTGTTCCTTGATGAATCAATATTTTCTACTATTCACTTAGCTTATTGTACTACATTTGATTAGGAAATTGTGCTTAATTGTCCAATATTTCCTCAGTTTTGATATTTGGGCTTAATTTGACAAGTAACTCTTATTTTAGTTAATTTGAATATTTGAGGCTAATTATTTCCATTATTAATTGCAGGGAATTGTTTGGAATACTATTTTGGGACTTCCAGAGGTCAAGAATGTTAACAACCACTCTCCACATAGGCGTTTTAGATTTAATTCAATTGTAAATTCGTTTTTAGTGTATTTTTGGACAGATTTGGACCATTGGGCCATTTTAGGTCAAAATACTAAAAGCTCAATTTGTGGGCTAACCTCGGACTAGGGTTTTAGGACTGTTAAACTGTTTTTCGTCGCGCAAAAACAGAACAAACTAAGTTTCCCCACTAATGTAGTATAGGGACAACCTAGGTATCAATCCAAAGACTTGGCTAAAATTAAGTCTAAAGTGTAGAGTTAAATCTTGTATTTATTTACTATCTAATAACTACTAAAGCAAGGTGGGGAAATGAAATATGAAACAATGAAATTAAAGAGAAAAGAATAAAGGAATCAAATCTGTATGAAAGAAAAAAAAATCAAGAAATAAAATGCAAAGAAATAAAAACAAAACTGGAACCTAATCTAACTTGTAAAATAACTGCATAACAAAACAGAACCTAACTAAAATGAGAACTGAGTGCAATTAAAACTCACCTAATACAGCAAAATGAAACTAAAACTAAAACTGAACAAGATTCTAAGAGTAGACAGTTCAACATCTAATCTACTAAACTTAGTCTATTCATAGGAAAACAAAAATCAAAGTAAAATTAAAATGCAATACAGATTACTCTATCCTAATCTATATATCACCAGAAATCAATAACAGAATTTAGAATTGAAACAAATAAAAAACAGTACCTAAATTCTAAAAGCAGTATCACAATAAAAAAACAGAATTGAAGTCATAGGTGAATTGCACATTGAACTGAATAAAAGAGTGCTTAGAGCTCTCAGGAAGACATCCTGATAATATGAATTCCAATACAGGATATTCTAAGTCATATTTCAGAACTTTAAATTGACTCTTTCCACTAATTTTTCCAATCAATGTTCATTAACCTATTCATCAATCTAAAATGCACAAACAAATTCAAGAAACACATATTTGAATCAATTTTTATGCATTGGACTGTTCTCTGTCTCGAGAAGACATCTCGATGAAGAATGCTCACTACGGAGACATTTAATTCCAAACGGAACCATAAAATTGCAGAGTTACAGAATCCAAATCATTTTCTCAACACATAACAAGTACAGAAATAAAAAACAAAGAACAAAATCGAAACATAAACAAGAACAGAACAAGAACACAAAACTCAACTTTATTAACATGAAAAGAAAATTTTACAAACTACCGGAAATCACCAAGACTCTCGCGGCCTGTCACCCTCGCGATCGTCTCAACGAAATCTAAAAGTCGAGAACTCTACTTCTACTCTAAGAAAAGCGTAAAAACCCTAATCTACAGAGCATCTGAAAATGTATCTCAAAAGTATATGAAGAAGTGTTCTTTCTATCCATGGTGAAAAACCCCTTTATATAGGGTCGAAAAACGAAAAGAGAAAAGAAAGGGGGAAAAGAAAGAGCTAAAAAAACTAACTGGAAAGCTTCTTGATTGATCTTCAACAACTCTGAACCGCACTGCTTTCAACTGTCAACTGCTTCGCACGTGCTTCTAACCAACAATCCAGCTCAGCACTCCTTCCGATTTGCTTCCCCGAACCGATTTAGCTCTGGGCCGGCTTCCTTTTTGGGCCTTGGAGCTTGCTTCTCCACTTTGGTTCTCCTCCTTGCTGAACCATGAACCTAGGTTGAAGGAATTGGGGAAGAAGTCCTCTTTGCAAGCCCTCGCTTGAGTGTTGAGAAAATTGGGATAAATTCCCCAAATCTGATCCTCTGCACGAATCAATGGTAAAACAAGAGACCCCCTTCAGCTTTGGTCTTCTACGCACCGTTTCACTAATTGGCTAAGAAGGCTTCAGCTCAACTCCTTGCACACACTGCACTCCATTTTAATCAGCACTGGACTTTCTAATTTGGCCCAAACAGCACCAGCCCCTCTCTGCAAAAAAAAAAAAAAAAACAGTACCAAATTAAAGAAAGAAAATCTAACAATTAAAAAGAAAGATTTTTATTAAAGATTTTCTAAAAAAAATTATTATTTTCCTACTAATTAACAAAAGCTAAAAATTACATCTAAAAACCTATTTTTAACTAAATTTTTATAAAACTAAAGAATTAAGAGAAAAACATAAAACTAGCCTAATTCTAAGAAATTAAAAACTAAAGAAATCTAAGAAATGATTTTTAACAGAGAAAAATATGTAAATCTAGAGTGTTATCAAGGACCCAAAGGGGGAGCTCTCTCATTTGGACATCCCTCACTCTCTAATTTTACGATTCTAACACTTTTGGACAACAAGGGAGAGCTCCCCCATGCTGGGGTTTTAGGTTTTCATTTATATTTTCGCGCACTTTGAATTTAAGTAATCTAATTTTGATTTTGCAAATTCGTTTTGTGCTTTTAGCTTGATATTTATATTCTACCCATTTAAATTCCATTCTCATTCTCGCATTGCAAATTCTTTAGGGTATTTTCAATTCGTTTTCAATTCGTTTTGAGTTCTTTGATTTGCGTTCTTTTGCTTTCGTTCGATTCTTCTGGGTTCCAATTTCGTTCCCCTTTTTCATTTCATTTTGAATATGAATTTTGGATTCCAGCCGTGCATATCGACTCTAGTTTGTGCATTTCATTTCTACATTGGCTTTGTTGCATTATGTTTCGATTTCGTTTTACTGTGTTGAACCTAGGAATGATAATTGGTCGGGTCGGGCACGAAAAGTGCCTAAACTTAAGCCGACCCGCAAAAAAAAATCTGACCCATAACTCGCGGATATCCGCAAAAAATTAAAAAAATATATTTGATAAAACTTTTAAATAAAATTTAAATAAATATACAATATATATATATATATATATATATGTGTGTATATATAATATTATAAAGTAAATTAAATACAAATACAAATTTAATTTTAATTAAATTTAACAAAATAAAATATAAATTAATTATATTTTTAATTCAATTTAATTTAAAGAAATAAAAATTAATATTTTTTTATTATTTTATGCGGGTAGCGGGTACTCGCGAGGCGGATAGTTTAATACCAGCACCCAACCTGTTTAGAAGCGGGTACTAAAATACCCGCTACCCGTTTCCCGCAGCTAATAACTATCCGCAGATAGTAACTACCCGCCGTGGATTTTACTAGCGGATACTAATAACGGTTGAAAATACCATTATTTGTGATGTAATTTTGATACTAAAAACACCCTTTTCTTCTTAGAAACTTGCTTGGAATCCTGTTTTTCTGTTAAGTTGTGAGAATAAGAGAGTTGAGGTTGAATATAATGATTTTATGACTAATTCCCCTGTTTTGATAGAAAATGAGATAATATGGAAAGCAGGGATGAAGTGCCATGGAGATGGAGCTCAGAAAGGCCTGGAAAAGCGCTAGAAGGTAGGAGTGCTCGAAGCTTGGGCGCCATTTTAGGAGGCTTGAGCGTAGAAGAGTACTGCTCACCACCCGGGCGACCCTTTGTGGGCGCTTGAGAGCCGCATGCACGAAGCTTGGGCGTCATCTCTGAGGCTTGGGCGCAGAAGACCATCGCTCACCGTCCGAGCGCCTATGGAGCTGGTGTAGTGCTGCTACGGTGATAGAGGAATAACCGGTTCATCCTTGGTGCGTTTGAGGAGGTGTTTGGAAGAGGAAGTCATCCTTCGTGAAGTATTCGGAGGAAATATTTCATTCTTTGTGAAGACTCAAAGGAGGTGTTCATCCTTCGTGAAGTATTCGAAGGAGGTGTTCGTCCCTTGGTGTGTTTAAGGGAAGTGTGTCTCATCTCTTGTGGCTTCAAGAGAGGTGTTTTCTAAACTTTTACAAATTGTTTAGGATAAAATCATCTGTGCAAATTTCTCTCAACTTACTCTCTTTATTTGTTATTATTATTTGCTTAGTAAGTTTAATTGAGTAGAAATTAAAAAGGCACACGTTTGTATTAAAACCCCTCTTGGTTTGTTATCCCACGCTAATCATTCCGCTACAGCTGCTCTGACATAATTTTCCCTGTGTTAAGTCCAAAATAATAATAAGAAGTAATAACAAGCTAACTAAATGTAAAAGATAAAGATATGATCAAAATAGGATATATATATATATATATATATATATATATATATAACAGAAGGCATACCTAACCCAATTGAGTTTATTTTTAAAATATTTATAAAAGTCCATTATTTTCATAATATAATAAAATAAAATTATTTTCAACTTAATTAATTCTAATAAATCCCTAGATAATATATTCTATCTTAATACTTTTATTCTAATTCATTATGATAAGTCCCTAAATAATACATTCTATTTTATTATTATTATCTAACAATAATATCTAATTATATATAATAATATCTCAAGATATCTTTTAATTTGTATATGTAGCTAGTATATAACAATATCCAAGAATATATTTTAAAATGTCTAACAATATATAATAATGATTTTTCTAATTGAATAAAATTTTCCCAAATCTTATTTTTTTTAGAAATTAAAAAACCTTTTAAATAAAAATAACAAACTATTTTATCTTTTTATTTAAAATAGTTAACCACATTTGTATACTTTTCTTAATTATTAAAAATTACACAATCTCAAAGCCCCCACCATAAACCATTTTCATCTCCGAAAATGTACTTACAAATGATATCTTCTTCTTATGTTTTTCTAAGATAAGACCTAAGAGAAATAATTAAAATTAGAGTTAAATAAACACAACAAAACATTCACACTTTAACAAACAATGCACAACAATTATTATAAATATTAATACACACTACAAATGCACACAAAACAAATAAAGAAATAAATATAGATTATGCACACACACTACAAGAAATATATTTATTACCGAAGGAATAATACCGACGGTCTTATGGCCTTCGGTAAATATCGTTTACCGAAGGATTTATCGACGGTCATTTGAGTGGTTAATTACCGAAGGCTTTTGTCCTTCGGTAACGGAGCAGTGACAGTACTGAAAGAATACGCCATTCTCCCATTCCCGCATTTTAGTGAAATTAGAATTAGGGATTTCGCTCTCCCATTCTCAGAAAATCAGTCTCTGTGAAACCATCTCTCCCCAGAAACCTCTCTCGACCCTAATCTCCCTCTCTCGGTCAATGGTGGCCATTTTTTCGCACTTTCCCCTAGCCTTTACGTCATTCTCCCTTTTGTGATTTGATCCACTCCTCAATCGTGGTGTGCTCATTCGTCTATCGTGGAAGGAAATTGATCCTAAGGAAGTTGGTTGGTGAGGTAAGGGTTTACATTGTCGTTGGAAGGGGTTTCGTGACGGTGGTGTGGCAGCTTGATGAGGGTGCTATGGTGGCCTGAGTAGGGTTTGGACTATTGCGACGCCGCCAATCGAAGGGGTGCGTGACGAGACCGTTTTTGCTGCGTGAGGAGGTATGTTCAAACTGTGTTGACACATTTTCGTTTTGAATATCATTGCATTGCATTGAAGTTGTTGTTGAGTGGTAATGTATATTCTGGTTTTGTGGTTTCGATTAGGGGCTGAGGCACAGTTGTTGAAGGGCTGCAGTTGAAGTGAAGTGTCCAAGATTTCATCATTTCCAGGTACATCATTTATGTTTAAGGACATGTCTTTATTGTATGAACTGTTGCCACTGTATTTGGTTGAGTGTGATGTTGTTGTCCTAAGTGCACAATAGATTTGAGCTTGTAAACGTGTGCATATATCAACACTTGTGCCCCCAACTGTTTATTAGAATCCCTTTCCCTTTCACCATCTCTTGAAACCCATCTTTCAACAACCACTTCTCCAATTGCTCTGTTCCATATGCACATCTAATTACCAAAATGAATGCCCTTTTCATTCATTCCAATCTTCACACTAATTGTATTAATTGGTCAGGATCTGGATGGTTTAGGCTGCCAAGGACATAAGTCCTACACACCATAGCTTATGCCTTGTAACCCTTTCATACTCTTTAACATACTGGAAAATTAGAGTATGCTCTGTTGGGTTATAATGATTGGTTGGGTCTAAAGTGAACTTAAAGGTTTAATTAGGTTATGGGAGCTTGTAGACTAGAATTGTAATACTGCAACACTTACTGTGTGGTGTTTTGTTCTTCATGAGGCTAGAATGGTCAATTAGAGTGCAATTAGATGGTTTTTTGATGTTTTGCAAATTGCCTTGATTGTCCAATACCACTTTCGTTTGATCTTGAATGGTCCACTATGATCCTACCATATAAAAATAGCTGTGTGTTTGATCTCAAATAGGCAGAACAACATTTGAAACTATTGTTTTAAATCTGGTTTGGCATATAGATCATTGTTGAATATCTTATAGTAATCTTCTAGTGTCTTGTTGATGTTGTTGCACCCGCAGATACTGACTGTGTTCTTCACCTTTTTCCCCAAAAGTTTGAAGATATCAGTAATTACAATTGACCCTGAGATTCAAGAAGTGGGTATATATATGTTACAATAAGTACTGAATCCAAGGAGAAGATATGTAGGAGAAATAATAAACTATTGATAACAAAAACAAGCTCCATCGTAAGAGAAAGCCCAATGGTTTTCTCAGAGGATAGTGTAGTGAGGGGATGTCATGAGATAGTAGAGTCTAAGTTGGTGAGCACCAGACTCATATCTCATAAGGACAAGGACATAGGTCAAGTCCTGCTACCTATGTGAGGACCTTGTTGGTGGATAATGGCTAAGTATGTTTATAAGTAGTCATAGAGCTTGAAGGCCTACCCTGGTCTTGGGGAACTTATGGGACCTAAGTCCTCTAACTTTTTTTCTAAGTAAACAACCTTTTTCATTATGTTTATCGTTTTTTAGGATGACCATAATTAATGTTTAAGGTCAAATATTCAATACTTGAAAACCTGTTATATAAGATTATTGCTGTCAAGCTTTTTTATTTGGTGTTTGTTTTCTTGCTTCCCATTAATTGGTGCTGCCAGGTCATTAATATTTTGTTCTAAAAAGTGATCATGTTGCTGGAAACAGATTTTTTTATATATATAATCCAGTACACGTTGTTGTCCAGTGAATTGATGTTATTTATGGTGTTGTGAAGACCTTTTTGACTTATTTTGTTTTGGAGCACACTGCTGATTTAGTGAAACTTAGATGTTTATAATGTATGCTATTTTTTTGGGTGCATTAAAGTGGGTTTAGGAAGGGTTCAAGTTGCATGGTTTAGTGCATATATAATGTATATATTGTCCTAAAAAATCATCCATGTTAGGGTGCTTAGTGTAGTAACTTTCTGGTCAAAAAAATTGTATGTTTTAAAATGTGAATGGGTGTAGTAAATCAAAGTGTTGCCCTAGATATTTGAGTTGGTGTATTGCGGTGCATTTATGTTGGGTTATATAATTTTATTAGGCCATTGAAATCTTGATTTCTATCTCATTCAGCACGAAAAAAAAAGCAATAAAAACTGTTGTTGTTTTGTTTTTTTTATGAACGTGAATTCATGGTTTTTGTTCTTTGGGTGCATTGCTTTTTTTTTTTGTGAATTTTTGGATGCATGCCTCTGAAAAATGTGATGCTAGAAAATCTAGTTTTGGTGTTTTGTTATTTTCTGGAAACATGGTTTGAAACCTAATGTTATTGGATGTTGCTGGAGTTTCTTTTCGGTCCAGTATGTGTAAAAATTATGGTGCTATGCTTGCTGTTTTTGTGTGTTTTATGGCCAAATTTTGGTGCATTAAAGTGATGTTTATTGTCTCCAATAGGCACAACTTGGTCCTATATCCCTTCCTTTTGCTGAAGAGAACAACGGTAATTGTTAGATGCTGGTAATTCCCAATTACAGTATAAAATTGTGGCAGAGTAAATATCGTTCAGGGGTGTATAACTTCCCAATTACAGTATAAAAGGTAATTACCGAAGGCTTTTGCCCCTCGGTAATTACCGAAGGCTTTTGACCCTCGGTAATTACCGAAGGCTTTTGGCCCTCGGTAATTACCGAAGGCTTTTGGCCCTCGGTAATTACCGAAGGGCTAAAGCCCTCGGTAAATGTTAGCGACAAGGGATTTACCGAGGGCTCTTTGGCCGTCGATAAGCCTTCGATAATTACCTTTTACCGACGGCTTTGGGCTGTTTCCGAGGGCTTCTGGCCTTCGGTAATGCCCTTCTTTTTTGTAGTGACAACAAGAATAAAACATATGACCACCAATCCATAATAAGGAGCTTTAACCAATTATTCTACCATTCACTTCTATAATGATTATTTTTTCTTATTTTAAATAATAAATGCCATGATTATCACATTTTCTAGATATAATTTTCTTGGGTCTTACAACACTAGAGAATGTGTGTAGTGTCTCAACGAACAAAAGGTAGCTCGACCAACATGGCAACTCGGTGGTCTTGTGGTTTGGGCATGAATAGGAGAAAAAGATGAAGAGACGTTGCCTCTCATGTATCTAGAGGCTTTGGGTTATAGTAATGGTAAATTGTGCAATAGGGAAGAAGATGAAGAAATGTTTTATGACAGAGAAAGTTGCTACTCTTTTTATGCATGAATTACTCCATCGATAATACATATTTCATTTATCGATAAATTTATCCATAAATGAAATATGTATTACTAACAAAGCTATAGACAATTTGTTTTGTTGATAATAAATCTATTAATAAAATCTGTCAAAAATTTTAATTTATCAACGAATTTATTTTCATCAATCAAATTTGTTAGATAATTTAAAAAAATTTTGTATTGTGCAACTTCACCAAATATGAAGGATAAGGTTGTGAATATGAAAAATCAGCTTACAACTTTCAAAAACCAAATACAAACCTTGCCTACATTACTTTTAAATAGGATGTTCCCAAATATTTAGCGACCGTTAATTTGGTACATCCTCTATTAATAAGGTATAATTTACTTGAGAAAATTGGTTAAATTTTTTATGTTGCTATCTTAATTTATTTGAATAAACATTGAACTTCAATTACTTACATTGCTTATTATATTGAAATTGTTTTCCAATAAATAAAATTATGAAATTTTTAATTAACATTATTTAAAATTTTAAAAATATCACTTTGTACAATATATTAAATTATTGGTATTACAACAATTTGTTAAGACTGTCATAATTTTTAAAAATATCACTTTATATACAATATATTAAATGACAGGTATTACAAGAATTTGATTAAGACAGTGATATTATTCTTTATGGTGACAAAATCTATAATTTTTTTCTGAAACAACTACATAAGTGTATAGTGACATTTGAAACAAACAAAATATATAAAATTAATTATCACCACGTATACAACTAGAGAGTTTTTTAGTTAACAACTATTATTTTTTTTATTGGATATTTTTTGATGTATACAATTATTATTTTTTATCATCGAAACCGATGTTAGTTTTTTTTGTCAACAATTTTGTTACACTTTTTTATATACGTAAACTTTCAATTAGCATTAACTAAGATTGTCTTTTTTATAATATCTATTGGATAAATTTTTGGTTTAATCGATTATCCTCTTATTTGTAGGATAATCTCAAGTGAGTCCTCTAGTTTGTAATGGTCTTAATTGGATTCAAATTTTTGAAAAATTGAGTCAATTTTGCCTTTTCCGCTAAATGATGACAGACAACGTTAAACTATGATGACGTGATGCACACTTAAAATGCTGATCTAGTAGTGTTATATTATGTGAAATTTTTTTTAGGTGAACAGTTTATGACATGGTACAAATTTTAATTGAAAATGTTAGGGATTGAAAGTCTTAATCATCCTCCACCGTCTTCATTTTTTCTTTTGAGCCTTAGGTATTCTCCATCAGTTTTTCTTCTCGTTCTAGGCAATGGAGGCATAATTTCGGTGTGTGCTCAGGTTGATCCTCAAGGTTCTTTGTCACGCCAGGGAGAGTTTTCTCCCATTCTCCATTCCAGAGGGGTCGTAGGGGGTAGGTTTAATTGGAACTTCAACAATGCTACGGTAAGAAAAATCAATTTGTATCAATTGAGGTTGTTTGCTTGATTTTCCTTCGACCCCGCGAGTCGTGCAGCGTAGAGACTTCTGCTGGGGTCTTTCACATATTTCTTCTCTTTTTGGGAGCAATGACTTAAGTGAGTCTTCCTTATCCGAACTTGAATGCCAAAAATAGAAGAAAAAAAAAGGATTTGTGGTTTTTTCTGAGTCAAAAAAGACGATGCTTTTTGGGGTCAATTTATATCTATTTGAACTTAAGGTGAGTTTTAGAATCAAGATATGGTTTTTGGTTTTTCTTGGTAAGCTAGTATGGCCTGCAATTGAACCCAAATGAAATGAGTTGAAAGGTGTACATGAGTTTCTATTTCCTTAAATCCCTCTTCTTAATGTGTAGACACATGCCATTAAAAGTGTGTTTTCTAAATACATAATGTTTGCATTTGACTGATGGTTCACCAATACAAATTTCGAAAAACAAAGCTTGAGAAATAACATTGTTATGCCAAAAAACAACAAAAAAGGAAAGCAAAAGGTTTGGGGGAGAAGAATAAAAAGTCAAAATAGAAAAAAGAAAATTAAAAAGGGTGAACAAAGAGAAACCAAATGCAACTTATTAAAAATATTCTTGTTTCAAAAAATCCTCACATAAATTTTTTGGCCTTTCTATCCATTTTTCCATATCCCTAGTCGTGGTCACGGTAGAAGCCTAATAAAGCCCACACATAGTCAAATATTGATGATTATCTTTTAAAAGTTTTAATTCAAAAGAAAATATTTTGACATGCAAGTATGTCTGTCCTAAAAATTAATTGAAGAAAAAAAAAGAAAAAGAAAAAATTTGAAACTGTTCCAGGATTTCCTTTCAAATGTTGGGGTTGATTCTTTTTGGTTGACATGTTTTCAAAGCTCCAAATTTAGCATGAGTAATTAGTCAAACAAGAGCATCCTCTCATCCTTTCATTAGGGCAGTTGTTTTATTTTCCATTCATGCATCGAGTCATTCATCTATAATTGGAGCAAGTGAAACACATTTCATACCCTGAGGTTAATTGGGGCAACTTTTGTAGCCCCATCATTTTCTTCATGCCTTTGTTATGTTAAAACGATTGGTTAATTATTTTCTTTTTCTATAATATTATATATATATATATATATTTGTCATTATGAAAAATAAATTTTATTATATTACAACATGAATAAATAAAAATAATAAAATATTTGAATTATAATAGTAAACCATGTATTACATTTATAATTTCATTGGAAAAATGACAATTACAAACACCTAAGATAACGAGAATAACAACATTCTAATGTGCCATTGCCTCCACTAGAATTGTTTTCTAATAAGATAAATTATTATAATTTTAATTGAAATTATTTATATATTTAAAATGTCACTGTATAGTGTATTAAATGACAGGTGTGACAGTTTTAATGTCATTATATTTTGCGAACAAGAATTGTGGCATTTTCTAAAATAAGAGATTCACCTTATTCATAATTTTATGTAGTTTGTCCAAGAAAATAATATTTTATGAACACAAATTAGATTATTTTTTAACTGACCATTATATATCCCTTAATCATGATCAAACATATTTAAGAAAATAATATGTGTCTATAGTAAAATGAAAGTCCTTTGTGAAGAAATTTATGAGCAAGGGTTAGAGTTGCCAGAATGTTATCATCAATGTTTTCCAGGTTCTATTTTAGCAGTTTTGACTACTATTTTATGCCTTCTAAATTCTCCTAAATGTGTTGGATAACATGTTTATGTGCTTAGCGTTTGTTAAGTCTTTTGTTCATATTTTCAATTTGGTCATATCATATGTTTGGGTCATTTTTATGTTCAAATCATTCCATGTTATCTAAAGTCATGTTTGGTCTTTTTTGCCTCTACTTATTAGTTAACTTTGAAAACAAATGTTCATTTTCAAAACTTCACCATATATATGTCCCTTTGAGTGATTTTATTTTGCATATTTCAGTTCATACTGGTTATTAGTTCATTAGAAAGTTCATAGAGTTAGGTTTCATTATGTTTGCTTGAGTTTGATATTCTATCTTTTGATTCTAATATGTTTTTTCCATTTTCTTTTCTTCTTATTCAAGTGCAATGTTATAGTGATTTTGTTTGGGTGCTGAATAAATATTGAGAAAAATAGAAAAGAAATGTCAAAAGAGCCAAGAAAAATACATATAAAGTATGTGCACATGACCACTACTACCAAAAGGATGATTTTCACCTTTCTTGATAGTGTTTGACCATGACTAGGAGATTTGCTATCAATCATCAATATTCTGTAACCATAAACCTATTTGAAAGTTTCCACCTTAAGTCATATAGCTTGGAAGGAAGAGCTTATTCTAACAATCATGATTAATATTTTATTGATGTTTACAATGATTATTTTTTATCATCAAAACCAATATTATTAGTTTTTCAATAGTTTGTTAACTTTTTTTTTTTTCATAATGAGTAAACTTTTAACCAACATTTTTTATAATGTGAATGGGAAGATTTTCAATCAACATTATAAAAGAATTAAAAAGAAAAAGCATCCCATCAACAAAGTTGTAAAATTACTAAAGTAATCCACATACATCAAAGTCAACTTAAATAATTGTGATGGATATAAAAAAAAAGTAATTTTAGTGATATCAATCAAGAGACATCTTTGTTAATAATAATTGAAAAAGCTTGACAAACTTTGATCCAAAATTATCTTTAAACTAGATCAATTAGAAAAATCATCAACATTAATATTTTTAGTAATTAATAAACAATTTTTTATTTTTAGTAGTAACAAAAATCGTTTACCTAAATAAAACACATAATTCATTAAATTTGAACACTCTCATCAAATAAAATATTTAAAAAAGTAAGATTGTTTCTATAATAAAATTAATTCAAATTTTATATATTTAAATATAATAAAATCGTGAAATTCGCATACCAAGAACCATGTGTCTCTTATTCCACCATGTGTAATTCCAATATTAGAACATTCATCAAATACCGCAGTTTTCGTCAATCACATCTATTATTTGTCACATTTATCTTTATTTGTGGCATATCATTTTTTAATTTGCAATAGTTTGTTTTATTTCATTTCATTTTCTTTTCCTTTCTTATCTCTTTTGTCTAACCATTTGAATTTGAATAAAAGTATAGCACTCTAATATTTATGCCATCATTATTAGCATCAAATGTATAATGTTTTTAAAGTAAAAGCATATGTACTTTAAAAATAAAAGTTATTTTCTAAAGTAGAAACTACATACACTTCTACGGTGTTAACAAATGAACATATTTTTGCTTGATGATAAAAATACAAGGTTTTAATATGTTACTGGTCATAATATATATAAATATGTCAAGAGGTTCAAAATTTCACTTCGTCCAGCACTTTTTTAATTCTTATACGACCCATAATTATATAAAAATATACTGCATTGAGTGATGTATAGAAACATGAAATTCATTATTGGGTTTACGATATATAGCTCACTTTAACATCCTAAATATATAGGAGAAAAGGAACAATATAGGAAAAACATCGACAACCGAACTTAATCAACGACGTGTTATCTTAAAGACTCTGATATTGTATCCAAGCACAACTATTTGAAGAATACATTGTTTTATTAAATTGACAAACATTGGAATAAACGAAATCAAAGTAAAAAAAAAAGAAATACTAGAGTATAACAATCAAGATGCATTTTATTTATTATATTAGTAATTAGTTGGAGGTCCAGTGCATGGGTGTGATAGAAACACGAAATTGATTATAGTTATAGAATAAGAAATGATGGATGATGTTCCCGGACAAACTAGTCCTTGCCGTACCATGATCTCCTTTGAAGGTCTTCAATTACTTTGTTATCGAGTTGAAGAGCCCTGGCGAGAACCTCAACAGAAATAGGAGGAACAGCTTTAAACAAAGCGCTTGCAATAGTAACAGTTCCTGGATTTTGACTGCTAAGACCAGCAATAGCAACAGCATTTCCATAACCGACATTGAGTTGGAAGTGAACGAGACCAATTGGGAAGACAAAGACATCACCCTTGTTCAAGACTTTGGTGAAAAGGCGATTTCCATCTTGATTTGAGGATACAAATCCAACATAAAGTGTTCCTTCGAGAACTATAAGGATCTCAGTGCCACGAGGGTGGGTGTGGGGAGGGTTTAAACCCTTTGGTGCAAAATCTATGCGAGCCAAAGATATGCCCAGCGTGTTCAATCCAGGTAGTTTATCAACAGCCACAGCAGTCACCTCTGCATTCAGGGGGTTGTCGGTGTTCCCAGGTTCCACATGTAAGAAGAAATCTTCAGCTTTCACTGCCTTTGGGTCTTTGCAAAATTCTCCATTCACAAACACTACCAATTGCAAACCAAATGGTAAGAAAGAAGATTTATATATTAGATCATTATGAATTATTTTTAAATTGAGGTATTCAAAATTATCTAAAAGTAAAGTTGGTAAAAAAATAAATGTTATTCATTTATGTCATATCCAAATAGTAAAAACAAGATATAATTCTTTCAAAATTACATTGTATAAATGGGTGATTAGGAATTTAATAAAATCATTTTGAATATATAATTGTATCTATATATATGATTGAAGAATATTTTTACGTACCACCATCGCGTTCCTTGATTGCAACACAAAAGTCTTGCAGGGGACTAGGGTCATAAGCAGAGACAAGTGAAGAAGTGAGAGCCAAGACGGCAACAAACAAGTAAACAGCTTTCATTTTTTCCCCTTTCGGTATCAAACGGTTCTTCTGCTTTGTAATGTTGTGAGAAGTGAGTTTTGATTCATTTGGAGATCGGTATTTATAAGGATGAAGCATCGATTGCTTTGCAGATTGTATTTACCGTAATTAATTTTTTATTTAGTGAGGAACAATTCCTTAACAACTACATGCGTGCTTGATCAAAGAGTAGACTAAGGAGATGTCCCATGTGAAAAAGAAAACGCAAGTGTTTCGGTGTTACCTAATCACCTGACTTTGCTTCTTATACTTTTTCCAGTAATATTATTTTTTGAGAGGATTATCGTTATCTTAATCAGATTTCAGTTTAGACTTTGTCTCAATATAGTACATTCATGACAATATTTTAAATGGGTCGAATACTAAATTTTTTGTGAGGGACTGGGTCATACTTATCATCCAATATATTCACCTCACCACGGCTAAACATAGAGACCATTTTTTGATGCCGCTGTCAACCACTTCAGAAAATGACACTCAACTATTTCAACAGCAGAAGAGTGTTTGAATATGTATATGATCTCATGAAATCATTCACAAAATAAATTGGCCAATTTTTTCATTGGACTATGTCTTGCAAAAGTTGAATTTGAACCATATTTTCCTATCATGAATAAACTAAGTAAATATAAAAAGATAGATAATAATGTTGACTATACTTACCTATCTTTGAAATTATTTTGGAAAATAAAAACCTTTCCTAAACTAAATTCTCTTCGAGAAATTTTTAGATTCCCTCTTTCTATAAATCCATTACAAGAATACACGAGATTAGCGATGTAAAGATAGCGTCGCTTACCATCTTGACACTATTAGAGTCTGTCAAAAGAACACAAAAACACAACAAAATCATATATCACAATCCTAAATAGATATTTATAACCAAATTAAAAATAATATCAAAATATATTAGCACTAGTAAAAAAAGAGGATTTAAACTCACACAATAGGCTTCGGTTTACGAGCAACCGAAGCTTATCAGAATGCGGTGGCATTTTTTGTAGTTTAGTTGAACTTTTCTGCCTCGGTTCAAGGAGAACCGATGCATATACACCATATGACGTCAGTTAAAATTCCAACCGATGCCTAACACCCTGGAAAATTCTTGCAGATTTGACTTTTGGCCTGACAACTTTTTGAGTCCTCATCTACGACCTCGGTTCACTGGGGACCTGAGGCATATACACCACATGACCTCAGTTAAAATTCCAATCGATGTCTAACACTCTGAAAGATCTTTTTGAATACTTTTCTCTCTTTATCCCTCATCCCGCACAAGATAGAAGCT
This sequence comes from Vigna umbellata, assembly GCF_029865625.1. Lineage (NCBI taxonomy): Eukaryota > Viridiplantae > Streptophyta > Magnoliopsida > Fabales > Fabaceae > Vigna > Vigna umbellata. The sequence continues at coordinate 6,688,778 of NC_142175.1, forward strand.
TGAAGCTTCTGCCATTTCTCTTCGCCGCAGATGACCCAACGTTGGAGCAAGGTTGATCTGCGTCTTGAGCGGAGGCAACGACCTCACGACGACGGTGTGGAGATGGCGCGACAGGCAGCGTTCGTGGTGGCTCGCAGCGACGCTCGTGGTTGCTCGTGGCGGCGCGATTGGTCATTCTTCTTCTTCCCTCTTCTCTTTCTAGTTCTATTATGGTTTGTAATGAGGAGGATGCAAAATCGACGGCTCATATGCAACGTTCGTTATTCGCGGCCAGTAGGCGCCTAAGTGGCAGAGGCGACGAGAGCACTACGAAAGTGCGGCGGAGGCGCGACGGGACACAGGGATGGCGCAAGGATTGAAACACGTTTTGGAGTTTTGTTGCGATATTGGGGTTAAAGTTCAGATTGAGAAAGTTAGGGTTTTGAGTTTAGGGATTTCTTTTTGGGGATCCGTTAGCGCTGTTCTAGTCCGTGAGGGTTGTTGACGGTTGCACCAGTGGAGTAGCCATGAGGGTTTCGGTGGCTAGCAACAGAGTCCTTCATAGGCTGTGTGGGTTGGATTGGCAGAGGCGAGAAGAATTTGGGCTAGTTAGGCCTGATTGTATCTCCAGGACATATTGGTGATGGCTATCGGCGATGCATGGTAGGTTTGTTGTGGAACTTGCGAAGATGGTGGTTATGACGCATTAGAGAAGAAGACTTCGTGTGGTGGCCTATGGTGGTTCGATAAAGGTGGTACGATTGTTGGGTGGTGGTCTGATGTGAGAATGGAGTGTTAAAGATTGGTGGGCACTCAACTATTTTAACAGCAAAAGAGTGTTTGAATATGTATATGATCTCATGAAATCATTCACAAAATAAATTGGCCAATTTTTTCCTTGGACTATGTCTTGCAAAAATTGAATTTGAACCATATTTTCCTATCATGCATAAACTAAGTAAATATAAAAAGATAGATAATAATGTTGACTATACTTACCTATCTTTGAAATTATTTTGGAAAATAAAAAGCTTTCCTAAACTCAAATTCTCTTCGGCAAATGTTTGGATTCACTCTTTTTGTAAATCCATTACAAGAGTACTTGAGATTAGCAACGAAAAGATAGTGTCGCCTACCATCTTGACACTATTAGAGTCTATCAAAAGAACACAAAAACGACACAAAATCATATATCACAATCCTAAATAAATATTTATAACCGAATAAAAAACTGAAAATAAGATCAAAATATATTCGGTAATTTGTGAGGGTTAGTTAACACTATTTTATTCCTATTATTGTCGATTGGAAGATGGTAGCCAACACTATTTTATCTTTAATAATGTTGATTCGAGTACTTTAATTAGATATATTTACGCTTCACAAGTACCTCAATACGCTTGGCATCTTCAAAGAAAAGAACTTAATTGTAAAATGCTACCTAACGGTAGGAAACCGAAAACACTTTGTTGTTTAGAGCAAGCATTAAATGACATTAAATGATCAATGATGAATCATTATTTTGTACTATTCACTTAGCTTTTCGCACCAAATCTTATTAGTGAATTGTGTTTAATTCTACATTATTATCTCATTTTCACTAGTTGGGCTTATTTTGATCAATAATTCATATTTTTAATTAATTTGGATTATCTGAATCTAAATATTCTCAATATTAATTGCAGGACAATTTTGGAATTATGATTAGGACTTCAAGAGCGCTGCCACATTTTTTAATTTCGTTTTGTAATTTTAATTATTTTTGTTATGGACAGATTTGCACCTTTGGGCCCAATTTTAGGTCATATTTTGTAAGAAGCCTATATGGAGGGCATTTTTGCCTTTTGGGGTTTTAAAAACTCCAAATCAGATTTGAAACACTCTCTCCTCCCTCATTTTCGTTTTCTCCCTCTTAGGTTTTGGAGCATTGGTATGTTTTCTCCCCCCCTCCCCCCTCCCTTTTGGGGGTTTTAGGTTTTGTTCTCTTTTTCTTTCAATTAATGAATGAATCTCGTTTTTAATTTCAATTGCATTTACGTTTTGTGTTCTTACTTCATTCTCTATTTTTGTTTCTCTCACTACTTGTTGTTTTGTTTTAGCTTTTTGGGTTCCTATTTCATATTTGTTTTGCTTTGCTATTTTTAATTTCAATTCGAATTCCATTTTCCAGATGCGTTTTAGTGCTATGTTTTGATTTCTATTTACGTTTTTGAAGATGAATTTTGCTTGCTGCATTGTGATTTTCATTTTTTAATTAATGGGAGCTTGAATTCTGTTGGTTGGTCATTAGTGCAATTGCATTGTTTTCCTTGAGATTGTTGATCTGTCATGGTGATTTTTGCTGCTCTGACTTGGTATACCATTGAATTTGTTTTGCGCTTGCGATTCAGTATACGCTTAGTTGCCTAATTGGTGTTTAATCTTCGCTTAGTAGATTGGACTATATGAAGCATAATTAATTGAATGTGTGCATCGCATTTTCTTAGTTCACTTTTATGAAAGCATGATTAGTCTTCGCGTAGTTGGTTAATTCGTGTTCGGTTAGGGGTTAGAAGAGTGAGTATTGTTGTTAATCTGTGATTGGAACAATGCATTTGAGCTAGTGATCAACCATTTTTTTAATTAGTGTTTGAATCTGTGCTTTAGTTAATTTATTTCAACCACCCTCAACCACGTTTTCGACCTATTGCCTGAACCACATTTGGTCCTTAAGAGACGACCTAGGAGTCACTTCCTAATCTGTACTGCACTTTAATTGCATATTAATTTGATTCGGGTACGACCTCGATCAATCAACGTTCAAAAACACCAAAAGTGATAAGAAAAGACGTATCTATTGCATGCACAATTTACTCTAATTTTGCATATAAGCTATTCTACACGCATCCACAATGCTACAAATCAAATATAAAAAAGTGGATGTTTGAGACAAAGGAGATATTCACAGAATGTTCCTCCCTTGAAGCAAAGTCTAAAAGGATCGTACAACGTACTTCAAGCAAAGGACTGAAAAAGCATGTCTGCTCTAACAAAGTTTACTTACCCAACGACTGTTGTGAAAAGAAGAAAGAGAAAGCACAAGTATCAAGGCTATAAACTACAAACTCAATCAAACAACAAATATCCATGAAGCCTATAAATAGAAGATCTCTTAAGAAGAAAATCAGGGGGATAACTTAATGGAATATATTAAGAAAGAAGAGCTTACAACGATATATCCATCCTGAAAAGAAGAAGAGAAAAAGCTCAAGAAAAAGAATACATATAAGCTGAAGAACAGAGAAGAGAAGAGAAAAAGAGAGAGAAATACTCTCAAGCTTCACTATCATATTGCTTGTAAGAGAGAAGAGAGAAATGCATGTGAGTATTTAGACTACTTTGTATTGTATTCAAATCCTCTCAGTGAGAGATATAGATTGAACTACTCGCAAGTAATCGATTGTTGCAATTCTGAAGAGAATTAAAACACTCACAAATGTATTTGGTTCAGTTGAGGAATCTTAGGAAGGTTTCTAAGTACCAAGAGTGGTTCGAATACTCTCTCAAAAGAAATCTCGGCGGGTTGCTAAGTACTAGGAGTGATGCGAATACCAAAGGAAATCTCGACAAGGTGTTGAGTACCAAGAATTATACTAATACTGATAGGAAATCTCGACGAGGTAGTTGAGTATTGGAGGATGTTAGCCAACACTATTTTATCTTTAATAATGTTGATTGAAGGACTTTAATTAGATATACTTACGCTTAACAAGTACCTCATCTTATGATGAAGTATATATTTACCCTTCGTATCTTCAAAAAAAAGAACTTAATTGCAAAATGCTACCTAATTGTAGGAAATCAAAAACACTTTGTTGTTCTGAACAAGCATTAAATGAAATTAAATGATCAATGTTGAATAATTAAATGTCCACATTATTCTATCTCCATTAGCATCAATTGGAGGACGTTAATGCTATATTATAAAACTAAAAAAATATATAAAAATATATTAATGATGTTTGGAGAATTAGCTGACACTATTTTATTCTCATTAGTGTTGTTAGGCACAATAGCTAGTTAAAGATAAAGGGTAGAGAGAGTGATGCTTCATGAACATATAATTAAAGACATAAATAGGGATGTTTGAAACTCTCAGCTTTGACTTGATCCCGTGAATAAAGAATGTTATACTAGAGGTAAATTACATTTAGAAAAAGAAAAAATTGTACTTTATAATCAATTATAGAATTATGTACTTTACAATGTTACATAAATTGATCAGTTTTCTTTTCATTTCCAGTTTTACAATAAGTGTGTACATGAATTAAAATATAGGTGGAAAGTAAGGTTGTGATTGAGAAAGATGAGTCTTTATCAATTTAATATTGGGGACTTTTAGTGTCATTTAACAACAATGTAATTTTGGGAAATTTTAGTGTCATTTAACAAGATTCTAGTAAGAGCTAGAGCAGTTTTCCTTTATTTTTATGCTCAAACAAAAAGAAGTTAAATGTGTGAAGGATCTATAGGTGGGTCTTTGGTTTGTGTTTCTTAAATATGAAATGTAGATATAAGGACCCCAATATTCTACCATACTAAAGCTATGGTAGAATGTATTTGTGTCAGAGCGGTTCAACGAAATGTTTGCGTGTTTGGATAAAAAATCAAGATGACGAGGTGAATTGATTGATAACGGTTGAATATACCGTTATCTGTGATGCAATTTTGATATTAAATCAACTCTTTTTGACTTAGAAGCTTACTTGAGCTCTTATTTTACACTAGTACAAAAATAGCGTACAATGTCGAATATTTTGGGTCTTTCACGTCAAATTCGAGAACGACGTCATATCGGGAGACATTAAATTGACGTCGAATTTAAAAAATTCAACATTAAATTTAACGTCGAATTTTATCAATAAACGACGTTAATCAATTTTTTTTAATTAATTGTGATCTTTTTTTACAACTCTGTAAGACTTGAAAAGCAGAAAAACAACAAATTTTAGTTTTTGGAATTTTGCAAGGCATTGACTATGAACGTGTAATATAATATCAACAACAAACAACAATGACAAACAACAAACAAGTTCAATCAAACAACAACAATAAACAAGTTCAACCAAACAACAACAACAAACAAGTTCAACAAAAAATAACAACAAACAAGTTCAACAAAAAATAACAACAAACAAGTTCAACAAATAAGTTCTTCAAAACGAAAACGAAAACGAAAACTAACCTTGGTTCATCGAAATAAAGTGTTTCCACAAGTGAGAGAGAAAGCAGAATGCGCCTATGAAGGAGAAGAACACGAAAATAATTGGTCAAAACAAACGAAAATCATACCTAAAGTAGTAAACTAACATGCATTTGTATCACAAGAAAGAAAGATTACATGTGATAGTCATTAAACTTCGTTTGAGAAAAGTTTGAGCAGAGAAGAGGGTCTCGCTCGCTAAGGTAAAGTGACAGAATTTTCAATCTTCCGCTCAAATTTTTATTGAATTCACTAACCTTTTGACGTCTAACGCTGGGGCATTTGACGTTTTATATCTTTTATGTCGAATTACATTTCTAAACGATGTTTAATAATTGAATTTATTTACAAAAATGCTACCAGTCATTTTTAACGTGGCTATTGAGTGGTTCGACGTTGAACGCGTGACGTTGTACGCTGTTTTTGCATTAGTGTTTAGCTTAATTTTGTGAATAAGTGAATAGAAGTTGTACTTAATGATTTTATCACTAAATTCCCTTAATTTTGTAGGTCATTGGTATGTTTTGGAAGAGGAGAAAAAGTATCAAGGAGTTGGAACACGAGGGACAACAAAAGCACCGGAGAAGAAGGTCGAAGAAAGCGCATGGCGCCTGGTTGCCCTTTCAGGGACGCTGAGGGCCAACGCAAGGCGCCTGGTTGTCCTTTTCTGAGGCCCTCAGCACCACTCTGCACCGCAGCACGCTTAGGCACCCTTCCAAGGGCGCTGAGCGACAGTTCTCTCGTAGTTTCGCATTCTTTGCCCCTAGCTAGGGCGTTGAGCACCAGCGACGTTGGCCCATGATCCAATTTTGATCTTTTTAAGGACTTGCACGACTTAGGGTTGGTATCTTTTGATGGCTAAAGCTTAGAAACACACTTTTCTCCCCTTTGGAGGAAAATTTAGGGATGTGGGAGCTCTCCTCTTCCCTTTCTAGGGTTTTTATCTCATTCTTCCATTAAACTCATTTGATGTTGGGGAAGATGTAACCTCTAAACTTTCATGTATTTGAATATGATTTAAATTATTTTATGCTTCTTTCATTAATTGTTAGTAATTTTCTTCTTTGCTTAATGCTTGTTATGTTTTGATCTCTCATAGCATGATTTTATTTGGCTTTCTTTGTTATTGGGAAATACCTAGTGTTAAAATAGAATGACTCAATTTCTTACACCAAGAGAGGAGGTGAATTGGTGAAGTGTAAAAACAAAAGCTTTTAAAATATTTTCCACAAAAATTGATACCTTTATACTTTTCTTGAATTGCAAGGTAAAAGATTTTCAATGCAGCGGAAACTTAATCGAATACACTAACAACTTAATCGACTTAATAAAAAGCGTAGGGATTAGAAAATTCAAACACTTATTTTTACACTTGTTCGACCAAGCCTACATCCAGTGTCCTCCCAACCACAGGAAGCAAATGGACTATATAGATCAAGGATTTTACAACAAGGCTTTTATAGCGACGACACGTCAAAGATATAAAAAACCTCTCTAACCCTCTAATCTAACTATAGGCAGTAAACAAAAACACCAACAGCAAGAATCCACTCTCCTGCCATCTAACCCTTTGAGGCTCTCTCAAAGTCAAGAACACCACTGTTCTTCTTCCTATAATCACAATAGGAAACTCAACCCAATCTTCAACAGATTGCAAAATATGATCACGCAGTAACATCCAAATGTGCAAATTGATCAACCTTTGAAACACAACAGTCTGGCTCTTCAAGAATTCACAAGTTGCTGGTCACCACCATCAATCTTGTCTCTTGGAGCTTTCCCTCTCTTTCTTTAAGATCATAGCAGAAGAGGGTGTTCTTGTTGATGGTCTTGTTGTTTACTACCTATATTAGATTAAAGATTTAGAGAGGTGTTTTATATTTTTGACGTGAGGTCTCTATAAAAACCTTGTTGTAAAAACCTTGATCTTTATAGTGCACTTGCTTCCTATGGTTGGAAGGACATTGAATGTAGGCTTGGCTGAACCTGTATAAAAACACAGCGTTTGAATTTTTTGATCCCTACTCTCTTTTATTCATTCGATTAAGTTCTTTGCATATTCGATTAAGTTTTTGCTGCATTGCTAATCATTTACCTTGCAAGTCAAGAAAAAGGTAAAGGCATCAAATTTTGTGAAAAAGATTTTAAAAGCTTTTGTTTTCACACTTCACAATTTCACCCCCCCTCTTGGTGTGAGAAATTGAGCCATTCTATTTTAACAACTAGTACAAAAATAGTGTACAACACCGAATGTTTTTGGCTTTTAACGACGCATTCGAGTTCGACGTCATAGCGGGAGACGTAAGTTTGACGTCGAATACAGGCCGAGATTACTCTTTTATATCCACGTCAAGTACTACAGAGTTCGACGTCTAATATCTTAATAAATAATTACATTTAAGGGAAGATTTGACGTCCTACGTATGGGGACGGGACGTAAAGTTGACGTCCAATAGAAAGAGGTATGGCGTAATGTTGACGTCAATTTATGTAGAACGACGTTACTTGTTGTTTAAAGACACGTCGAATTGTAAAGAGTTCGACGTCTAATATTTGAATAAGTATTTATATTTAAAGCAAGATTTAACGTCATTTTTAAGGGAGAATTGACATAAAGTTGACGTCGAGTAGGAAGAGTTTGACGTAACGTTGACGTTGAAGTACACGGATTGACATCACTTTTTGTTTATATACACGTCGAGCAACATAGAGAAGGACGTCTAATATTTGAATAAATATTTATATTTAAAGGAATTTTTGACGTCGACCATGTTGATGACAAACATTACCCCCGTTGAGCCGTAGAGATTCTCGCCCAACGTTGCATTTTTACGTTATATCCACTATATTATATGAACGTCATTCAGTGCATTGTTTGACGTTAATATACAATATGAACGTCGAGCAGTGTAGAATTCAATGTCACATGCAGTGTTTTCTTTTAGTTTGGTTCGTTTTAGCTTATTTAACCAAACCTGAAATACAGAAACCAGTTTTCAAATTATATTGACATAATTAATTAATTTAAACCATGTTATCATTAATTCATCAATTCCAATTAAATAGTAAAACTAAGACGCTAATGCTATCATCAAAACTTAAAAGAACTCAGTTTTCCATTCATCTATTCACAGTATTCATCTATTCACAGTATTCATCTATACACAATATTCATCTATTCACAGTTTAAACGATGCTATTATCAATTCATCCAGTCAAAATGCTGCACAAGTAAAACTAAAAGCTAAGCAAATGCTACTATCATCAAAGGAAAAACCTAAAGCTATAGCTATTTAAAATGTTTATTCAAATATTCTGCCCATTCCTCTCTTATCTTCTTTATTACTACATCTGACAATGCTAAGGTAGTGTTGAACCGCTGCAAAATCAAAGAAACTTTACTATTATATTCATTTTATTGAAAAAAGTTTATTGATATTTGTAAGATTTTCAAATGTAAATTTCTACCTCACTCCAATCTTCTCTGATTTCTGCTCGGATGATTGCCTTCATCCATGACATGATGTAGTTGCCACATGCCTAGGAATCATTTTGCTTGTTACACTAAACATGTGAAAGAACTTAGTCAAATGTAATGGTTTAAATTTGACTACAGAAATTAATGGTTAAAGATCAACAAATTCCAACCTTAGGATATATAATTTCAATTTGTTGTCCTCTGGTCCTAGCCACAGCTCTAAACAAATTTGAAACATTTGAAACATTAGATACATAAGTTATTATATTAATATCATAATGAATTGATATGAATGAATGTAAGACTTACATTTGTAACAAGGACTTCAACTCCGATTTCATCTTCTTATGAAGAGAACAAAACCATACAACTTGTGCTTTTTTTGGAATGATCACCATTAGTTGCCAATGGCCCCTATCATGTACAAAACTAGTGAGTTTATTGATTAAAATTTGATAAAAGTTGCACGATATACATCTCTCTATTAGACTCAGTCATCCATGTTTGCATATATGATTTTCTAGAATTTAATGTGTTTCCAGATGGTTGAATGGTCTGAGGTTCAAAAATGCCATAAACTGATTCCCAACCTGATTCCACTGCGATGGAGTCCATGTACCTATAACAATAAAGTTAAGTATATTTATTAAAAGGTAATAATACTAATATACAGATTGGAAAATAAAATTAAAAAACTTACATGCACCATAGTTGTATGCATGAAATGTTTAACATTGTTTCTCCACCAATGATCTCTAATGCATCATTGAAATCAATATACAATGGAATATGGCACTCGAGGCCAAATGTTCTTAACTCCCATAACAACTCTATCGGTCCTTTTCTCAACTTATTTAATCTCGAGGTCAATATAGATAGAGGATCATCATCATCTTCTGCTTCCTCATGAGCCTCATTCACAGGTTGAGCCATTGGTTGTTTCTTAGGACGATAGAACTATAAGTTACATTTACAAAAGTTACGAATCATTTAATTATAACTTGAAGATTTAAGATAATAAAAATAAGAATATAATACCACTGGTTGGCCAAAATATGGCATGATCATAGCCTTAGGCCAAGCTATAAATGTGCCTAAGGCCTCCCCCACGAATTGGATTTCAGATGTAGGCACTGGCACTCGAGCCTGGGGTCTCTAACTTCCTTAATCGTTACCCGCGCGTGAGTGGGCAATAAAGGAGCACCATGAAGGGTTTGGCCTCGTGCAATCTGTCATCCCACAGTCACTAAGCGCGGAGGATCCTCATCAACCAAAAACTCATACTGACAAGTGTAATTAGTATGATCTGCAGTAGAGCATGAGCCTTTAGTACTTACACGAGGTGCGGTAGGATCATTTGTGGGGACATCCTCCTGCTATTGTTGTTGCTGTTGTTGGGAGATCATCATAAGTTTTTCTTCAAAAAGCTTCTAATATGCTGCTTCTTGGGTTCTTAAGCGTTCATTCATGCGCTCGTCTATCTCGACTTGCATTTGTTGCCTTAGGCTACTAAGCACTTCCTGACTCATGGCCTCTATGCCTCTTGGTTTAGGGCCAAAGTAGTCCCTCAATCCAGTAGCTCCTCCAGCAGCAGGCACACGACCTGGACGGTCTAGTCGACCTATGGATGTTAATAGGAGGTCCTCCCTACCTTGTGCCACAAATATGCCTTGAGTCTGTTGCTCAACCAATTCATCCTGCATATCATAATGAAGTTAGACACATAAAAAAGTTTGTTACATAATTTTTTTATGAACTATGTTAATTAGTTAAAAGTTTCCACTTAGAATTCTCTACGATATCTCTTGAGCCGACTGGGATGTCATCTGGCCATTGGACTTGGTTCGTGCAGCCTCCCATAATTCATGTCTAGTTGATAGAGGTGCTAGGTCAGGTGACTCAAGACCTAACTCCTCAACACGATGTTTTCTCATCTTTTTCTCTAATAACGCATAACCACCATGTGACAGTACGTGTGGTGCATCATTAAGCCTTTGCCTCTGTTGGGCGGCTATCCCTTTCTCCTATGAAATAATGAAAATTATTAAGCATAAATCACTAATTAACATCTTGTGTGACTAGAGCAAAATATTCAAAAACATACTTGTCAGTCATCAGAAAGTCTAGATGCTTTAAACTACACTTACTCCTCCTCAGTTATTTTATATTTTGTACAAGGAGTGTCATTCTGTATAGAGCCAAAGACGTATAGACATGTCATTCTCGTCTTGAAGTCCCCCATCGGACTGCAATGTGGGATAAAACCTTCTTCCTTATCCTCTCATTATTAGGAATATCCCAATTTTGTTGTTTAAAACAAAATTAATGTTAAAGCATGTTCAACAAAAATAAGTCAATCATGGAAGTAAAACATCTTAAACATACCAAAATATCCTGCCATAGTAGATTTTTCTCAACCTCTAGGACATCATCCCAACAGTTAGCGACAATAGAGACATGTGCTTTTGCAACCACGCCCAAGTAACTCCTAAATGATGTTGCATGTGCCCAATAGGAACACCCGATCGGGGATCAAACACCATTGTCAACTTCTGATCCCCAACCCAACAGGATGTGACATCAGGCATCCGAGTCACAGATCTATCACCTCCTCCCGTCCGACTGATCCAGAGCTCGTCATACCTGTTTACAAAGTGTTTGTAAATTATAGTTAGAAAATAAATAAATTGTACAAGTAATTAAAAGAATATAAAGAGACCTATTTCTCCCATATGCCTTCGTTGTGATAACATCAAGTTGCATATATTTCATTGGGTACATCATCAACCTTATTTTCAATGGTTCTTGATGAGAAGGAGCTTGTCTCAAGTATATCTAGAGAGTCTTCATCATCAGTTGTGTGCATGGCTTTGCCTTCCAGTACCACTGACCATTTATGATTCATTAGATCAATGACATATAATATTTGTCTTTCTTGACTAGCCATAATAAATGGTCCATCCGTGTAACTCATTTTGTTAAGATCCACCAAAGTGAATCCGATTGTCTTCTGTTACCACACCAAAATTACTATCAACCCATTTACACTTGAAAACTCGAACTCTTAAAGTGACAGAATCAATTTTCCAAATTTCTTATATTATTCCAAAATAACTCATTGATGCTGTAATTGGATTCTTATCTTGGAATTGGAAAAGTGTACAACCGCAGCTTGTAGGGTAACTCCACTATTTTGAACTCTACTTTTATCGATTTTCTCCTTTGAACTTTAGCTTAGGACCACGAGCTAGTCTCAATAGATTTTTAGAAACATTCATATTCGCGTAAATCATTTTCTTAAACTAAGCTAAAAAGGATTTGTTATGTTCATGAAGTGTCCACTTTTCACTCATACGTGGATGTGCCGACTTAATTTCATCAATGTGTTGTGAAATGTAAGGAATAACATTCTCTGTGTTGTTTAAAATGTACAAATGAGCTTGATTAACTTCTTTTCCACTAACACTTTTAATCTTTACTCCTCAAACTCCCTTTCCTTCACGTCTATTTTCATGTCTATTCTTTGGAAGTCCTATTGGTTCACAACTTGGCATATAACTTGAGCAGAATTCAATGGCTTCCTCTGCAATGTAGCACTCTATAATCGAAACTTTCGGTCTCAATTGATTCTTAACATATCCCTTTAAGATCTTCATGTATCTTTCAACCGGGTACATCCATCTCAAGAAAACCGGCCCACATATTTGAATTTCTCTCACTAGATGGACAATCAAATGAATCATGATATCAAAAAATGAGAGTGGGAAATACATTTCCAATTGGCACAATAGTCTGATGGCCTCATTTTTCAAATCATCTAACTGTCGAGGATCAACAACTTTCTTGCAAATGACATTGATAAACAAACTCAAATGTGTGAGAATACCTCTAACAGAGGTAGGTAATATGGCTTGAATAACTACTGGTAAAAGTTGTTGCATTAAGAGATGACAATCATGAGACTTTAAACCAACTAACTTTAAATCTTTCATAGAAACAAGGCTATTAATATTCGACGAATAACCTTGTGGAACCTTCACACTATGTAAACATTGACAAAAAAATTGCTTTTCTTTTTTTGAAAGAGTGTGACAAGCTGTAGGAAGATAGGTGCATCTTCCTATGGATTGCGGATGTAACTCATAACGGATTCCCATGTCAACCAAGTCTTGTTGTGCTTTCACTCCATCTTTTGTCTTTCTTTTAACGTTTAGTAAAGTCCCAACAACACTATCACATACATTTTTTTCAACATGCATCACGTCTATGCAATGTCGCACATCAAGTTTACACCAATATGGAAGATTAAAGAATATTGATCGCTTTTTCCAAATGTTTTTCTCAATGGTCTTCATTTTAAGTTTTCCGAAGACAACATCAATGTTCCTCACCTGGTTGTATACTTCTTCCTCATTACGGGGTCTGGACACTACATCATCTTCACGACTATTGAGATTGTTGATAGCGGAGCACTGGTTTAGCTGAACCTACAATCTCATAGCTTCTAGTTTTTGATGATGACAACATAATTAATAACACATGTACTGTTTATGTGTTACATGTTCTATTGCTTACATGCTATATGTTTTAATCATTGTATAAATTTGTTTAAAGCATTGAGAACATGATTGTGTTGATACATTGCATTTCACTATGCTAAATAATTGATTTTATTGGTGAATGCATGTATGATGTTTTAGAAAAGGAAACCCACAAGCACTTATGTTGAACTTTTAATTGTGTGGCAAAACAACAGTTTTAAGTCGACTTCATTATGGGGTAAGTCGATTAAAACTCGTGGCTTTGCACAAACCATTTTCAAAGTGTGCTGTGAGGATTTTCAAAGTGAAAGTTGTTCAAAACTTTGTTTAATTGTGTTATATAATCGATTATATGCAACATGTATTCGACTAAGTCTGTTACAGTTTTGAAATTTTGTTAATGTTGTATTAAATGGTACAACGACTATATTTTTAAATATGTTGACCAAACATTAAATGAGATTCGACTGCATTAATCATACATTCAATTAACTACATTAATTGCTGCTAACTCCTACAACAGAATTGCTATATTCGACTGCATTAGTAGCTAGGTCGATTAAAATGCGTCTGAATTGTGAAAATCAATAAATTGACACGAATTTGATTTCTGTAACAACTTTTGTGAATCTAACCGTTTGTGATATCTTTTGTAGAAAGTGCATTCTTACGAGATCATTGGTTTTAGATGCAAAGACAAAAAATTAAATATGAATGCAATTTGATCAATAGCAGAGTAGCACAGTGATGAATGAATGTTGTTTAATATGAGATGAGTATGTTGTTGGGGTTAGATTTCACCAAGTTCCGTCTCATGTATGTAAGAATTCTTCTTTATGCATTAATGTTAACGTCACTCACTAAATCACTTAAACCCGACCCCTCGGCGAAGAAGCTTGACCTTAATCACCAGTTCATGTAATTCCTAAGATTCCTAGTAATTAAATGTGAAGATCAAGAGCTTTAAGACGACCAAGAATCATACCCTCATCCTTGAGAAATAATAATCTTGGGAGAATTCAACAAGAACCTAAATTGTAAGGAACCTCCCGGCACTCATGCAATTCATACATCATGCTATGAATGACTTAAACAAAGCATGTAATAAGCACAGATGAATTACTCTAACAATTAATGAAAAAACATGTGTTATTGAGAATCAATTCAAATACATGAGAGTTCACAAGATTACATCATCCCCTAACAATAAATAGAGTTTAGTTCACCATAGACATGATGAAACTAGATGAATAATGAAAGATCATGAGATAGCAAAACCCTAAAAGTAGAGGATGGAAGCTCCTGCATCCAAATCCACCTTCAAAGAGTGGAAGAGTGTACTGTTGTGCTGCTCTAGTCAGAGATACAAAACGTAGGATGCCTGGGTCCTTTAAATAGAGCGAAGAGAGAATAGAAACAGAGCCGAAGCCCGTGTCGCTGGCGCTCAAGCGCCCCACTTAGGACGCCCGGGCAGTGAGCAGTGGTCTTCCACGCTTAAGCCTTCTAGATGATGCCCAAGCTTCGTGCTTTCGGCGCTCAAGCGCCCAAAAAGGGGCGCCCAGGCGGTGAGCGACACTCTTCTACGCCCAAGCCTCAGAGATGATGCCCAAGCTTCATGCATCTGACGCTCAAGCGCCCAAAAAGGGGCGCCCGAGCGGTGAGCAACACTCTTCTGCACTGAAGCCTCCAAAAAGGGCGCTCAAGCTTCGAGCATCCCTCCCTTTTGGTGCTTTTCCAAGCCTTTCTGAGTTCCATCTCTTAGCACTTCATCCTTGCTTTCCATATTATCTCATTTTCAACCAAAACAAGGAGAATTAGTCATAAAACCATCAAATTCTACACCAACTATCTTATTCGCACAACTTGACAGAGAAACATGATTCCAATCAAGTTTCTAAGTAGAAAAGGGTGCATTTAGTATCAAAATTACATCACAAATAATAGTATTTTTAACCGTTATCAGATATTTGCACATTGGGTGTAACTGAGAGATTAGAGGCTACAATCTTATAAAGATTGGATTAAGGTTCCCTATTGTGATTACAGGAAGAAGAGCGTGTTGCGTTCTTGACTTTGAGGGTGACTCAAAGGGTTTGGACTGTAGGAGAGGGGATTCTTGCTGCTAGTCTGTTTGTATATGCCTATATTTTGACGTGAGGTCGCTATAAAAGCCATGTTTTAAAAATCTTGATTATTATAGTGCATTGGCTTCCTATGGTTGGAAGGACACTAGATGTATGCTTGGCCGGACCAGTATAAAAACTCAATGTTTGATCTTTCTATCCCTACACTCCGAATCGTACAAGTAATATAAGTCCCAAGAGACTCTCAACACTAGACAGTCGTGTGATAACTCAATTAATTAAGACTTAAAAGGAACAAAATCAATGGTTTAGAATGCAAATACAGAAAATTAAATATGAATGTAGTTTTGATCAATTGAAGAGTAGCACAACGATGAACGAATGATCTTTATGTTATGAGATGAATATGTTGTTGGGGTTAGATTTCACCAAGTTTACTCTCATGTATATAAGAATTCTTCTTCTTTCATTAAAGTCAATGTCACTCACTAAATTACTTAAAACCCGATCCCTCAGTGAAGAAAGCCTATCCTTAATTACTTAATTCTTAAGATCAGGAGCTTAAGACGACCAAGACTCATACCCCCATCCCTGAGAAATACTGCTCTTGGGAATAATTCTACAAGAACTTGAATTGTAAGGAACCTCCAGGCACTCATGCAATTCATACATCACGCTATGAATGAGTTAAACAAAGCAAGCATTAATCATAGAAGAATTACCCTAACAGTTAATGAAAGAAGCATATTATTAAGAATCAATTCAAATACATGAGAGTTCACAAGGTTGCATCATCCCCCAATAACAAGTAGAAGTTAGTTCCCCATTGTCATGGTGAAACTAGATGTACAATGGAGAAGAATGAGATAGAAAAACCCTAAAAGTTGAAGATGGAGGCTCCCGCATCCAAATCCGCCTTCAGAGAGTGGAAGAGTGTGTTGTTGCGCCTCCTCTGCCAAAGATACAAAACCTAGGGCGTTTAGGTCCTTTAAATAGAGCGGAATCACGCTAGCGCTTAGCTCCCCACTTAGGGCGCCTAGGCGTGTTGCGATACTAAAACTGGCGCTCAGCTTCACTCGGAGGGCAAACAGGCGTGGTTCTTCAGGAAAAGTGGCGCTCAACGCCCCAAAAAGGGCGCCCAGGCGGTGTGCGGTAGGCTTTGGCGCTGAGGGCTCCAAAAAGGGCGCTCAGGCTTCGGGCGTTCCTACTTTCTAGTGCTTTTTCAAATCTTTCTGACCTCCAACTGCTTGGCACTTCAGCTCTGCTTCCATATTATCTCATTTCCTGCCAAAACAAGGGAATTTGGTCATAAAATCATCAAGTTCAAACTTAACTCTCTTATTCACGCAACTTAATAGAAAAACATGATTTCAAGCAAGTTTCTAAGTATAAAAGGGTGCATTTAGTATCAAAATCGCATCACAAATAACGATATTTTCAACCGTTATCAGAACACAGAAGAGGGAGTTCTTGCTATTGGTCTTGTTGTTTACTACCTACATTGGATTAGAGGGTTAGAGAAGTGTTTTATATTTTTGACGTAAGGTCTCTATAAAAACTTTGGTTTAAAAGCCTTGATCTTTATAGTGCATTTGCTTCCTGTGGTTGGAAGGACATTGGATGTAGGCTTGGCCAACTAGTATAAAAACACAATGTTTGAAGTTTTTGATCGCTACTCTCTTTTATTCATTCGTTTAAGGTCTTTGCATATTCGATTAAGTGTCTGCTGCATTGCTAATCATTTACCTTGCGATTCAAGAAAAGTGTAAAGGCATCACATTTTGTGAAGAAGATGTTAAAAGCTTTTGTTTTTACACTTCACCAATTCACTCCCCTCTTGGTGTGAGAAATTGAGCCATTTTATTTTAACAATTGGTATCAGAGTTGGTTTTCATAAAATATTTGAAAACCTAATTGATTACTATTTCCGTTTAATTGATTGATCTTGTAAAATGGCTTATATTTCTCAAACAAGAAAGAAAATTGAATTTGTGTTTGAACTTATGCATGTTACTTGTAATGCTAAGTCAAATTCCTTTACTAATGGCTTTTATGAGTCTCTTGAAACAGGTCTCTTGCGAAACAAGAAAAATGGTGTAGATAGATTAAAATACAGGGCTAAAAGGATAAATTTGCAGGCTGAAAAGTTTACAAGATTTCTAAATGAGAAGAAAAGTCACAGGCATCAAAATGATAGTAAAGAGAATGTGTCAGGAAGTAATCTCATCATGATGGAAAAATCTCAAAAGGAAAAAGAGTGTTTGGAATAAGGAGCAAAAGGGTCCATGTGGTATCTGGACAGCGGATGATCAAGGAACATGATAGGAGATCCAACAAAATTTACAAGCATCTCTTACAAGACTATTGGACATTGATAAGTGTGAAAAAGAGTTGTTTTTATACTTATAAATGAGCTCAATCTTGTAATTATTCATGTTGTTCCTCATTGAAAAGTTGTAATAGTTAGTAGATTGTTATGTAAAATACTGTACAGGAAATGGTGTATTATTTAGACTCTGTTAGCCAATTTTCACAAAGCGAAAGCAAAAATTCGCACTGCCAGAAGAAGGAAATTCGCATAGCGCACCAGTACCTATGCGCCGAACGAATAACATTAGTTAAAGTGCAACAGTTAAGAAGCATAGCGCACCAGTACATGTGCGTTGAGCGAATTAATGAAGTTAAGTGGCTTTAAAAGATGTGACAGAAAGACAGAAACATTCTTCTAACAGAAGTTCCGGACAAAAAAAAGAAACGAAAACATCTCAGGAACTTTCAGAGACTACTTCAAGGCATCAAGACACCATTTTTGCAAGGGATTGCTTCAAATGTGTGCGTTTAGATGACTAGGAGTAGTTTTTCTTTCGTTGGAATTGGATGTAATGAACTTATTCTGATGTAGTTTTCCTGTTCAATATATCGTTGTTCGTTCATATGCTCTTTCTTGAATTTACTATCATTGTATGGAAATATAATGTTATTTGAATGTTTCTAATTATTGGAAAGTAACTTTGAACTTGGACATAGATAAAACACCTAAGTGATTTGGGATCTAGAGATAGACTCAATAACTTGGTCATTCTTAACATCAGACTTAATGCAAATTGTATGTTAAATTGACTAAGGGATTAACATTTTGATATATTAATTTAGAACTAGTTGCTAAGGAATTAGGACTAGTATGCCTTGATGTGAATGTTTGAATGAAATAATGATATATTGTACAAAGTTTTATCTTCATATGATTCATGAAACCCAATTCCAACGAAGTTTCTTTTAAATATAAATTCCTTGCACACCAACTGTTTGATAAAATACCAAAAATAGTTTCTTGTGTTGTTTTGTGCATTTTGATGTCTAATTGAGTTATAAAAGGAAGAATTGTGATGTGTTGCACAAGTCCCTTGGGAGACGATACTTTTACTTATTCACTGTATTACTTGGAACGATTTGGTATGGAGATGATGATTATGCAGGTGCAGATGGAGTTATCTTCAATGTTTAGTTATGTTATTTATGTTTTGTAATATGTTTTGAACTATGTGTTAGTTGTAAAGACATGTGACTTTTTGATTTAATGGTTATGCATTGTCTTGATTAAGTTGATGTGATTCTTGAAAATGATAACACATATGACTGTGGTTGCAATGTGCTTCATATATTTTTATCTGTGTGTGAGTCTGTATGACTAGATGTGTTGAGTGTTGAGAGCATGTGTTGAGAGTAAGAAATATGATGAGTTGTCTAGATATGGAGTTTACTTTTGCATGATTGTGATTCTACATACATACACACCTGTGTGTTTAAGGATGAGAGAGACATTTTTTGATATTGATTATATAGCTACTTGGTCAAACAACCAACCTTAAGACATCATGATACATTTGTGAACCCTTTTGAGCCTTGAAAAATTTTTCCTTCCACCTTGAGCCTATTAGATGATGTCCTACCTTACACCTTATAAGAGAACATGTATTTACATCAGAGTAAGTTCATTACATCCAATTCCAACGAAAGAAAAACTACTCCTAGTCATCTAACCGCACACATTTGAAGCAATCCCTTGCAAAAATGGTGTCTTGATGCCTTGAAGTACTCTCTGAAAGTTCCTGAGATGTTTTCGTTTCTTGTTTTTGTTCGGAACTTCTGTTAGAAGAATGTTTCTGTCATTCTGTCACGTCTTTTAAAGCCACTTAACTTCATTAATTCGCTCAGCGCACATGTATTGGTGCGCTATGCGAATTTTCTTAACTACTGCACTTTAACTGAAGTTATTCGCTCAGTGCACAGGTACTGGTGCGCTATGCGAATTTCCTTCTTCGGGCAGTGCGAATTTTGGCTTTCGCTTTTGCGAAAATTGGCTGACAGAGTCTAAATAATACACCATTTCCTGCACAATATTTTACATAACAATCTACTACCTATTACAACTTTTCAATGAGGAACAACATGAATAATTACTAGATTGAGCTCATTTATAAGTATAAAAACAACTCTTTTTCACACTTATCAACTCCCCAAAACTTGAACTATTTGATGCCCTCATGAAATCACATAAGAAAATGAACATCACAACAGACATTTGACATTTAGATAAAATGACTCTACACATCAGAATAATCACATGCATTCCCAAAGATTTCAAACAAGTATGACATGGTGCATCACTCACAAAATCATCTGTGCATAGAATATGAACAACCAGATTAGGATTTATCATTACTCACACTCAAGTGTTTGTCCTCACATGACAATAGAATGGACATAGAACTTCATCAGCTTTTGCATTTCATTTGATTCACACACTTCACACACTATTGGTTAAGTCCAAAGGTCTTTTCAGGTTAAGGCTTGACTTGGCTAGAAAAAGAATCATGGTTTTTCTTGGATTTAAAGACACCTATTAAGAAGAGAACAACTTCAATTCCCAATCCAGTACTCAAATCCCAAAATATATCATTCATCACATACCATTTTTTTTCACAGCTCAACCTTCTTTTTCATTGTGAGCTTTTTTTTTATCTTATTTTTTATTAATCTTTTCTTCCCACAAACTTGAATTCATCCTTAACCTCTTCTTAACATCAGACTTAATGCAAATTGTATGTTAAATTGACTAAGGGATTAACATTTTGATATATTAATTTAGAACTAGTTGCTAAGGGATTAGGACTAGTATGCCTAGATGTGAATGTTTGAATGAGATAATGATATATTGTACAGAGTTTTATCTTCATATGATTCATGAAACCCAATTCCAACGAAGTTTCTTTTAAATATAAATTCCTTGCACACCAACTGTTTGATAAAATACCAAAAATAGTTTCTTGTGTTGTTTTGTGCATTTTGACGTCTAATTGAGTTATAAAAGAAAGAATTGTCATATGTTGCACAAGTCCCTTGGGAGAACAATAATTTGAACTTACTCTATATTACTTGGAACGATTTGGTATACTTGCCAAAAAACGTCACATACGGTGACAACAACAAAGAAAAAATCATCAGTATTGGTAAAATGCAAACTCCCTCTGCATACGAAATTGACAATGTGCTGCTTATTGAAGGATTGAAACATAATTTGCTCAACATTAGTGAGTTGTGTGATAAAGGGCTAAAAATAAGTTTTGAACCAAAATACTGTTTGACTAGTAGTGGGTCAACTAATGAGTTGTTATTAATCGGAAAAAGATATAACAACATTTACATAATCGACTTTAGAAAAATTTCATTCAAATATGTTATTTGTCTTATGTCTAAAGAAGATGACGCATGATTGTGGCACAAGAGACTAAATCATATTAATATGGGTTAATTGAACAAGCTAGTGTCTAAAGATCTTGTCATTGGTCTTCCTAATATATGTTATGCTTCTGAAAGATTGTGTGATGCATGTCAAAATGGAAAACAAACAAGACAATCCTTTAAGAATAAAAGAGAAATGTAAACCACCAGACCTCTGCAACTATTACACATGGATTTATTTGGTCCCTCAAGGGTTAAGAGTCTTGGAGGTAACTTGTATGGCTTAGTTATTGTTGATGAATATTCTCGATTTACTTGGACTTTCTTCATTCCTGCCAAGAGTGAAACTTTCAGGGTGTTCAAGAAATTTGTTGTAGTTATTCAAAATGAAAAAGAGCTCAAAATAAAGTGCATAAGAAGTGACCATGGGAAAGAGTTCCAGAATGAAGCATTTGATGAATATTGTGCGGAGATGAGAATCACTCACAACTTTTTTGCTCCAAGGACAGCTCAGCAGAATGGATTAGTAGAAAGGAAAAATACAACACTAGAAGAACTTGCAAGAACCATGCTAAACGAGAGGGACTTACTGAAGTACTTTTGGGCAGATGCAACGAGCACAACTTGTTATGTATTGAACATAATAGTAATAAGATCAATGTTGAAATTGACTCCCTATGAATTGTTCAAGGAAAGAAAGCCTAACATCTCACATCTGCGGATCTTTAGATGCAAATGTTTTGTTCTAAACAATGGTAAGGAAAGCCTTGGTAAGTTTGATTCCAAAGCCGATGAGGATGTCTTTATTGGCTATTCTCTTACAAGTAAAGCTTATCGTGTTTATAACAAAAGAACAATGTGTGTTGAAGAATCTGTTCATGTAGCCTTTGATGAGTATATTGATGTTACCACTAATCCTGTTCATTCTAGAAATTCAATAGATGCAGATGATTCTGTGGGACTTCAAGTTAAGTAGACGTAGAATGGTATCTTTATCCATCAATCCAAGTACTGCACTGACCTGTTAGAGAAATACAAAATGCTGGACTGCAAAGTGGCTGCCACACTTATGGCAACAAACTACTATCTTGATCTTGATAAAGCTGGAAAAGAGGTTGATCAGAAAATGTGTAGAGGTATGATCAGATCGTTGTTGTACTTAACTACTAGTAGACCAGACATTATGCACAGTGTTTGTCTCTGTGCTAGGTTTCAGTCTCTACCAAAAGAATCACAACTAACAATTGTAAAAAGAATTTTGAAATACTTAAAAGGGACCAAAAATCTTGGACTATGGTATCCTAGTGGTTCAAACATATTTCTTGAGGGATACAGTGATTCTAATTTTGGTGGCTGCAAGCTAGACAGAAAGAGAGCTAGTGGTACATGTCATCTATTAGGGTGTTCACTAGTATCTTGGCATTCAAAGAAATAAGCTTGTGTGGCATTATCTACCACAGAAGTCGAGTACATAGCAGTTGGAAGTTGTTGTGCTTAGTCTCTTTGGATTAAGAGTGAACTAGAGGACTATGGCATATCATTAGATCATATTTCCTTAAAATGTGATAACATCAGTGCAATAAATTTAACTTAGAATCCTGATCTTCACTCTAAAACTAAACATATTCAAATAAGGCATCACTTCATACGAGATCACATCTTCAAGGATGAAATTAAGGTCGAATATATAGATACTTTACTTCAATGGGCTGATATTTTCAAAAAACCATTGAACAAGGAGAGATTTTATACAATCCGAAATGAATTGGGAGTTCTAGATGATAGTAGTATAAAATAAGTGATGAAATCGATTACACCATGAGTGTATGCAATGTGTTACATTTTACTGTTACATTCATATCTTTGCATACTCATACATTACATGTGATAATTCCTATAATACATTGATTCTAAAATTCTTGATTTGGAAAGACCATGAAAGGTTTTGCAGGAACATTGCTTGTTGACTCTGTGAATATGAGAAATCAACAAAGTGTTACAGCAAGAAGTCGATTATGACTGTGATCAAATTGATTGAGTTTCGACATTGGTTTGAAGTTTCCAAACTTGGAATATCTATTATCTTTAAACCTTGTTTTATATTCTGATTGAATGTTTTTTTTTGCTTATATCTCTATGCTTATCCGCTGTATCTATGTTTTGAGATGATAATGTGTTTGATGATTGAAATTGTAGCAACTGTGTTGTGTTAATACTGCTATACATGTGCTCTGATACAATGCTGGAATATGCTATTACATGCTCTAATATGTGCTTTAATATATACTCTGATTATACTACATTGTGCATATGTGACTTGAGATTAAAATATGCATAATGACAAGGGGAGCATTGCATTTTGTTGATTTATTTCACATGTTTTCATCTCTTAAAATCATGTGGATATTAATGACAGGGGGAGCATCATAATCTGTTTTGATTATTATATCTTATGCATCTTAAGATTGTTGATTATCTGTGTATCAATTACAATGTGCTTACCTTTTTTGCTAATGCCCAAAGGGGGATAATTATGATGATTTTTGTAATTGAAGATAATCTGTATGATTTGTGCCACATGGTTATTTATTAATCAGAGTTGTGCATCATCAAAAAAGGGAGAGATTGTTGAGATTGTTGATAGGGGGAGCACATGTTTTTCTTAACCCAATCTCAGAAATATCTCTGTTTTCGATGATGACAACACAAACTTAATAACACATGTATATTTTGTGTTTACATGTTATATGTTGTTCTACATGTTATATGATGATCTTTACTGTGTTAAATCTGTATGAGCATATATAAGAACATGATTATGTTGTTCATTGCATGTCATTGTGTTAAATATGTGTATGCATGACATATTTTTGGAAAAGGAAAATCACATGCACTTTAGTTGAAATTTAGATATGTGGCAAAATAGCAGTTTTAAGTCGATTACATTATGGGGTGAATCGATTAAAATTCACGTGTTTGCACAGAATCTTTTCAAGTGTGTTGTGAGATTTTTAAAGAAGAAAAGTTTTCAAAATTGTACTAAGTATTGTTGCTTAATCGATTGCATGTGATTTGTAATCGACTAAGTTGGTTGATGTTTTGAAAAACTGTTAAATTCTTGTCACAACTAACATAACAGTCATATTTTTAATTGTGTTGACCAAACATTAAATGATAGTCAATTGCATTAATTGTACATTCAATTAATTGTTGTGATTGTTGCTAAACTGTTATAACTGAATGGTGTATTCGATTACGTTAGTAGCAAAGTCGATTAAAATGCGTCTAATATGTGTTTAACTATAAATTGCCACTAATTTGAATTCTGCAAGAACTTATGTGATTCTAACACTTTCGTATTTTTACAGAAAGCTGTGTGATCTAGAGAAGGAAAAAGCTCCAAGAATCAAGATTGATCGTGGTGATCAAGGATTCTGAGATTTGTTGAGGAGTAGGACTTGTTGTGTTTCAAACGTCTGATCAGTCTGCACATTTTGGTGTTTACTGCGTGATCAGGATTTGTAATCTTTTGAAGATTGGCTTGGTTTCCCTGTTGTGATTACAGGAAGAAGAACGATGGTGTTCTTGACTTTGAGGATGCCTTAAAGGGTTAAACAGTAGAAGAGAGTGTTCTTTCTTCTGGTCTTGTTGTTTACTGCCTATATTAGATTAGAGGGTTAGACAGGTGTCTTATATTTTTTATGTGAGGTCTCTATAAAAATCTTGTTGTAAAAACCTTGTTGTAAAAACCTTGATCTTTATAGTGCATTTGCTTCCTATGGTTGGAAGGACTTTGGATGTAGGCTTGGTCGAACCAGTATAAAAACACAGCGTTTGAATTTTCTGATCCCTACTCTCTTTTATTCATTCGATTAAGTTCATTGCATATTCAATTAATTTTCCGCTGCATTTGCTAATCATTTACCTTGCGATTCAAGAAAAGTGTAAAGGCATCACATTTTTGTGGAAAACATTTTAAAAACTTTTGCTTTTTCACTTCACCAATTCACCCCATCTTGGTCTGAGAAATTTAGCCATTATATTTTAACACAAGGGAAGGAAAACAACTTTCTCCTCGTGGTAGTCAACAACAACCACCTATAATGCAGCGGAACAAAGCGCTTTAGTGAAACAATAGAAGAATGAATGCAAATAATGAATTAGGAAAAGGGAAAATTTAACTTAAATAAATGCAGGGCATAGGAATGAAAAAAGCCTCCTCCTAACGATAGTCAGAAATAGTCACTTGTGTAGGGAATGGAGCTACGTAGGTGGTTTCAATGAAGGAACACTAAAAAAGAATTTGGGAAGAAAATACCTAAGTTAAATCATCAATCAAGTTATCAATGGGATATAGCCCGTCGATAAAATAAATATCTACCTTACGAACGGATATATATGTCGATAATTTAATCGAAAACTAATTTTTATCGACGGAACGAGATCCTTCAGTATAAGCTTGTCGGTAATATGCATTTTTACTGTGGTGATTAAATCAATATGTTTGACTCTTTAAATGATAGAGAGTCTTTGAATTCTCCTCAGTTTCAAAAACTTTTTTGGTGTAGGTTATACAAAGCCAAAGTAATCAATATAAGCTTTAGAAAAATAGATTTTATGATTAAAAATGATAAAAGATTCTCATTGACTTATAATTGAACCTATTGCGAATATAGAAAACTTATTATTTATAAATATTATAAAAGGATTGAAAATGATAACCATAAAGATTATGTAATCTTCAATTACTACTTATATGCATAAATTATGCATCCTTAATGATGTCATGTAATATGAAAAAAAAAATACTAGCCAACATTATCCTTTTCCAATAATGTTTAAAATATCAAGTTTATTTATCAAGCTAGTCCTTTTAATTTTGTATTATTCTCTACCTAGAAACATGTCTTGCATTTTTTTTATTTTTTAACCAATCAACACTAATGAGAATAAATACTGTCAGCTAATCCTCACAACATCATTAATATATTTTTATATTTTTTTTAGTTTTATAATATAGAATTAACGTCCTCTAGCTGATGTTAATGGAGATAAAATAATGTTGACATGCCCTCACAAAATAAATAGTATAATTATAAAGTATTTTCAATCTTATAATATCTAATTAGAGTCCTTGAATCGATGTTATTGAAGATAAAATAATGTTGGTTAACATACTCCAGTCGACAATGAATATGAATAAAATAGGTGCAACTAACTCTCACAAATTAGCTACACTACTGCAGTAAAGGGAAACAACAGCGGTTATTTTTTCCCATAGGCAGCATTTCCTAAACCGAGACATATACAGGCAAGGCAAAAAGGGGTAGGCTTTTTGTCTCGGTTCACTATCGAGGCAAAAACGGGTAGGTTTTCGCCTCGGTTCCTTCTGAACCGAGGAAATATCTTAGACTCTACTGCCTCGGTTAGGACTTGAACCGAGGCAGTAAAGTGTTTTTATTTTTCTTTTTGCTTTTTCGCTTTCTATATCTTAGCATCTGGCTTTAAACCCTGACATATCAAATAAATCTCTCTTGACGAAGGCTTTGTAGCTTTAGGTCTCAGCCATTATGTATTCTTAAAAAGTAGTTTAGAAAGCTAGTTAAATTTCTGCAACAAATAAAAATTCAAAGAAATCAACAACACATAAGACAAATTGTAATTTGGGATTAAACAGAAAAGTTAAACTTTTCCAAATGAACACACCAGATTGTATTTTTGGCACATATCAATGACATTATTTAGAGAAGTAAGCAAGGAAGCACCTTTGGCATCTGCACTCTCGAGAAGGTTGATAACAAGGTGCCACCAATCCTCAACACTCCATCACTAATACAAAAATCGCGTACAACATCGAATATTTTGGGCTTTTAACAGCGAATTCGCGAACGACGTCATATCAGGAGACGTTAAATTTACGTCAAATTAAAAAAATTTGATGTGAAATTAAGGTCGAATTTTATTAATATATGACGATAACTTAACGTCGAAATTTGTCAATATTCGATGTTAATCAATTTTTTTTTTGTTTTTTTAAAATTAATTGTGATCCTTTTTTACAACTCTATGAGATTGTTAAGATCTCGGCAAGTGTACCAAATCTATCAAGTAATATAAAATGGTAAGACCAAGTATCGTATGTCAGAAGACTCACGACACTACACAATCGTATAATTACTTAACTAATTAAGACTGAGAAACTATTTTGTGGGGTTTTAAATGCAAATGCAATAAAAATAAATATGAATGCAAGTTGATCAATTGAGGCTAAAACAAGAATGAATCAATGATATTAATGATATGAGATGATTATGTTGTTTGGGTTTATATTTCACCATCCTTACTCTCATGCATATAAGAATTCACCGTCAATTATTATTGTTACTCTCTAAATTACTTAAAACTCGATCCCTCAGCGAAGAAAGTCGATCCTTAATTATTGGACCATAATCCCTTGCATCCCTAATAATTAATTCTGCATTATGAACAGAAGCTTAAGACAACCAAACCTCCTATCCCCATCCTTGGGTAATATTGCTTTTGGGAGAAATTCTCCAAATCGTGGTTTCTAGGTATTTCCCAATAACAAAGAAGACCATAAAATCATGCCATGAATAATTAAAACATAACAAGCATAGAGAAAAGGAGAAATCCCTAACAATTAATGAAAGAACCATATAATAATTCAAAACAAATTCAAATACATGAGAGTTTAGAGGTTACATCTTCCCCAACAACAAATAAAGTTTAGTTCCCCATCGTCATGGAGAACCTTGGTGAATAATGGAAGAATGAGATAAAAACCCTAGAAAGAGAAGAGGAGAGCTCCCACATCCCCAAATCTACCTCCAAAGGGGCGAAAAGTGTGTGTCTAAGCTTTAGCCATCAAAAGATATCAACCCTAGGTCGGGCAAGTCCTTAAACAGATCAAAATTGGATCATGGGCCAACGTCACTGGCGCTCAGCGCCCCTGGAAGGGTGCCCAGACATGCTGCAGTGCTGAGTGGGCTGAGGGCCCTTGAAAAGGGCAACCAGGCGCCCATCGCTGGCCTTCACTACCCCTAAAATGGCAACAAGGCGCCATGCGCCTTCTTCGACCTTTTTTCTGGTGCTTTTCTTGTCCCTCTTGAGTTCCGACTCCTTTATACTTTTGCTCCCCTTCCAAAACATACCAATAACCTACAAAATTAAGGGAATTTAGTGATAAAATCATAAAGTATAACCTCGATTCACTTATTCACATAATTAAACTAAAAACAAGAGTTCAAGCAAGCTTCTAAGTCAAAAAGAATTGATTTAGTATCAAAATTGCATCACAGATAACGTTAAATTCAACCGTTATCAAAGACCTGAAAAGCAGAAAAACAACAAATATCAGTTTTTGGTATTTTATAAAGCATGAACTATGAACGTGTAGTGTAGTATCAAAGCAAACAATAATAACCAACAACAAACAAGTTCAATCAAACAACAACAAACAAGTTCAACAAAGAAAACAACAAACAAATTCAACAAATAAGTTCTTCAAAACGAAAACGAAAACTAACCGTCAAAAGGTGGGTTCGTCGGAATAAAGTTTCGTCAGAGTGAGAGAGAAATCAGAATGCGCCTATGAAGGACAAGAGCACAAAAATAATCGGTTAAAACAAACAAAAATCATATCTCAAGTAATTAATTAACATGCATTTACTAGTGTAGAATTGGCCTTTAACGTCACCCCGTAGACGTTGGACCTCAAAATAACCAATGTAAATTATTGACCGGTGGCATTTTCGTAGATAAGTTGGGCATATAGAC
The DNA here is from genome assembly GCF_029865625.1 of Vigna umbellata. Lineage (NCBI taxonomy): Eukaryota > Viridiplantae > Streptophyta > Magnoliopsida > Fabales > Fabaceae > Vigna > Vigna umbellata. The sequence goes on from NC_142175.1 coordinate 6,717,641, forward strand.
GTCGGTTAGGGGGGTCCCCGACGTCTATAATATTATAGACGTCGGTGCCCTCCTAACAGACGTTTATATGTCTGACAAGTAGATGAAAAGTTCTTTTTTCTGCCATATAGACGTCTGATCCCGCCATCCCGACGTCGACCCCCCTGTCACAAACGTCTATATGCTTGACAGGTAGGTGAAAAGTTTTTTTTTCGCTATATAGACATCTGATCCCGCCATCCGACGTCTAAATGGCCTGACAGAGTAGGTGAAAAGTTGTTTTGGACGTCGGCTCCCCTTACGTCCGACATCGATATAAACCACAAATATTAATTTTTAAATTGAATGGACGTCATATTAGTGAGGTCCCCGACGTCTAGTCGAGAATAGACGTCGGTGCCCCCTGTGCCCGACGTCTTGTTTCCTGTTATATCAGAAATTGAACTCGTGGTTACGCACACTTCATCGTGTTCCTTCTCGCCTTTTCTCTCTGCAGCATCACATTTCTCGGTGTGTTTTGTCTCTTTTGAACCGTTTACACTTACTTTTACTCTGATTAAATTAGTCTTTGATGGATTATCTTCCATTTGAACTGATTAAAATGAGTTTTCGTTGTGTTTTGGTGCAGTTTTTCTCGTGTCTTTGGGTAGTGTAGTAACACCTTCTCCCTTTGCTAGTTTCCTTGTAAGGAAAGCTTGTGTCTTTTGGATGTCTTATAACATTTCAACCCAAAACCAAACCTAGATGGGCCTAGTTCTCATGTCACGGAATTCGTTTTTATTGCCGGTTGGAATGGAACTAGGCAAGGACCCAGATTCAGTTTTCGGTTGAAATGCCATAAGAGATCCAAAAGATGCAAGCTTTTCTTACGACGAAACTAGTAAAGGAAGAAGGTGTTACTACGCTACCCAAAGACACGAGCTGCAATAGAAGTTGGTTAATGCCATGCCTGACGTCTATAGTGTCCTTAGATGTCGGTTTTGGTGTAATCTGACGTCTTTATAGACGTTAGTTTTGGTGTAAGCCGACGTCTTTATAGACGTCGAACTCTATAGAGTTTAATGTCCCATTAACGTCACCCATAAAGACGTCGGATCAGGATCTGACGTTAAAAGCCCAAAATAAGAGACGTTTAAAGCCCTTTCTGCACTAGTGATTTGTATCAAATGAAAGAAAGATTACATGTGATGCTCGTCAAACTTCGTTCGAGAAAAGTTTGAGAAGAGAAGAGGGTATCACGCGCTAAGATAAAGTGAATGAATTTTCAATCTTCTGCTCAAATTTTTATTGTATTCACTAACCTTTTAACGTCGAATTTAAAAGTCATTTGACGTTATATATCCTTTTACGTCGAGTTACAATTCTAAACGACATTTAATAATTCCATTTATTTACAATAATGTCACCGCTCATTTTTAGCGTTGCTTATTTAGTGGTTGGACGTTGAACGCGTGACATTATACACTATTTTTGTACTAGTACATTCACACATCGGACCCCACCCAACAAATGTGCCACCTTTATTGGACTACCACAGGCCACCATGCGAAGTCTTCTTCTCCAACGCGTCACAACCACCATCTTTGCAAGTTCCACAATGAATCTACCATGCGCTGCCGGCAATCATCACCAGTATGTCCTGCTGATGCAACCAGGCCCAACTGGCCCAAATTCTTTCCGCCTCTGCCAATCCAGCCCATGCAGCCTACAAAGCACTCTATTGCTAGCCATAGAAACACACATGGCTACTCCACTAGCACAACCATAAACAACCCTCATAGACCAGAATAATGCAAACGGATCCCCAATAAGAAATTCCCCAAACTCAAAACCCTAACTTTCTCAATCTGAAATTTAACCCCAATATTGGAATAAACTCCAAAACGTGTTTCAATCCTTGCGTCATTGTCGTATCCCGTCGCGCCTCCGCCGCACTTTCGTAGTGCTCTCGTCGCCTCTGCCATTGAGACGCCTACTGGCCGCCAATAATGAACGTTGCATCTGAGCCGTCGCGTCGCCGCAACCAGAATAAAACTAGAAAGAGAAGATGGAAAAAGAAGAACAACTAATCGCCGCACGAACTCCGCCTGTCACGCCATCTCCACACCATCGCCGTGAGGTCGTTGCCTCTGCTCAAGACACAGGTCATCCTTGCTCCAACGTTGGCTCGTCTACAATGAAGAGAAATTGCAGAAGCTTCAAACATCTAGCTTGTTCGAGATGAGGTATAATGAGAGAAAAGTATTCAAAAAGTTATTTCAGGGTGTTAGGCATCAGTTGGAATTTTAACCGAGGTCATATGGTGTATATGCCTCGGGTCCCAAGTGAACCGAGGCAGTAGATTGATAACGGTTGATTTAACCATTATTTGAGAGTAAATTTTGATAACAAATGAACCTTTTTTGACTTAGAAACATGCTTGTTCTCTTGTTTTTAGCTTATTTTTCTAAATAAGAGAGTTGAGGTTATACTTGAAGATTTTTTTCACTAAATTCCCTTGATTTTGTAGGAAATTGGGATGAATTAGAAGAGGAGTTAAATGTCAAGAATTTGGAAATCAAAAAGGACAGAAAGAGCACCAGAAGAGAAGGCTGCTGAAGGTCACAGGACACTTGGGAGCCCTCCTTTGGGGCCCTCATTGCAGGAGTCTCGCAATCACGCCTGGGCACCCTTTTTGGGGCATTGAGCGCCAATCTTCCTGTAACGTTTCACGCTTGGGCGTCCTAAGTAGGGGCGCTGAGAGGTGTCAACATTGGTCCATGATCCAATTCAGCCCTATTTAAGGATTTGCTTGACCTAGAGGGAGTATCTTTTGATAGAATTGACACAAACTCAGATTTTTCCAACTCTTTGGAGGCAGAAGTGGATGCGAAAGCTCTCCTCTTCAGTTTTTAGGGTTCATCTTTCATTCTCATTCCATTGTTCATCTAGTTTCTCCATGACAAGGGAAAACTAAATTCAATTTGTTGTTGGGGGATGATGTAACCTTGTGAACTCTCATGTATTCGAATTAATTCCAATTTATTTATGCTTCTTTCATTAATTATTAGGGTTATTCTTCTTTTCTCTATTATTCTTATGTTTAACTCATTCCTAACATGAGCATTGGTTTTCTTGATATGGACACATACGGGGAAACCTAGATCTAGAGAATTTTCTCCCAAAAGAAGTATTTCCTAGAAATAGGGATATGAGTTTTGGTTATCTTAAGCTTATAATTGTAATGCAGAATTAATTACTAGTGATACAAGACATTGTGATCTAGTAATTAAGGATAGACTTTCTTCTCGAGACATCGAGTTTTAAGTAATTTAGAAAGTGATATTAACATTAATGAAGAAGATGAATTCATATATGCATAAGAGTAAACTAGGTGAAATCTAAACCCCAACAACATATTCATCTCATATTTTCAATATCATGCATTCATATTTGTGTTTTCTTCTTGTTTTGCATTCAAAACCCTAAAATTGTTCTTCAAAGTCTTAATTAGTTAAGTAATTACATGATTGTCTAGTGTCGTGAGACTCGTGGTTTAAACTATACTTTTGTGTGATTCTTAACCAATTAGACTTTATCTTTAATTTTATCTTTTTATCTTTTATTTTTATCATTTTATCTTTAGTTTTTATTTTGTCTTTAATTTTATCTTTTCTATCTATTAGTGCTAATTGGGTACTCTATTGTTTGGTTCTCTAGTGTATGCATAGTAAAATTCGGACTAGAAGCACAAAAGTTTTTGAACCTCTTCTTGCAGGTTTGGATAACAGTCGAAGAAAAAGAAGGAACAGGACGTCCATAGAAATTTTCCCTTCTCCTAAGACTCTTTTACAGCCTTCACCTTAAAGATATGAGCAGGAAATAGAAAATATGGCTGAAGAGGAAAATGATAGATGTACCTTGGAAGATTATGCAATAGTCATTGGCCCTCGTCATTTTAATAGCATTGCAAGGCCGATGGTTAATGCTGCAAACATGGAGATGAAACCTGCTTTGATTCAATTGGTGAAGAACAACCAATTAAATGGATTATCACATGAAAATCCATATGAGCATCTAACCACATTCAATGAGATATGCAATACTGTAAAGATCAATGGTGTGGCAGATGAAGCTATTAGATTGAGCTTGTTTCCTTTCTCTTTGGGAGGCAATGCTAAGATATGGTTGAACTCTTTTCTAGAGAACAACTTTATTGAGTGGGAAGCCGTGGTTGCAAAGTTTCTGAACAAATACTTCCCACAGTCAAAAGTAAATAAAGGTAAGCAGGAAATTTCTTCTTTCAGGTAGGGCATGGATGAAACATTAGGTCAAGCATGGGACCGATATAAAGGCTTTTTGAGAAAGACGCCTACTCATGGTTTTGATGAACCTACAATAGTCATTTTATTCCTTGGAGGTCTAAGCTCACAAACTAAATTGATGCTAGATGCCTCAGCTGGAGGTAATATCAAGTGCAAGACTCCAAAGGAAGCTTATGATTTGATTGAAAATATGGCTACAAAGAAGAAATATTTAGATCGGGGAACAATTGAAGTACAGGGAAATCGTAGTGTGATTTTGCAGAAGACATTTCCTCCTAAAGTCAAAGATCCGGGAAGTTTTACTATTCCTTGCACTATTGGGAATTGTGATGTAGGAAAAGCTCTAATTGATTTAGGGGCTAGTATCAATTTGATGCCCTTATCAATGCTAAAGAAGATTTGTGGTCTTAAGGTCAAACCTACAAAGATGGTGTTGCAAATGGCGGATAGATCTACCAAGAATCCCTACAGTATAGTGGAGGATGTTGTGGTACAAGTTGACAAACTTAAATTCCCAGTGGATTTTGTGGTGATCGAGATGGGGGAGGATTTGAAAATCCCTATCATTCTTGGAAGGCCATTCATGAAGAGAGCTAAGGTTGTCATCAATGTAGATGATGGAGTTTTAATGCTTAAACACCAAGATGAAGAGGTGATTTTCATGTCTTTGATGATGGGCAACCGATTCAAGAGAAGAAGACTATCCCAAAAGATACAAAGTTGTTAAAGACTAGTGTATCTAAACAAGTTGTTGCCTCAGTCAAAGGAGGTAAGAATTGTTTCTTGTCACAAGAAAAGGAAGAGGAGAAAAAGATTACAGAGAGGATAGTCCACCAAGACTTGAAGTGAGAAGAGGAAGAATTCAAACCTGGCACACCAGTCAAGTACAGGAACATGTTATGGGTTATGAAGGAGATTAAAGTGAATGGATTGATTGAGATTAAGCTCCACATTCTAGAAGAGTTAAGAAGGTGGACCGGAAGTTGTTGAAGATAAGCTGGTGTGATGAAAGCAAGAGAAACACCAACATCAAGGCTTTGAACTGAACATTATGGCGTTAGGCTCGTGACCTTAAACAAGCTCTTGCTGGGAGGCAACCTAGTGTTTTTGAGAACTTTTATTTTTTGATTGATTTGATGTGTTTGTTATTTAGTTACATTAGGGATGCTTGTGTGGATGTATGGTGTGCATCGAGAGTTAATTATTTTAAGTGTGATATGTTAAGCTTGAGTTGGAAAGTGGAAAGCTTGAAAGAGCAAAAATTTGAAAAATTAAGGGTTGAAACTAAGGGATCATACCTAAAACCACTTAGGGAAAGAAAGAAATGAAGGGAAAAAAACTCACGCGCCACATTGAGCGCCCCTCATAAGGGCGTTGAGCGCCAGCAACACTATTTGAATTTTTGGGCTTTTAAAGCTCAGCGTCATTAGGTCCATTTCACTTTTTTAACCCTAAAGTGAGCGATTTCTTCCTCACTTCTTACTCCCGCACTTTCCAACCACCAAAGAGCATTGATTAGGGTTCTTTACTCCTTCCCTCTTTCATCCCTTCACCAAAAATCACCATTTCCACTACTCTTTGCTTCATTCCATCTACTAAGTTTGGGGTTCTTGGTGTGCTGTAGTTATTGTTCATAGAAGCCCTAAGTTTCCACAAGTCCTTTGTGCACATTTTGAAAGATTTGAACTCCACTCAGGTAAGCATCTTGCATTTTCAATTTTTACTCTTGATAGATTCGATTTTTGATGTCTATGCATGATATGTGTTGGATCTGCTGAATAAACTGTTTCTGGATGGATATTGGATGATTATTGCAATGTGGAAAGTATGTGTGTGAAGTATTTGGCTAGCTAGGGCCATAAAGTGTTTTCTGGTGTGGCGTTGAGGGCCACTGATTGACGCTCAGCGCCGACGCGGCTGGTTCATGGTGGTTGTGTTGTGTTTTCTGGTTATTTTGGTTGTGTGCAGGTGCCGCTGAGGGCCCCTTGATTGGCCCACAACGTTGAAAAAAAAAATATTTTGATGGTGATTGGTGTGCTAAAATTGAGTTGCTTATGTTTGAGGAGTTATGTTGAGAATGTGAATTGTGAATGGAGATTATAGATGACTCATTAGTGGAATGTATTGTGTTTGATTGTGGTACAGATATGGCTTCATCATCTGGAAAGAGTATTAAGCACACTGCTTATAGAGGACAGAAGAGAAAAGAGCAGATATATTCCAACAAGTTCCTCTCACACATGCATGAGAGGCACTTTCAGACGGTGTAGAATAGGGGGCTTTTGATTGAAAGAAAGGTGGGAATGATACCCACCATGGCACCTGAATTTGGGAGAGAGCTGGAAAGGAGGCAGTGGGAGAATCTAGCTTCTTACCCCTCACCTGCCAACATAGAGGTGGTGAAGGAGTTTTACATGAATGCTAGGACATTTGGTGGTGCTACTCATCAGATGTATGCAAGCTATGTGAGGGGAAAGAGGATCCCTTTTGATGTTGCCACTATAAATTCTTTCTTGGGTGCTGAATGGGCAGGAGAGCAGTGTCAGTTTGCTTTAGCCATGGAGGAGGACATTAACTATGCTGATGTGGAGAGGACCTTGTGCATGGTAGGTAGACAGTTTTAGAGGAACAGGAATGACACATCAATCCATATCAGAGGGCCTAGTTGACTCCTTTAGCAAAATATTGGATGGCATTCACTCATGCCAACATACAGTCATGCTCTCATGTGTTAGAAATCACGACACATAGAGTTGTCTTCCTCTATTGTGTGCTTTGAGGTCTTAATATTAATGTGGGGTAGGTGATAGCAAATGAAATTAAGCAATGTGCATATGCCGTCAGCAACAAGTCACCTATGGGGAATCCCTCTCTCATTACTCAATTATGTGAGCTAGCTGGGGCGAATACCTCTACTCCTCCACTTGTGCGACCCAGGAAGGAGATAGATGCCTCCTATTATACCCAGTATTGCATGTTGGATGAGGCAGGACTTCCTATACCAGCATCACATCCTCCTAGGTCTCATAGGAGAGCACCACAGTAAGATCAACAGGAGCAAGCCCAAGATGTTGCACCCTTCCAAATGAGAGACATGTATATGTCCCTAATGGAATCTAGGATGAAGGCACTGTATAGAGGGGAATAGGCTTTGCTGATGAACCTGACTTCTGCCTTTCCTAAGAGATTGTTCATGTCTTAGGAAGAATTCCAGGCTTATGTCGCATGGCCTGCAGATCCAGCTCAGGCTAATGGAGGAGCTGAAGCATCTGGAGCCACAACTATGGAGGAGGATGCTGAAGAAGGAGAAGAGGAGGAAGAGAAAGAGCAAGATGAAGAAGAGGATGACGATGATGATGATGATGAGTCTGATGACAACAGGGGTTGATCTACAGGAGAGAATCTATTGATGGATGTTGGATTTGATGAGAAGCATATACTGATGGATGCTGGATATGGAGAGTAGCATCTACTGATGGATGTTATTCTAACAGGATTTTTCTTTTGCTTTATTATTATGCATTTGTGAACATTGAATTTGGTTAATATGTACTTGGCCTAATGAGATATGTTTGGATGGTTCAACTAATATGTGTGTGATGAGTAATTATTATCTTGTGCTGCTTTATTGTGTGATTGATGTTGGGATGATGCATGGTCTAGTCTTATATACAGGTGGTTGCTCATGATTGTTAGAAACTAATGCATGATGTCAATTGTGATTAATTTGCTGGGCAGATGCTATTGAACTATGGAACTTGAGTTAACCTGTGAGAGATTGGACTCTAGAGTTTGATTGATTGAATGTTATTGCTTTGAAGCATGATTGATTTTGCCTGAGTTTCTATGATTGAACAACTTGTTTGCTTGCTACAAATGATCAAGGCCATGTTTTCTTCTCCCTTAGAGCCAATGTTAATAGGTGAACCAAACAAAGAGAAATGTTTTTCTTTAACCTTTGAACCTTGAACCTAAATTTGAAAGTTGAAAAAAAAAAAACCTTTTTGAAATCCTTACCTTGAGTTGAGTAGAGTATGTGTATGTGGTAATGGAGAATGGTTCAAGTTTGGGGTTGTGAGAAACTAGAAAGAGCTTTGTGGAATTCATAAAAGAGCATTGACCAAAAGAACAATTAAAAGAAGAAAGAAAAGGTTGAGCTCAATGAAAGTGAAGTTGGGAGTAAATTTAAAATTTGGTTTCTCACATGAAAATTAAAAGAGAGATTAATTGTTAATTTGAGTGAATGAATTATTCACTCTCTTAACTCAAGGAATTTTGTTGTCAAGAAAAACCAATTTTCTTCTTAGGCTAGCCTCAATACAAGCCACAAAATGTCCTTGTGATTATAACTTGCTTGTGAGTATGTTTGAGTTATGGTTAAATGAAAGGAAAAGTTGATTCATGGGACATTGTGATAGCAGAGTGTAAGAATGTCACCTCACTATACACTTTTAAGTGTTTGAGTGAAACACTTTTTTGAGTGCTTGAGTGAAACATTGTCTTTGGAGAGGAATAGTTCCATGCATCATAGGATAACATTCTTTCTTGGCTGTTGATCATTCATGAGTTTGCATCTATTATATGTTGTGATTAGATGAGCACCATAGTTGAAATTGATTGGCCAATGCATCAATATATCTTAACTGAGATTTGTATGATAAGCAGATATGAGTGATTACTTGTCTTGGAAGAAATTGTTTTGTGATCTGCCGAACCATTAAAATGTTATTTAGGTTGAGTTACATTGCGTTTTGCTTGGGGACAAGCAAATTTTTAAGTTCGGGGTTGTGATAACGGTTGATTTAACCATTATTTGAGAGTAAATTTTGATAACAAATGAACTTTTTTGACTTAGAAACTTGCTTGTTCTCTTGTTTTTAGCTTATTTTGGTGAATAAGAGAGTTGAGGTTATACTTGAAGATTTTATCACTAAATTCCCTTGATTTTGTAGGAAATTGGGATGAATTGGAAGAGGAGTTCAATGTCAAGAAGTTGGAACTCAGAAAGGACAGAAAGAGCACCAGAAGAGAAGGTTGTTAAAGGTCACAGATGCTTGGGCGCCCTCCTTTGGGGCCCTCAGCGCAGGAGTCTCGAGGTCACGCCTGGGCGCCCTTTTTGGGGCGCTGAGCGCCAATCTTCCTGTAACGTTTCACGCCTGGGTGCCCTTCCTGGGGCGCTGAGCGCTAGTTTTCTAACAAGCTCGCCTGGGCGCCCTAAGTAGGGGCGCTGAGCGGTGTCAACGTTGGCCCATGATCCAATTTAGTCCTATTTAAGGATTTGCTCGACCTAGAGGTAGTATCTTTTGACATAATTAACACAAACTCAGATTTTTTCCAACTCTTTGGAGGCAGAAGTGGATGCAAAAGCTCTCCTCTTCAGTTTTTAGGGTTCATCTTTCATTCTCATTCCATTGTTCATCTAGTTTCTCCATGACAAAGGAAAACTAAATTCAATTTGTTGTTGGGGGATGATGTAACCTTGTGAACTCTCATGTATTCGAATTAATTCCAATTTATTTATGCTTCTTTCATTAATTGTTAGGGTTATTCTTCTTTGCTCTATTCTTCTTATGTTTAACTCATTCCTAACATGATCATTGGTTTTCGTGATATAGACACATACGGGGAAACCTAGATCTGGAGAATTTTCTCCCAAAAGCAGTATTGCCTAGACATAGGGATATGAGTTTTGGTTATCTTAAGTTTCTAATTGTAATGCATAATTAATTACTAGTGATACAAGATATTGTGATCTAGTAATTAAGTATAGGCTTTTTTCGCTGAGACATCGGGTTTTAAGTAATTTAGAAAGTGATATTAACATTAATGAAGAAGATGAATTTGTATATGCATGAGAGTAAATTAGGTGAAATCTAAACCCCAACAACATATTCATCTCATATTTTCAATATCATCCATTCATCTTTGTGTTTTCTTCAATTGATTATATTTTTATATTTTTTGTACTTTTATAATATAGAATTAACGTTCTCCAGCTTATGTTAATGGAGATAAAATAATGTGGACATGCCCTCACAAAATAAATAGTGTAACTTTAAATTATTTTCAATCTTATAATATCTAATTAGAGTCCTTCAATCGATGTTATTGAAGATAAAATAGTGTTGGTTAACATACTCCAATCGACAATAAATAGGAATAAAATAGTGTCAACTAACTCTCACAAATTAGCTACACTAGTGCAGTCAAGGGAAACGACAACGGTTATTTTCGCCTATAGGGAGCAGTTCTTGAACCGAGGCACGTATAAGCGAGGCAAAAAGGGGTAGGTTTTTTGCCTCGATTCAAAACCGAGGCAAAAATGTGAATGTTTTCGCCTCGGTGCCTTCTGAACCGAGGTAGTATCTCGGACTTTATTACCTCGGTTGGGACCTGAATCGAGGCAATAGAGTTTTTTTTTTTTTTGCTTTCTCGCTTTCTATATCTTAGAATCTGGCTTCAAACCCTGACATATCAAATAAATATCTCTTGACGAAGGCTTTGTAGCTTTAGGTCTCAGCCATGATGCCTTCTTAATAAATGGTTTAGAAAGTTGGTTAATTTCTGCAGGAAATAACCATTCAAAGAAATCAGCAACACATAATGCAGATTGTAATTTGGGATTAAATAGAAATATCAAACTTTTTCAACTGAACACACCAGATTGTATTTTTGGCACATATCAATGACATTATTCAGAGAAGTAAGCAAGGAAGAACATTTGGCATCTGCACACTCGAGAAGCTTGATAACAAGGTGCCCACCAATATTTAACACTCCATTCTCACATCAGACCACCACCCAACAATCGTACCATCTTTATCGAACCACCATAGGCCACCACACGAAGTCTTCTTCTCTAATGTGTCATAACCACCATCTTCGCAAGTTCCACAACAAACCTACCATGCGTCGCCGATAGCCATCACCAATATGTCCTGGAGATACAATCAGGCCTAACTAGCCCAAATTCTTCTCGCCTCTGCCAATCCAACCCACACAGCCTATGAAGGACTCTGCTGCTAGCCACCGAAACCCTCATGGCTACTCCACTGGTGCAACCGTCAACAACCCTCACGGACTAGAACAGCGCTAACGGATCCCCAAAAAGAAATCCCCAAACTCAAAACCCTAACTTTCTCAATCTGAACTTTAACCCCAATATCGCAACAAAACTCCAAAACGTGTTTCAATCCTTGCGCCATCCCTGTGTCCCTTCGCGCCTCCGCCGCACTTTCGTAGTGCTCTCGTCGCCTCTGCCACTTAGGCGCCTACTGGCCGCGAATAACGAACGTTGCATATGAGCCGTCGATTTTGCATCCTCCTCATTACAAACCATAATAGAACTAGAAAGAGAAGAGGGAAGAAGAAGAATGACCAATCGCGCCGCCACGAGCAACCACGAGCGTCGCTGCGAGCCACCACGAACGTTGTCTGTCGCGCCATCTTCACACCATCGTCGTGAGGTCGTTGCCTCCGCTCAAGACGCAGATCAACCTTGCTCCAACGTTGGGTCATCTGCGGCGAAGAGAAATGGCAGAAGCTTCAAGCTTCTATCTTGTGCGGGATGAGGGATAAAGAGAGAAAAGTATTCAAAAAGATCTTTCAGAGTGTTAGACATCGATTGGAATTTTAACTGAGGTCATGTGGTGTATATGCCTCAGGTCCCCAGTGAACCGAGGTCGTAGATGAGGACTCAAAAAGTTGTCAGGCCAAAAGTCAAATCTGCAAGAATTTTCCAGGGTGTTAGGCATCGGTTGGAATTTTAACTGACGTCATATGGTGTATATGCATCGGTTCTCCTTGAACCGAGGCAGAAAAGTTCAACTAAAATACAAAAAATGCCACCGCATTCTGATAAGCTTCGGTTGCTCGTAAACCGAAGCCTATTGTGTGAGTTTAAATCCTCTTTTTTTACTAGTGCTAATATATTTTGATATTATTTTTAATTTGGTTATAAATATCTATTTAGGATTGTGATATATGATTTTGTTGTGTTTTTGTGTTCTTTTGACAGACTCTAATAGTGTCAAGATGGTAAGCGACGCTATCTTTACATCGCTAATCTCGTGTATTCTTGTAATGGATTTATAGAAAGAGGGAATCTAAAAATTTCTCGAAGAGAATTTAGTTTAGGAAAGGTTTTTATTTTCCAAAATAATTTCAAAGATAGGTAAGTATAGTCAACATTATTATCTATCTTTTTATATTTACTTAGTTTATTCATGATAGGAAAATATGGTTCAAATTCAACTTTTGCAAGACATAGTCCAATGAAAAAATTGGCCAATTTATTTTGTGAATGATTTCATGAGATCATATACATATTCAAACACTCTTCTGCTGTTGAAATAGTTGAGTGTCATTTTCTGAAGTGGTTGACAGCGGCATCAAAAAATGGTCTCTATGTTTAGCCGTGGTGAGGTGAATATATTGGATGATAAGTATGACCCAGTCCCTCACAAAAAATTTAGTATTCGACCCATTTAAAATATTGTCATGAATGTACTATATTGAGACAAAGTCTAAACTGAAATCTGATTAAGATAACGATAATCCTCTCAAAAAATAATATTACTGGAAAAAGTATAAGAAGCAAAGTCAGGTGATTAGGTAACACCGAAACACTTGCGTTTTCTTTTTCACATGGGACATCTCCTTAGTCTACTCTTTGATCAAGCACGCATGTAGTTGTTAAGGAATTGTTCCTCACTAAATAAAAAATTAATTACGGTAAATACAATCTGCAAAGCAATCGATGCTTCATCCTTATAAATACCGATCTCCAAATGAATCAAAACTCACTTCTCACAACATTACAAAGCAGAAGAACCGTTTGATACCGAAAGGGGAAAAAATGAAAGCTGTTTACTTGTTTGTTGCCGTCTTGGCTCTCACTTCTTCACTTGTCTCTGCTTATGACCCTAGTCCCCTGCAAGACTTTTGTGTTGCAATCAAGGAACGCGATGGTGGTACGTAAAAATATTCTTCAATCATATATATAGATACAATTATATATTCAAAATGATTTTATTAAATTCCTAATCACCCATTTATACAATGTAATTTTGAAAGAATTATATCTTGTTTTTACTATTTGGATATGACATAAATGAATAACATTTATTTTTTTACCAACTTTACTTTTAGATAATTTTGAATACCTCAATTTAAAAATAATTCATAATGATCTAATATATAAATCTTCTTTCTTACCATTTGGTTTGCAATTGGTAGTGTTTGTGAATGGAGAATTTTGCAAAGACCCAAAGGCAGTGAAAGCTGAAGATTTCTTCTTACATGTGGAACCTGGGAACACCGACAACCCCCTGAATGCAGAGGTGACTGCTGTGGCTGTTGATAAACTACCTGGATTGAACACGCTGGGCATATCTTTGGCTCGCATAGATTTTGCACCAAAGGGTTTAAACCCTCCCCACACCCACCCTCGTGGCACTGAGATCCTTATAGTTCTCGAAGGAACACTTTATGTTGGATTTGTATCCTCAAATCAAGATGGAAATCGCCTTTTCACCAAAGTCTTGAACAAGGGTGATGTCTTTGTCTTCCCAATTGGTCTCGTTCACTTCCAACTCAATGTCGGTTATGGAAATGCTGTTGCTATTGCTGGTCTTAGCAGTCAAAATCCAGGAACTGTTACTATTGCAAGCGCTTTGTTTAAAGCTGTTCCTCCTATTTCTGTTGAGGTTCTCGCCAGGGCTCTTCAACTCGATAACAAAGTAATTGAAGACCTTCAAAGGAGATCATGGTACGGCAAGGACTAGTTTGTCCGGGAACATCATCCATCATTTCTTATTCTATAACTATAATCAATTTCGTGTTTCTATCACACCCATGCACTGGACCTCCAACTAATTACTAATATAATAAATAAAATGCATCTTGATTGTTATACTCTAGTATTTCTTTTTTTTTTACTTTGATTTCGTTTATTCCAATGTTTGTCAATTTAATAAAACAATGTATTCTTCAAATAGTTGTGCTTGGATACAATATCAGAGTCTTTAAGATAACACGTCGTTGATTAAGTTCGGTTGTCGATGTTTTTCCTATATTGTTCCTTTTCTCCTATATATTTAGGATGTTAAAGTGAGCTATATATCGTAAACCCAATAATGAATTTCATGTTTCTATACATCACTCAATGCAGTATATTTTTATATAATTATGGGTCGTATAAGAATTAAAAAAGTGCTGGACGAAGTGAAATTTTGAACCTCTTGACATATTTATATATATTATGACCAGTAACATATTAAAACCTTGTATTTTTATCATCAAGCAAAAATATGTTCATTTGTTAACACCGTAGAAGTGTATGTAGTTTCTACTTTAGAAAATAACTTTTATTTTTAAAGTACATATGCTTTTACTTTAAAAACATTATACATTTGATGCTAATAATGATGGCATAAATATTAGAGTGCTATACTTTTATTCAAATTCAAATGGTTAGACAAAAGAGATAAGAAAGGAAAAGAAAATGAAATGAAATAAAACAAACTATTGCAAATTAAAAAATGATATGCCACAAATAAAGATAAATGTGACAAATAATAGATGTGATTGACGAAAACTGCGGTATTTGATGAATGTTCTAATATTGGAATTACACATGGTGGAATAAGAGACACATGGTTCTTGGTATGCGAATTTCACGATTTTATTATATTTAAATATATAAAATTTGAATTAATTTTATTATAGAAACAATCTTACTTTTTTAAATATTTTATTTGATGAGAGTGTTCAAATTTAATGAATTATGTGTTTTATTTAGGTAAACGATTTTTGTTACTACTAAAAATAAAAAATTGTTTATTAATTACTAAAAATATTAATGTTGATGATTTTTCTAATTGATCTAGTTTAAAGATAATTTTGGATCAAAGTTTGTCAAGCTTTTTCAATTATTATTAACAAAGATTTTTCTTGATTGATATCACTAAAATTATTTTTTGTTGATATCCATCCTTGAAATCTACCTTAGTTAAGAAAGGTGAAAATCATCCTTGAAAATGGTCTAAATCTACCTTTTGGTAGTAGTGGTCATGTGCACATACTTTATATGTATTTTTCTTGGCTCTTTTGACATTTCTTTTCTATTTTTCTCAATATTTATTCAGCACCCAAACAAAATCACTATAACATTGCACTTGAACAAGAAGAAAAGAAAATGGAAAGAAACATATTAGAATCAAAAGATAAAATATCAAACTCAAGTGGAAATCCAACTCTATGAACTTTCTAATGAACTAATAACCAGTATGAACTAAAATATGCAAAATAAAATCACTCAAAGGGACATATATATGGTCAAGTTTTGAAAATGAACATTTGTTTTCAAAGTTAACTAATAAGTAGAGGAAAAAAAGACCAAACATGACTTTAGATAACATGGAATAATTTGAACATAAAAATGACCCAAACATATGATATGACCAAATTGAAAATATGAACAAAAGACTCAAAAATCGCTAAGCACCTAAACATGTTATCCAACACATTTAGGAGAATTTAGAAGGCATAAAATAGTAGTCAAAACTGCTAAAATAGAACCTGAAAAACATTGATGATAACATTCTGGCAACTCTAATCCTTGCTCATAAATTTCTTCACAAAGGACTTTCATTTTACTATAGACACATATTTTTTTGATCTCTAAGTTAGACACAATTTAATTTTGAAAATCGTCAATATATACTACTAAAACAACGATGTTGATTTGGAATATTCAAAGATTACAAAACAAGGTTAGGAAAACGCAAGAACAAACAAAAAATAACCTAAGCTCTGATTATCAAATGATGAAATAGAGTTTAAGTTCACTTTTATGATTCAACTCTTCTTAAATATGTTTGATCATAATTAAGGGATATATAATGGTCAGTTAAAAAATAATCTAATTTGTGTTCATAAAATATTATTTTCTTCGACAAACTACATAAAATTATGAATAAGGTGAATCTCTTATTTTAGAAAATGCCACAATTCTTGTTGTTCGCAAAATATAATGACATTAAAACTGCCACACCTGTCATTTAATACACTATGCAGTGACATTTTAAATATATAAATAATTTCAATTAAAATTATAATAATTTATCTTATTAGAAAACAATTCTAGTGGAGGCAATGGCACATTAGAATGTTGTTATTCTCGTTATCTTAGGTGTTTGTAATTGTCATTTTTCCAATGAAATTATAAATGTAATACATGGTTTACTATTATAATTCAAATATTTTATTATTTTTATTTATTCATGTTGTAATATAATAAAATTTATTTTTCATAATGACAAATATATATATATATATATATATAATATTATAGAAAAAGAAAATAATTAACCAATCGTTTTCACATAACAAAGGCATGAAGAAAATGATGGGGCTACAAAAGTTGCCCCAATTAACCTCAGGGTATGAAATGTGTTTCACTTGCTCCAATTATAGATGAATGACTCGATGCATGAATGGAAAATAAAACAACTGCCCTAATGAAAGGATGAGAGGATGCTCTTGTTTGACTAATTACTCATGCTAAATTTGGAGCTTTGAAAACATGTCAACCAAAAAGAATCAACCCCAACATTTGAAAGGAAATCCTGGAACAGTTTCAAATTTTTGCTTTTTCTTTTCTTTTCTTCAATTAATTTTTAGGACAGACATACTTTCATGTCAAAATATTTTCTTTTGAATTAAAACTTTTAAAAGATAATCATCAATATTTGACTATGTGTGGGCTTTATTAGGCTTCTACCGTGACCACGACTAGGGATATGGAAAAATGGATAGAAAGGCCAAAAAATTTATGTGAGGATTTTTTGAAACAAGAATATTTTTAATAAGTTGCATTTGGTTTCTCTTTGTTCACCCTTTTTAATTTTCTTTTTTCTATTTTGGCTTTTTATTCTTCTTCCCCAAACCTTTTGCTTTCCTTTTTTGTTGTTTTTTGGCATAACAATGTTATTTCTCAAGCTTTGTTTTTCGAAATTTGTATTGGTGAACCATCGGTCAAATGCAAACATTATGTGGGAAGGTAACCCTTATTCAAGGTAATTTGAAAGAAAATTTTATTTTACTTTTTATGATTCATTTTGTAGGAATTATTTTTTTTTATTATTTTGTTGGAAAAGAAAGATGGTCACACGTTGTTAAGAAATTTTTACTACTATTGACAAAGATGTTTCTTGATTATTTTCAGTCGAGTTATTGATATTGATCATAGTTCTTTAGCTTGAGATCGGTTAGGGTTATTTTTTACAACTTTGTTGGTTAGTTTTTTTTTTTTAAATCTTATATTAATGTTGATTGAAAAATTTAGGTTTAAACTCTTGGATTGTACTCGAATTTGTAGGGGAATCTCAAGTGGGTCTCTACATTTAGGTTTAAACCCTTTTTTTTTCTTCTATTTTTGGCATTCAGGTTCTGATAAGAAAGACTCACTTAAGCCATTGCTCCCAAAAAGACAAGAAATATGTGAAAGACCCCAGCAGAAGTCTCTACGTTGCACGACTCGCGGGGTCGAAGGAAAATCAAGCAAACAACCTCAATTGATACAAATTGATTTTTCTTACCGTAGCATTGTTGAAGTTCCAATTAAACCTACCGCCTGCGACCCCTCTGGAATGGAGAATGGGAGAAAACTCTCCCTGGCGTGACAAAGAACCTTGAGGATCAACCTGAGCACACACCAAAATTATGCCTTCACTGCCTAGAACGAGAAGAAAAATTGATGGAGAATACCTAAGGCTCAAAAGGAAAGATGAAGACGGTGGAGGATGATGAAGACTTTTTTTTCAATCCTAACATTTCCAATTAAATTTTGTACCATGTCATAAACTGTTCACCTAAAAAAAATTTCACGTAATATAACACTGCTAGATCAGCATTTTAAGTGTGCATCACGTCATCATAGTTTAAAGTCGTCTGTCATCATTTAACGGAAAAGGCAAAATTGACTTAATTTTTCAAAAATTTGAATCCAATTAAGACCGTTACAAACTAGAAGACTCACTTGAGATTATCCTACAAATAAGAGAACGATCGATTAAACCAAAAATTTATCCAATAGATATTATAAAAAAGACAATCTTAGTTAATGCTAATTCAAAGTTTACGTATATAAAAAAGTGTAACAAAATTGTTGACAAAAAAAACTAACATCGGTTTCGATGATAAAAAATAATAATTGTATACATCAAAAAATATCCAATAAAAACAATAATAGTTGTTAACTAAAAAACTCTCTAGTTGTGTACGTGGTGATAATTAATTTTATATATTTTGTTTGTTTCAAATGTCACTATACACTTATGTAGTTGTTTCAGAAAAAAATTATAGATTTTGTCACCATAAAGAATAATATCACTGTCTTAATCAAATTCTTGTAATACCTGTCATTTAATATATTGTATATAAAGTGATATTTTTAAAAATTATGACAGTTTTAACAAATTGTTGTAATACCAATAATTTAATATATTGTAAAAAGTGATATTTTTAAAATTTTAAATAATGTTAATTAAAATTTTCATAATTTTATTTATTGGAAAACAATTTCAATGTAATAAGCAATGTAAGTAATTGAAGTTCAATGTTTATTCAAATAAATTAAGATAGCGACATAAAAAATTTAACTAATTTTCTCAAGTAAATTATACCTTATTAATAGAGGATGTACCAAATTAACGGTCGCTAAATATTTGGGAACATCCTATTTAAAAGTAATGTAGGCAAGGTTTGTATTTGGTTTTTGAAAGTTGTAAGCTCATTTTTCATATTCACAACCTTATCCTTCATATTTGGTGAAGTTGCACAGTACAACATTTTTTTAAATTATCTAAAAAATTTTATAGATGAAAATAAATTCGTTGATAAATTAAAATTATTGACAGATTTTATTAATAGATTTATTATCAACAAAAAAAAATTGTCTATAACTTTGTTAGTAATACATATTTCATTTATCGATAAATTTATCGATAAATGAAATATGTATTATCGATGGAGTAATTCATGGATAAAAAGAGTAGCAACTTTCTCTCTCATAAAACATTTCTTCATCTTCTCCCCTGTTGCACAACTTATCATTACTAGAACCCAAAGCCTCTAGATACATGAGAGGCAACGCCTCTTCATCTTTTTCTCCTATTCATGCCCAAACCACAAGACCACCGAGTTGCCTTGTTGGTCGAGCTACCTTTTGTTCGTTGAGACACTACACACATTCTCTAGTGTTGTAAGACCCAAGAAAATTATATCTAGAAAATGTGATAATCATGGCATTTATTATTTAAAATAAGAAAAAATAATCATTATAGAAGTGAATGGTAGAATACTTGGTTAAAGCTCCTTATTATGGATTGGTGGTCATATGTTTTATTCTTGTCGTGTGCATAATCTATATTTATTTCTTTATTTGTTTTGTGTGCATTTGTAATGTGTATTAATATTTATAATAATTGTTGTGCATTGTTTGTTAAAGTGTGAATGTTTTGTTGTGTTTATTTAACTCTAATTTTAAGTATTTCTCTTAGGTCTTATCTTAGAAAAACATAAGAAGAAGATATCATTTGTAAGTACATTTTCGGGGATGAAAACGGTTTATGGTGGGGGTTTGAGATTGTGTAATTTTTAATAATTAAGAAAGGTATACAAATGTGGTTAACTATTTTAAATAAAAAGATAAAATAGTTTGTTATTTTTATTTAAAAGGTTTTTTAATTTCTAAAAAAAATAAGATTTGGGAAAATTTTATTCAATTAGAAAAATCATTATTAGATATTGTTAGACATTTTAAAATATATTCTTGGATATTGCTATATACTAGCTACATATACAAATTAAAAGATATCTTGAGATATTATTATATATAATTAGATATTATTGTTAGATAATAATAATAAAATAGAATGTATTATTTAGGGACTTATCATAATGAATTAGAATAAAAGTATTAAGATAGAATATATTATCTAGGGATTTATTAAAATTAATTAAGTTGAAGATAATTTTATTTTATTATATTATGAAAATAATGGACTTTTATAAATATTTTAAAAATAAACTCCAAATACTTCACGAAGGATGACTTCCTCTTCCAAACACCTCCTCAAACGCACCAAGGATGAACCGGCTATTCCTCTGTCACCGTAGCAGCACTTCACCAACTCCATAGACGAGAGCTTCTCAACCCGAACAAGAACACACAATTCTCAACGATTTCTGAGTTTTAAAGCACAAGGGAGGAGTTGTTGAAAGAAAATGAGAGCCTATTTATAGACTCAAACAAAATCACTTTCGTTCTTCATTTTCAGTCATGTAACGCTTTTAATCGATTAATATGAGTACAACGACTAGTTTTAACGGTTAGAAAAGTCTAACGATCACCTTTAATCAATTAATCCACATATTAATCGATTAGTTAATCGATTAAAGAAAGTTTTAATCGATTATTACAGACGCAGTTTGAGTTTTCAGCTCCTATCCGGATTAATTGATTAAACTAGGTTTAATCGATTAATACAATGTGTTTTTTACTCTGAACATCAAATTTGAAATGTGAAAGTACATGGAATCAAAACCACTAAGAACCTAAGTTCTAAACATTAAATTACAATTATTATAAAAGCTTTTTATAATAATACAAGTCTTCAAAGGATCTTCTTGAAACTTGATATCTCTTGACTTGATTTGGACATCATCAAAACTTCATCTTCATCATTTTGCTAACATTCTCCCCCTTTTTCATGATGATCAAAAACCCCTTTGATTTTAAGCTTTTAGTAATAATCTGGAAACACAACTTATGGAAGAAAAGAGCATTAATGAATAAACACAAATAAGCAAATAAGTTTTAAACATTTTCTCCCCCTTTTTTATCATAATTAAAAAGTTGTGTTTAATGTTCTCCCCCTAAGATAATATTCCCCCTTAATAAAAGCAAGTATGCATATGAGATAAATATATTTCAAATTTAAAGATTCATTCAAACATACATAATAGGAGATTTAAAGCATATAATTTTTGGATAAAGAACTTAAAAATTGTTTAAACATACATTGAATCATACAAGATAAGAATTTTAGAGCATACAAAAGTATGACTAGTTTTTCAAATATGCAAAACTGGAACGCATTTAATCGATTAAAGTTAGGTTTAATCGATTAGCTTTAATCGATTATTTTGAAGAATAATTTATTAAAAGCGCTATTTTTCGTAAAAAGTTTAAAAATGGATCAAAATCCAATCCTAAGAGATTTCTAAAATTCTTAGATCTCTTCTAATGTTTACCCCTTTAGATATGTCTCCAATTTCGTTGTGTAATGATAATCCTCTAGGTTTTCTTTAGTTCTTCATTTTGAGGATTATTCCTTGGTTCATTTGTTGTCTTTTGCAAGTCTTCATTTTCACCTGCATCTGATTCATCTGACACAAGAGGTTTTGCCTCAAGGTAATGTCATCAAAGACAACATGCACAGATTCTTCTATTTAAATGTTTTTCGATTGAAAACTCTATATGCTTTGTTTGTTAGAGAATATCCAAGAAAAAAGTAGATTCAACAGCCTTGGAATAAAATTTTCTTAAATTTTGTTTTCCATTAAAAAAATTAAAATATTCTTAAATGTTAAACATTAGGTACCCAACTACTTTGTAGGGGTCCTTTGGGTTAGATTGAAAATTTTAAATCATTTTAC
The DNA here is from genome assembly GCF_029865625.1 of Vigna umbellata. NCBI lineage: Eukaryota > Viridiplantae > Streptophyta > Magnoliopsida > Fabales > Fabaceae > Vigna > Vigna umbellata. The sequence goes on from NC_142175.1 coordinate 6,739,648, forward strand.
AACCCAGACATATTTACCACTTGGAACATCATAATGCTTAATTTTACATTTGTTTGAAGTATGACCATTTTTCATACAATAAAAGCATGATATAACATTTCTGTTCCTATAAATTGTTCGTTTTTCTATCCAAGTTCTACGAGTTCTATTATTATGTTTATTTTTAATTTTAAGAACATACTTATTTTTATCAACCTTTTTACTTTCTATATTATTTTTGCTACATTCACCTAAGGTTGTTTGTTCTAGTAATTTCTTAAAATTGTCACAAGATGCACATTCATCACTATTAGTAAATTTACCCTTTTCATAAAATAAAATTTTTTTAAATCTTTATTTTCTTTAAAAATATTTTCAAAATTTAATTTTAAATTTTTATTTTCTTCAAGTATATTTTCAAATTTTAATTTTAATTCTTTGAAATCCTTTTTCAATTTCTCATGAGCTTTATCTAATTTTTCAGATTCTACTATTAAAGCAGCATAAGTTTCATGCAATTCATCTTCATTATATTGACAATAATTATCAAAATCGCTAGATGTACTTACTTGGCTTCCAGCAGTGTCATCATTCGCCATTAAACAGATGTTTACTTCTTTATCTGAATCGCTCAAATCAGAAATTGTTTCATTGTCATCGTCCCATGCGATGTAGGCTTTCTTTTTCTTGAAGATTTTCTTTTCTTTCATTTCTTCACCCTTCTTTTGATTTGGGTGGTCAGCTTTTAAGTGCCCACTTTCTTCGCAACCATAGCATCTATAATTTGAGGAAGATCCTTGATTTTCTCTCTGTTCGTATTTGAATCTTCCTATGTCTTTTAATTTCATGAACATGTTGAGCATTTTTATTATGAGTCTCAAATTTTCTTCATCTTCTGAGTCTTCATCTTCTATTTTGCTCTTGCTCTTTTCTACCTCGTATTTGAAGGCTAGAGTCTTTTTCTTAGTTTTTTCTTCTTCTTCATATAGTCTTCTGAGGTAAAGTTCATGCTCTCTCAACTTTCCAAATAAAGCCTCCATAGTCATTGTGTTGAGATTTTGTGACTCAGAAATTGCAGTCACTTTCGGTTGCCACGAACCTGTCTAAAGATTTCAAAATTTTTATGTTAAGCTCATCATTTTTGAAAGACTTACCTAGTCCAATGAGATGGTTTACGATGTTGGTGAAGCGTTTCTAAACGTCTGATATTGTTTCTTCTTACTTCATGTTGAACATTTCGTATTCCTAGATTAAGGCGTTCTTTCTCGCTTTCTTTACATCATATGTACTTTTGTAGGTTACTCTCAGCACTTCCTAAATTTCTTATGCAGTCTTACAAACAGAAATCCTGTAAAACTTGTCAACGGTTAATTAAAGCAGATGAAATGATATTACGAGCTTTTACATCGTTTTGAAATCTTTTCTTATCATTAGTAGTCCACTGAACACGAGGCTTTGGTTCCTGCATATTGTTAGTAGGAACAAAAGGGCCAAATGCAATAGCTTCCCAAATATCAACATCAATAGACTTAATAAATATTTGCATTCTAACCTTTCAAAATGCATAATTTTCACTTGTGAATAGGGGTGGTCTATTGATGGAAGCACCCTATGAAAAAGTTTGATATGATCATTTGAATAACTATCAAACCAAGCTCTGATGTCAATTGTCAGAGCGGCTGCAACGGAATGGTTAGCGTGGGATAACAAACCAAGAGGGGTTTTAATACAAACGTGTTCCTTTTAAATTTCTACTCAATTAAACTTACTAATCAAATAATAATAACAAATAAAGAGAGTAAGGTTGAGAGAAATTTGCATAGATGATTTTATCCCGGTTCGGATCTTACCAATCCTATGTCCAGTCGCTTATATCAAATCAAGATAAACAGTTCACTACTCACAAAACAATTAAAAATTACAATCACAAAGAAACAATTTGTAAAAGTTTAGAAAACACCTTTCTTGAAGCCACAAGAGATGAGACACACTTCCCTTAAACACACCAAGGGACGAACACCTCCTCCGAATACTTCACGAAGGATGAACACCTCTTTTGAGTCTTCACAAAGGATGAAACACTTCCTCCGAATACTTCACGAAGGATGACTTCCTCTTCCAAACACCTCCTCAAACGCACCAAGGATGAACCGGTTATTCCTCTGTCACCGTAGCAGCACTTCACCAGCTCCACAGATGAGAGTTTCTCAAGCCAAACAAGAACACACAATTCTCAATGATTTTTGAGTTTTAGACCACAAGGAAAGAGTTGTTGTTGAAAGAAAATGAGAGTCTATTTATAGACTCAAACAAAATCTCTTTCGTTCTTCGTTTTCAGCCATTTAATATTTTTAATCGATTAATATACTTGTTAATCGATTAAAATGAGTACAACGGCTTGTTTTAACGGCTAGAAAACTCTAACGGTCACCTTTAATCGATTAATCCATATATTAATCGATTAAAGCAAGTTTTAATCGATTATTATAGAGGCAATTTGAGTTTTTATCTCCTATTCGGATTAATCGATTAACACTAGGTTTAATCGATTAATATAGTGTGCTTTTGACTCTAAACATCAAATTTGAAATGTGAAAGTACATCGAATCAAAACCACTAAGAACCTAAGTCCTAAACATTAAATAACAATTATTACAAAAGTTTTCTATAACAATACAAGTCTTCAAAGGATCTTCTTGAAATTTGATATCTCTTGACTTGATTTGGACATCATCAAAACTTCATCTTCATCATTTTGCCAGCAAATTAATTTCATACATAGTTGTTATATTAGACACTTTCTATTTATATAAAAAACTCTGGCCATTAGAAAAAAAAGAAATAGAAACTTTGAGGTTGAGAGTGAAAGCTTGATTGAGTGAAGGTTTGTGAGAGTTGAGTGGTGTTTTTGAAGGGCATTGTTTATTATAGGAAAAACTCGTAATGGGAAACCCATGTAAGAGGAGCTTACCG